>NC_133399.1:50661576-50965566 GCF_047511655.1 Castor canadensis | reverse complement strand
TATAAATAACAAATGTCTGAACTTCAGGCCAAGTCTTGCAGGTCAGGCCTCCCTGCCAAGATATTCAAAGGAGAGGAGCTGCCTGCTCTCTGAGCCTGGCTAGCACTGCTCCCTGCTGGCCACTCCAAGGATTGCAGGCAACCAATCACCTACTGTCAACAGTTCTTTAGTCTTCATTATTTAATTAATTAATTAATTTATTTATTTATTTTGTGGTACTGGGGCTTGAGCTCAGGGCCTACAGCATGAGCTACTCCACCAGCCCTTTTTGGTGGAAGGATTTTTTTGAGGTAGGGTCTTACGAACTATTTGCTAAGGCTGGCTTTGAACCACAATCCTCCTGATCTCTGCCTACTGAGTAGCTAGGATTACAGGCATTAGCCATTGGCCCCTGATCTAGTCTTCATTAACTTAAGCATTTCTTAAACACCTATTCACACAGACGAAAATTCCTCTCATTAAGTCTTCATTAACTTAAACATTTCTTAAACACCTATTCACATAGATGAAAATTCCTCTCATAGAGTTGATGTTCAGGTGAGAGGAGTTGGTAAGAGACCAATAGTAAATGAAACAATTAGGTAAAAATTCAGTCTATTAGCTGGGCACGGGTGGCTCATGCCTGTAACCACAAAAATAAATAAAATAAAAAATAAAGATAGCCAGTACCGGGCACCGGTTATCTTGAAAAACCCTTCACAAAACAAAACAAAACAAAAAAAAATAGGGCTGGTGGAGTGGCTCAAGGTGAAGGCCTTGAGTACCAACCGAAAAAAAAAAAAAGATAATCAGTTTTTTTTTCTTCACATAACTGAGGTTTAAACTCAGGGCCTCATGCCTCATGCTTGCTATAACCAGCAGATAACCAGATTTTAAAATTTCAATAGGGAAGAGGACAGAGTATAATGGGTAATTAATTTTATTTAAAAACAGGTTTATTGAGGTACAAACAACATACAATAAAATGCACATATTCAACTGTACAACTTGATCGTTTTCTTTCTTTGTTTTTTGATGGGACTGTAGTTTGATCTTAGGGCTCTGTGCTTGCAAAGCAGTCACTCCACCACTTGAGCCACACCTTTAGTCCATTTGCTCTGGTTACTTTTTTTTAAATTAAAATATTTGTTGTACAGGGGGGTATTCACTGTGACAAATCCAAATAACCTTAAATTGTACATTGGTTAGATTTACCCCCATTCCCACATCCCCCCACAAACCCCTCCCCATTCCACTGCTCTGGTTACTTTGGAGATGGGGGAAATCTCAAGAACTATTTGCTCAGGCTGGTCCTGATCCTCATGATCTGATCTGAGTCTCCCAAGTAGCTAGATTATAGGTGTGAGCCACCAGTGTCCCAACTGACATGTTTGTATACCTGTATGAAACCATCAGTACAGTGAAGACAGTGTGTTTGTCACACTGGAAGGTGTCCTTGTGCCCCTTTGTGACTTCCCCAACCTCACTTCTGTCCCCACAGGGTCCTATCTGCTTACTGTTGTTATAGCTGAGCTGGATCCTCTAGAGCAGGTTCTTCCCCTGGGCATGGTGCACACAGGCCTGAATTGTTCTCAGCTGGGTAGCAGGGTGCTGAGCAGCCTCTACTAACTCCATGCCAGGAGCTCCCCCAGTCACAATAGCCACAATGTCCCCACATATCTCCCAGAATCCCTTGGGGACAGAATCACCCACAGTTAAGACTTGGAGAATAATTCTTAGTTCCCTCTATACAGATGAGAAAGTAGGGGCTCCAGTGACAATGTGCCTGGGACCATCAGACAGAGTTGGGGACACAATCAAGGTCCTTCTGGCCAAGGTCCTTTTGATCCCATACCCACTCCCCACCCCCCACCTGTTGAATGGACCTCTAGATCCATGCTGTTCAACAAAGCCTCAGTAGCTACCAGGTCTCTTTTTTTTCTCTTTTTAAAAAATTAATTTAACTTACTTACTTTGGTAGTACTGGGGTTTGAACTCAGGGTGTCACGCTTGCTAGGCGGGTATTCTACCACTTGAGCCACTCCATCAGCCCTTTTTTGTGTTGAGTATTTTTGAGATAGGGTCTCCCAAGCATTTGATCCTCCTGATCTCTGCCTCCTGAGTAGCTGGTGTTACAGGAATATAGGACCAAAAGCCTCCACTCAACCTTGCCGGCTTAGGTGTTTAGCCAGAGGGTAAATCAATGTTCTGGGCTCTTGTCTCATGGACAAGGAGAGTGAGTAAAGTTTATTGAGATAGAAAAGTAAACAAGAGCAGGGCACTGTGGCTCATGCCTGTAAACCTAGCTACTCAGGAGGCAGAGATAGCAAATAGTTCAGGAGACCCCCATCTCAGAAAAAAAAAAAAAACAACCCATCACACACACACACACACACACACAAAAGGGCTGATGGAGTGGGTCAAGGTGTAGGCCCTGAGTTCAGACCCCAGTACCACAAAAAAATAAGTTAAATAAATGGGGGCGGGGGGAGAAATGACCCAAGCCTTGTATGCACATATGAATAATAAAATAAAATAAAAAGTTAAAAAAAAAAAGGTAGCTCCCAGAAAGTTGTGAGGGGTCCCAAGAGAGGGTGCCAGAAAAGTGACATGATCTGAGGTTTTTATCCATTTTTTCCACAGTGTTGCTCAATCTCTATGCTAATTAAGTGTGCAGAAAGCAGCATTCTGGTTGACTGTGCCTGCAATATCCTGATTGGTCATGTTCTAATCCCTGTAGTATCCTCATTCTGGTCTATCTTGCTTTTCCTTATTTTCACCCTTTAAGATCACAGGGAGGTCAAAATGGAGGTTTCTAGGGGAAACTTCTAGCTATACTGTCTTACTTTAGCTAACTGCCTAGACTGCTACTTGCTCACTGGGATTACAGGCGTGAGCTAACCAGTGCCTGGCTCCAGGGCTCTCTCTCTCTCTCTCTTTTTTTTTTTTTTTTTTGATGACCTCATTATGTAGCCCAGGCTGGCCTGGAATTTGTGATCCTCTTGCCTCAGCCTCTCTCTCAAGTGCTGGGATTACACTACACCCAACTCTGTTTAACATTTTGAGGAACTTCCAGACTGTTTTCTATAGCAGTTGGAACATACTGCATCTCTACCAGCAGGACACAAGGGTTCCAAATTTCTTCACATCCTTAACAAACCTTACATTTTCTGCAATGCCATAGTCAATTTTAAATAAAAGTTCAGATTCACTTACGCAGTAGCATTGGCCGTATTTCAAATGCTCAGGAGCCACCATGGCTGGTGACTTTCATATTGGACAGTGACTGTTTATAGACTGCAGGGTTGGGAAGTAATTATTCACTCACCTGAGCTCCTACTCACTATTGCATGTGTACACCCACTCAGAGTGTAGCCCTGTCCTCAGCAGGACCCCAAAGTGTTTTTGTTTTTTTTTTCTTGTGGTGGGACTGGGATTTGAACTGAGGGCTTTACGTTTGCAAAGCAGGCACTCTAGCTGAGTGCTGGTAGCTCACACCTGTAATTCTAGCTACAGGTGTAGCTGACATTAGGAGGATTGTGGTTTGAGATCAACCATGGCAAATGGTTCAAAAGACACATGCCGCCCCCCCCCCCATCTCCAAAACAACCAGAGCAAAATGGGCCGGAAGTGTGGCTCTAGCGGTAGAGTGCTTGCTTTGCAAGCTCCAAGCTCTGAGTTCTAACTTTCCCAGTCCCACAAAAAAAAAAAAAAAGGCACTCTACCGCTTATGCCATACTTCCAGCCTATTTTGCTTTGGTTGTTTTGGAGATGGAGGTCTTGAGAACTATTTTCTGGGGCTGGCCATGAACCTTGATCCTACTGATCTCAGTCTCCCAAATAGCTAGGAGTACAGGCATGAGCCACTGGTACCTGGCTCCCGGAATCCTTGTGCAGTCCTCTCAGGACTCATTCTTGGCCCTCCTTTCCACACACTGTATCACTGTATGATACTGTTAATGGCTCTGGTGCAGTCTGTGATCAGAAGGCTTCCAAATTCTTTGTATGCCACTGGTAAGAATCCATGGCAGGACACATGGGTATAAATGGAGTTTATTAAAAGTTAGGGAAGGGAAATACAAAGGGAAGCTTGGTGAGGCTCAGGTGGAAGCCATAACCCAAGAGACTATGTTTCTGCACTTCAGGTGCTGTTAAAACCTATGATGGGAGGGAGGTGGCACAAACAATGTATACACATGTAAGTAAATGTAAAAACAATAAAAGAAAAGAAGAAAAAAGAAAGCCTACGATAACCTATCGGAAGGGGAAAACAAGGAGATTCCCACCCAATAATTAATGATTGGGGAGGGGAATGGGGAGTTCCCAGCCAGGTGAGGGTTGTTCCTGAGCCAAAGCACGGTTATTCTAAGATGTAATTTCTTTTTCTATGAGTTCCAAATGTTCCTTACTTTAGTCTGCCTCAATACTCTTCTCCTCCTGGCCTTCATTCTTCCTGTCCCTTCTGCCAAGAATGAACCTTGCCACTTGGCTCTTAACTCCCACTCCGTGGAGCAGCTTGTAAGGGGAAAGCACTGAGAACAATGTCTTTCTCCATGGATAGGTAACTAGGAAAACAATAATACAGCCAGGTGCTCTGTGACTCACATCTGTAATCCTACTTAGGAGACAGAGAACAGGAGGATCTCGGTTTGAAGCCAGCCTGGGCAAATAGTTCCCAAGACCCTATTTTGAAAAACACCGATCACAAAAAAAGGGCTGGTGGAGTGGCTCAATGTGTAGGCCCTGAGTTCAAACCCCAGTACTGAAAAACAAAACAAAAAAAAAAGAACAATAATACAGCTGTTTAAAACAGAAAACCAGAATGTGCTCAGTGGTGAAGTATCCACTCAGCATGCTCAAGGTCCTGTTCTATCCCGACTGTAGTATCCACTCAGCATGCTCAAGGTCCTGTTCTATCCCGACTGTTAAAAATCAGGAAGCTAACAGAACTTTGTAAACACTATAGGGCTCTGTACTCCCTTTGGTCAGTGACCTCTGGAGCTCCACCCACTTTACAAACCATTGCATAAAGATATCTTCACCCTCTACCCAGGCTTCCAATCACACCCAGGGCCTATGCATACCAACATGAATTCCACCATTGAGCTACATTCCTGCATCCCTTGACCCTTTTAAATTTTTTTTGTCTTTGAGAGTGGGTCTTGCTATGTAGCCCATGTTGGCCTTGACCTCCAGGTCTTTCTGCCCAAATGGTGGGATTGCAGGCATGAGCCACCATGTGCTACTTCAATTTTTTTTTTTTTAGACAGGATCTCCCTATGTAGCCCAGGCTGCCCTTGAACTCATGATCCTCTTGCCTCAGCCTCCTGAATCCTGGGATTACAGTTGTGAGCTACCATGCTGGGCCTGCTTAAATTTTTTTTAAAGAGATAGGGTCTGGCCAGGGCTGGTGGCTCTTGTCTGTAATCCCAGTTACTAAAGAATCTGAGGCAGGGGTTCACACCTGTAATCCTAGCTTCTCAGGAGGCAGACATCAGGAGGATCGAAGTTCAAAGCCAGCCTGGGTAAATAGTTCATGAGACCCTATCTCAAAAAAAATCATCACAAAAGGGGCTGGGTGTACTCAAGGTGTAGACCCTGAGTTCAAAACTCCAGTATCAAAAAAAAAAAAAAAAAGAATAGAAAAGTAGCCTCACCATGTTGTTCAATGCCGGCCCCAACATTGGACCCAAACTCCTGGGATCAAGCAATCCTTCCATTCTTCTGCTTCAACCTCTTGAGGATTAAAGGAGCCTGTCACTGCACCCAGCTTTTTTTTTTTCTTTTTTTTTGGTCTGTTTTGGTGCTGGGGATCAAATCCAGGGCCTTACTAAGCAAGCATTCTACCACTGAGCTATATCCCCATGCCTATTTTGTTTTTACATTTAAAGTGGACAACCAGAAGATCAACCCAGGCAAATAGTTTGAGAGACCCCATCTTCAAAATAACCAGGGCAAAATGGACTGGAGGTGTGGCTCAGCAGTAGAGCACTTGCTTGCAAGTGTGAAGACCTCAGGTCAAACCTTAGTCTTGACCCCCAAAAAAGAGAAAATAATAAAATGGACAATATATAGTTGAAACTGCCTTTTTTGTTTGTTTTAAAGCCATTCTTGGACTGGAAGTGTGGCTCAGAGCCATAGTGCACCTGCTTTTGCAAGCACAAAGCCCTGAACTCAAACCCCAGTCTTCAAAACAAAACAGAAATCCATTCTGATGGTTTTTGTATTTTGTGTGTGTGTATCAGGGATGGAACCCAAGGTCTTACGTGCTAAGATACTTTACTACTGAGCTACACTCCCTGCCTGGAAATTTTGTCTTATTCTGCTTTGTTTTGTTCATTTAACTGTATTCTAGAGATAAGTTTCTTGTCGGATATTTTTATGTATTGCATCTATTTTATCCCAGTTTGTGTGCTTTTCTACTCTGGTAGGGCCGGGTCTGTCACATTCTCGGTGTCCAATGCTTTTCCTGTATCTGGCACACAATTGAATGGCTTCAATTCTTAGTCTGGGGCTTGTTAGTTCCTGTCCTGCTTCTTGTTCTTTTTTTTTTTTTTGGTGGGGGTTTGAATTCAGGGCCTCATGCTTGCTAGGCAGGCTATCTACCACTTGAGATACACTGCCAGCCCCTGCTCTGGTAATTTTTTTGGAGATAGGGTGTTCCGGCTAGCCTCCAACAGTGATCCTCCCCATCTCAGCTTCCCAAGTAGCTAGGATTAGAGGCATGAGCCACCAGCGCCAGGTCCTGTCCTATTTCTATCACAGGATTTTGTGAGACTGGCAGACTAGTAGAATGATTCAAGTGGTAGAGAGTCTGCCTAGCAAGAGTGAGGCTCAGAGCTTAAACTCCCACTGATAAAGAAACTCAGGGGAAAGATCTGAAGGCAAACTCCCTACCCCGGTCAGGCCGGGGTTTCACAAATGTGGTTCCTCCCCTGGCTGGGCCTGGTTTCACAGATGTGCTAGTGTGGTATGCTGTAACCTTGTGCTAATGTGATAAGTTGTAACCTTGTGCTAGAATGATATGTTGTAACCTCCCAGAGAGAGGCTAACTGCCAGGTCTGCTTTTGTCCTTCCTGCTTGCTTGTTTCCAAATTCTAAGGCGTAAAAACCCTGCAGCCCTGAGCTATAGGGCCAGTGCCATTTTTGGAGAGATCCAGGTGCTGGCCCACTAGCATAATAAATCTTCCTTTTCTCCAACCACCTGGGTTTGAGTCTTGTTCTCGCTGGTTTGACATTCTTCCTGCAACACCAGTACTGCTAAAAAAAGTAGGAATTTTGAGGTTGAAAGGAACGTAGGATTGGTTCACCTTAGCAAAGGTTTGGAGGGTCTCAGGCAGTCTTTTTTTTTTTTGGTGGTGGTACTGTTTGAACTCAGGGTCTCCCTCTTGCTAGGCAGGCATTCTACCACTTGAGCCACACCCTCCACCCCAGCATCATATTTTTTGGTGGGACTATTTTAAAGTATCTTTTTTTTTTTTTTTTTTTGGGTACCCCTTGGATTTGAACTCACGCTTGCTAGGCAGGCACTCCGCCAGCCCTATTTTGTATAGGGTTTTCTCAAATAGGGTGTCATGAATATTTGTTGGGGCTGGCTTCGATCAGCGATGCTCCTGATCTCTGCCTCCTGAGTAGGTAGGATTTCAAGGCGTGAGCCACCAGCGCTGGGCAGGACTGTAGTTTGAACTCAGGGCTTCTTGCTTGCAAAGCAGCAAGCATGAACCACACCTCCAGTTATTTTGGAGGTGGGCTCTCACTAACCGTTTGCCCAGGCTGGCCTGGAACCTGGATCTTCCTCATCTCAAACTCCCAAGTAACTAGGATTACAAGCGGGAGCCCCAGGCGCCAGACTCAGCGTCATTATTTAGATGCAGAAAAGGCGAAGTTGAATTCTTCTCCAGGAACTTGCTGGGGAAGCGCCACGTGGGAGCCACGCCCTCCCCACGGCTCCGCCCACACCAGAGAAAGCCCATACCTGTTACTGAGTGGAGGGGCGGGTAGGTCTGGTATTCCTCAGGGGCGTGGTTAGAACACAGAACGAGTGGTTAGAACCCAGACCTAGGAAGAAGGTGGAGCTCTGGAGCCTTCTCACCAATCAGAATGCAGAGCTTGAGCGGGAAGGGGTGGGACCGAGCTACAGAAAAGGGCGGTGTACGCATTGACATTGGCCCATTGCTGTAGTCAAGGAAACCGAGTTGGAGGGGCAGGGCTTATGGGGAAGCGGGGCTTCCGGGGGCGGGACGGCTGGGACCCGGCGGCCGCCGTCAGCTGACCTGCCGCCATCTTGTCCGCCATTTGCGAGCGGCCGGGAGCCTGAGTGCGGGCCCTTGTCCAGCGGGTCGTCGCAGCTGCCGCCCCTAGACCCCGCTGCCGCTGTGGCCTGGGCATCCGCGGCGGTTGGCAGCATTGCGGTCCGCCGGCTGCAGATCCGATCTCTGGTGCCCCGTGCAGCGCCCGACCGCGGTCTTCCAGGGGCCAGAGCCCGTGGGCCGCCGTGATGGCCCTCAAGATGGTAAAGGGGAGCATCGACCGCATGTTTGACAAGAACCTACAGGATCTAGTCCGCGGTATCCGCAACCACAAAGAGGACGAGGTGAGCCGGCGCTGAGCGGGGCTGCCTGGCCGGTCACTGTCTGGGTCCTGGCCTCCATCCCGCCCCTGAGGCGCCCCCGAGGGCCAGCTGTGGGATCGGGCCCCGCGTGCTCAGGGGCTGCGGCCTTGCACATGCTTTTCCTCTCCCAACCTGAGTCTATCTCAGAGCTGTGGTTGTCCAATCACCTGGAGGAAGCGCTGTCCAAAAGGCGGTGTCCCGGGCCCTGCCGCTTGTTTGCCATTCCCGGAGCCTGAGTTTAATCGCTGAGAACGAGCTTCTGGCCCGCCCCCTCTCCCCACCTCCCCATAGAGACCTCTCAGGGGCCAGAGCAGCAACCTTCCACCTGAGTGCGTTTCTGGATCAGAGGTTGAAGAGCTGAGGTGATCTGATGCGCCCAGGACTCTGGACTCCTCGTGGAGTCCCTCCTTGGCAGATAAGGCAGGATCCGCTTGTCCCCTCTGGAGAGACGTCTAGGACGCTTTCTAGGGCCTGATTGGAAATCCCATGGGTTCTCGGCTTTGTTTCTGGGCGGGAACTCCCAGGAAGGTAGGGCTGCCAGTGGTTTTAGCCTAGGCTGAAGGAAGAGGCCAGGGAAGGTCTTGGAATGGGGAAGCCAACTTTAAGCAGGAACCGAAAGCCAGGGCTAGAAACGTTTTCCAGAAGTAAAATTGTTAACTGTAGGCTTCATTTCCTTTCTTCCTTCCTCTCCAGTCCCTTCCCCCAACCTGTGACCTAGATTAAGGAAAAACAGACAGTGGCCTCGCAGTCTTTGGCTGCATTGAAGGATGTCCGTTTAGGACATTTAGGCTGTGGAAGCAGTAAAAAGTCTTCCTCCTGGACAGAAGGCTGACCTAAAGCAGGGCTGTTGTCTGATGCTCTGCCAGTGCCAGGTTCTTGCTGGTCCTGCTCACTGTAGGGGGGCAGTGGGAGGGGCTGGGAAGGTGGGAGTTCACCCAGGGTGCCCTCTGCGGTTCTCTAGTGGGAACCTGAATTCTTGTCAGATTGTTACGCTTTTCAGAAGTCTATGACTTTTGACCATGGTGTTGTTTTTCCTTCTTCTGCATCTGCCTTTGCTTCTTGCTGGCTGCTCCTTGGTATGCATTCCCTCAGCCCTGGCTGTTTGGGTAACTGTGTAACTAAGCAGGGTGTCACCCTGTTTCCTTTGGAGTTGAAAGAGTAGCTAATTGACCTGTGTTTTGTGTGCCTAGCCTAATTTGAAATGGGATTTGCACCCTTGCGACCTTTTCTGCCCTGGGAGGGTCTCTTGGCTCTCCTCGCATCACACCATTCAACTGGCATGAGAACACTCTAGTCATGGTGCCTAAGATTTTTGTTTTAGTGGATTTTGCTGGGGTTCTGGGGTTTGAGCACAGGTTCCACCCCCACCCCCCCCATACTGGGGTTTGAGCTCAGGGCCTATATCTTGAGCCACTCCACCAGCTCTTTTTTGTGAATTTTTTTTTTTCCCCCGAGATAGGGTCTCTCGGAACTATTTGCCCAGGCTGGCGTCCAACTGTGGTCCTCCTGATTTCCGTCTCCTGAGTAGCTGGGATTACAGGCATGATTCACCAGCGCCTGACTTTTGTTTGTTTTACTTTGGCAGCACTGGGGTTTGAACTCAGAGCCTCAAATCTTTCTCAATTCTGAAATTCTGTTTGACTGCTTTACCTCTCTGTTGAGGTCTCCTATCTTTTTGTTCATTGTAAGCATACTTTCCTTTTGCTCAACAGCCTGCTTTTGTGTGTGTGTGTGTGTGTGTGTGTGTGGTACTGGGGTTTGAACTCAGAACTCAGGTCCTCATGCTTGCTAGGCAAGGCACTCTTACTGCTTGAGCTACTCCATCAGCCCCCTTTTTGTTTTTTTTTTTTGAGATGGGAAGTCACTGTGTAGCCCAGGCTGACCTGGAACTTGAGATTCTTCTGTCTCAGCCTCCCAAATGCTGGGATCAGTGCAGGGGTGCAACACCCAACATCATGTCCAGCATGGGTGCCTGTTTTTGATGGGGTGTGTGCCTGCCATTACTGGGAACCTGGTTCTTTTTGGTCTTCCCTTTGAAACTGGATTGTTGATCCCTAGTTCTTGTCTTGGCAGTCGATGATTGAGGACTACAGACCAGGAGTTAAGTGTGAAGCAAACACAAAGTTTATTGAAAGAATAGCAATGTATCCTGACGGATGGGACTCAGTTAAAGAGCTCAGCTGTAGCGTAGCTGAAGTCTAGGAATGATATAGGGAATAGTGGCTTAGGTCAAACTATTCTACCTTGAAACTATGTTTGTGATTGGTTGGCTTCTCACTGAACTCAGTCACCTGTCTTTCTCCTGATCAAACTGAGCATTCCAAGGTGGGATGAGCTCTTCCTGGTCTTGGGGCCCACTACCCACATTGTGCAGCTGCATTCTGTTATTTTGCTAAGGGATTTGTTATTTCTCTGAGAAACCTGTTGTTTCCCATGCCCTTTAGATGCCTGCTTTTAAAGTGCCTCTCTCATCCAAAATGGAGTCACCTCTGTCATTGCTCCCCTTATTCCTTTGCCCCTCTCCCCAGCCTTGTTTCTTCATTTGGAATTGATGTGAGGCGTCAAATGGGGATATTGGTGGTGGGTGTGCTTTTAAGTAGTGCAGGCCCAGCCTGGTGCAGAAAACTCTTGAAGTCCCAGGTTTCCATGTGGACCCCTGTTTCCCTCTCAGAAGACCATCTTTATGGTCTTGAGGATATTGCTCAGGTGCTCACTGCCAACTCCAGATGCATCTGCAGCTGCTGTTAGGGGCTGGACTGACTGGCCAGCAAACAGTCACTGTATAGTAACTGTTTTGCCCTTTTCCACCCCTTTTCATTGTTTTTTGTTTTGTTTTTGAGATAGGATCTGACTAGCTCAGGTTGGCCCTGAACTTGCTGTGTAATCCAGGCTGACCTCAAACTTGCAGTCCTCCTGCTCTAGCCTCCAGAGTGCTGGGATGACAGTCATACACCACCACAACCAGCGGTCTTCCCTCATTTGTTTTTTTTGTTGTTGTTGTTTGTTTTGCAGTACTGGCATTTGAAGTTGGCCTATACCGTAAGGCACTCCATCAGCCCTTTTTTGTGTTTTTTTTTTTTTGAGATAAATGATCTTCCTGATCTCTGCCTACTGAGTAGCTAGTATTACATCACCAGTGCCTGGCTTGGAGATGGGGTCTATTGAACTATTTGGCCAGGCTGGCCTCAAACTGTGTTCCTTCTGATCTCAGCTTCCCCAAATAGAGTCACCTCTGTCATTGCTCTCCCTACACTAGGATTAAAGGTGTGAGCCACTGTCACCCAGCCCTTCCTCCCCTTTAAGAAGCAGCTTCTCGCTGGTAGAGTGCCTGCCTAGCAAGCATGAGTCCCTGAGTTCAAGCCACTGCACTGCAAAAACCAAAACCAAAAAGCTTTTCTGTAGACTTTCATAGCTATTCCCTGCCATCCACTTCACCTGAATGGACACCTCTGGTAGTATTCTTTACCCATAGCAGCATGCTTTCCTCCAAAATGTGTACTTTAATGATAGATTTTTACATACCAAATTGTACAGAGAAGGTGTAGTGGACACTTTAAAAAGCCCATCTAAAGGCAGTGTGATTGAGTAGCCACCATGTTGTATGATGTTCTTGGTCTTAGTTAACTGAGGGCCCTGGGGAGAGCCTCCAATTTGATCTGTTTTGATCTGTTTCCTCTTTGGGTGTGGGTTCCCTTGGCTTTGCTGGACTAGCCAGTGACTTTAGCGCCAAATGCCTAAATGCCAAATGCCAAATGCCAAATGCCTAAATGTCCAGTCCCTCACAGGTTGTGCTATGGGGGGCTTTGGATTGAGCTTTTACTTGGCACATTTACTGGCCCAGCTCCCCAGAAGTCTGGGAGTGACCATTACCCAGGGCTTGGAATGCCCAGCTGCTACCACAGCTATGGCCTTAAGGTGGGCCTGGGCCTCAGGGTGATGGGCCTGTCTTCCTCTTTTTTTTTTTGAAACAGGGTCTCAGTATGTAGCCAGAATGAGCTTGAACTTTTGATCCTCTGCCTCAGTCTCCTGAGTGCTGGATGACAGGTGTGCACCACTGAGCTTGACCTGGCTCCGTCATTCTTAGCTCCAGCTCAGAACTAAGAGCTCCAGATCTGCCAATCTGTCTCCTGCACATTCCCTGGGAGTTTCAGGATACCTCACACTTAGCATGCCCAGGCAGTCCCTCCCTGCCCTCCTACTCCTCTGTCTTCCCGCCACTGTGGCTCAGTGAAATGGGAACAGAGCCCTGCTCCCTTCCATCATTCCCCTTGCTTATACCCCATATCTGGCTAAGCCCCTCTTCTTGCCCTCATTTGCTCCCTCCCTAGCACATTTACTCCCTTTTTTCTTTTGAAATGGAGTCTTGCTGTATTGCCCCAGCTGATCTCAAACTCCTGGACTTAGGCAGTTCTCCTGCCTCAGCCTCCTGAGTAGCTGGGACCACAGGAGTTGAAGCCCTCTTTGGGTCCTCTTTTCTTTCCTCAGCTTGCTTGATTGGGCTAAGACTGGAGCCTCCTTGAAAATGTGCCTCTTTTTGCCCACCCAACTGCTGGGCAGATGCTGCTCAGGGCCCTGGATTGGGACTAGCACTTTGTCATCTCTTGACTTCTCTGCTGCAACCATGGGAGCTGCTGCTTCCTGCTTCATGGTCTTGGTCTTCCCCAGGCCCTGTGTGACATGGGGGCCCCTGAGGGTGACCTCACTGTGGTCAACTGAATACTGGCCCCCAGAGATGTCCATGTGCTAATCCTGGAACTTGTGAATATATTGCCTCACAAGGCAGAGGGGAGGATCAAACTAAGAACCCTGAGCTGGTGATCATCTTTGATCATCTGGGCCTCAGTGTTACCATAGAGTCCTCACAGAGCTAGAGAGAGATTAGGAGACGCTATGCTGCTGGCTCTGAAAAGGGAGAAGGGGCAGTGAGCTGAGGGATGAGGGGCCTCTGGATGTTGGAATAGGCAGATGCAAATCCTGGGGCCTCCAAGAGGAGCCAGCCTTGCCCCATCTGGACTTTAGCCCAGTGAGGCATTTTTGACCCCTACACTGTGAGGACAGGAATCTGCTGTTTCCAGCTGCTGTGTCTGGGAATCTGTTGTACATGTACCAGCCCCTGACCTTGCAGTCCCCATCCTCCCCTCATAGCCCTATCCTACCTTCTGTGTTCCATTACATGCCACTAGCGATGTTCCCCCACATCCCCAGAACCTGAGCCACACCGATTGCCAGACCCTGTTCTGTCCTGTGTTAGGACTGCCTCATGCACAGCCCTGATTACACTCAGGTTGCTGCCCCCCCACAAGTACATCCCTTCAAGCATTTGGGCTCTTCCATATACATGTGTTGTGCTCCTTGAGGCCACTTAAAGTCTTCTGAGTTTCTCTGTGGCATCCTCCCCAGGCCTTGCTTTTGTGGACAGACTCACCTGGAGATCCAGGACTTTAGACACCCAGACCTGGAACCAACTTGCTGGTCCCCTCCCTCCCTCCCACTTCTCTGCTGCCTCTTCCTTATCTGTGTGTTCCTTCCTTAAAGGGGTATGTCTGAATACACAGCATGAAGACCCATCTTGACAAGAAGGATAGGTCTCTGTCCTGGGAACTGCTGGCAGAGAAAGGGAAAACCTTTGTCCATGTGGTCCCAAGTGGGCCACCCCCATCCCTGCAAAATGAACTGATGATGCCAGCATTCCCAGGTCCAGCTTGAGGGGACAGAAATGTGTGTGACCCTGCTGGCTATAGGTACTCTCTGGCACTCAGTGCTACCGATGCCCACAAACAGTGTTGTCCCGTAGAAATAGCACCAGCCATGTGAGCAGTTTAAATCTACAGAAGATGTGGCACACGATTATAATCCTAGCACTCGGAAGGCTGAGGTGTAAGGATGGAGAGTTTGAGGCCACCCAGGGTAACATAGTGAGAACTTGTCTTAAGGAAAAAAAAAAAAAAAGACATAAGGCACAGTTAATTATAAAAGTATATTTGATCTAACCCAGATCTTGCCATTTCACATGTTACCAGCATGACAATTATAAAGGAACTGTTTTATATTTCTTACTCTCATGCTAAGTCTACAGGACCTGGCATGTGTTCAGCTTTCACCCATATCTTGGTATATCTGACTGGCCACGTTTTAGTGTGATAGGCCATACATAGCCAGGGGTTTCTGAGGTGGACCTATAACTCTGATGCTGGCACCAGCTCTGTTCCTCCTTGTGGTCCTCTGGTGAGGTGTCCCCTTTTCTTTGTCTCTGATTAATGGTGTTCTGTTCCCCATGGGCTCCTCTGGCTTTCCCCTTCTTCTGGTCTGGCTCTCTCATTCTTTAGTTTTGATTTTTTATGAGGGGGGGTGCAGCACGGTGTTTGAATTGGGGACTCATGCTTGGTAGATAGGCACTCTTAACCACTTGAGCCACTCTGCCAGCCCTTTTTTGTGTTGGGTATGTTCAAGATAGGGTCTTGTGAACTACTTGTCTGGGCCTGGCCTCAAACTGTGATTCTGCCTCCTGAGTAGCTGGGATTACAGGCATGGACTACCAATGCCTGGCTAGTTTTGATGTTTTGAGACAGGGTCTCAGTATGTAGCCCAGGCTGGCCTTGAATTTGCCATCCTCCTGCCTTAGCCTCCTGAGTGTTAGAATGACAGGTGTGAACCACTGAGCCTGGCCTGGCTCCCTGATTCTTAGCTCTAGCTCAGAACTGGAGCTCCAGACCTGCCAGTCTGTCTCCTGCACATTCCCTAGGGGTTGCAAGGCACCTCACACTTAGCATGCCCAGGCAGATTCTCCTTATCCTCCCACCCCTGTCTTCCCTCCACTGTGGCCTTGCTCCCTCCCACCATTCCCCTTGCTAAGTCTGTAGTGTTCTTCCTGATTATCCCGTGTTCCTGTTGTGGTGTTTGTTCAGGTACCATCCTCTCACAGGGTGTCCTAACTGCAGCTTCCCAGGCTGTGCTCACTCTTAGAACCCCTGCTTGGGTCCCAGCCACCTCCGCAGGACTCAGGCTCCAGAAAGCTCAGCCCCTGACCCCTCTTCTAGTCTGGCCTCTTGTGATACACCTCTTGCACCATGCCACGGTAGCACTCCAAGCTCTTGCCTCACTGCTGCCCTCTAATTTACTCTACCTGCTGCCTCCTCTGGCAGCCTCTGGGCCTTTTGCACACTTGGCCTTTGCCCAGGTCTGCCTTGTCTCCACTCCCCTTCATGCTTGATTGCTGGTGCGTCTCCTGGCATGTGTAGGACTCTGGAATATTTGTGAAATGATAGTGAAAATCTCATTATGGGCTCACACATGTCATCTTTGTCTAGTGTCTGTCAGGACTGAGGTCTGTCCTGCCCTTGGGTGACTGAGGAGGATGCCTGATGTGAGTGAATAGAACTGTAAATGGGCAAGTGTGCACACAACCTTTGGGGGTTGTCATCACATTAACAGGATGGCATTTCTGGATTGTTAGCTTTTTCTAGCCTTAACTTAGTGTGACAGTATTTTCATTTACATTCAAGAACTTCTACTCTGTTTAACTGATGTTCTGAATATTCATTTTCTTTCTTTTGGTTGAGCTGCTGGGCCTTGCACATGCTAGGCAAGTGCTCACCACTGAGTAACACCCCAGCCCTGAATGTTCTTTTTATTAAAATGAAGTTTGTATGAGCCAGGTGTGGTGGGACATGTCTATTATCCCTGCTTGGGAGGTAGAGATTGGGAGGATCACCATTCAAAGTTAGCCTGGGCAAAAAGTTAGCAAGACCAATTATCTCAGTCAACAAGCTGGGTAAGGTGCCACATGCCTGTAATCCAGTTACTTGAAGCAAAAACTTGAGACATTATCTGGAAAATAGCTAAAGCAAAAAAGGAGTGAGAGTGTGGCTCAGGTGGCAAAATGCTTGCCTAACAAGCAGGAGCTCTGCGTTCAAACCTAGTACTGCCAGTGAGTGAATGAATGAATGAATTGACTTAGTGTAGAATGCTGTTTTGAAGTGGGTGAGAGCTAGGATTAAGAGTGAAATGTGAACATGCAGTGCTCTGCTCCATTTCCTGTGGTCCATCCCAATACTCTGGTGTGTGAACCTCGGTCTGTGAGGGGTACCACCATGGGGCAATGATGGAGAGCCCTCAGCTTATCCAGTACAATCGAGCATTCAGTACACACTGGCTGTTATTTTTGTAAAGTTCTTTTCACAGCTTCTGAAAAGAATAAAAATCAAGTTTGAGCTGTGTTTTCTTTTTTGTTAGTTTTTTTCTTTTTGTTTTTTTTGCAGTACTGGGGATTGAACTCAGGGCCTTCAACTTGAGCCATTCCACCAGCCCTATTTTTGTGAAGGGTTTTTCGAGGTATGGTCTCGATAATTATTTGCCTGGGCTGGCTTCAAACCATGATTCTCCTGATCTCTGCCTCCTGAGTAGCTAGGATTACAGGCATGAGCTACTGGCGCCTGGCTAGTTTTTTGTCTTTTTGAGACAAAACTTAAGCTCCTGTGTGCTGGGATGACAAGCATGCACACTCACACCTGGCTTCTTTGTTTTTTCTTTTTGTGGTGATGATGATGGGACCCAGGGCCATGACCATACGAGGCAAGCACTCACCACTGAACGCTTAGCCCTTTCTTTCTTTTTCTTTTTATATTAAATTTTTTTAATTCATTTATTCACATGTGCATACATTGTTTGGGTATTTCTGCTCCCTGCCCTCACCCTCTCCCCCCCACTAGACCTTTCTTTTAATATCATTCCATCTCCTAAATCAGGGTCTCCCCCTAGGCACTGTGGATACCGGGCCTGGTTATTCTCTAAGGTGGGACATCCTGGGTACTACAGGGTACTGAGCAGCATCCCTGGCCTCCACCCACTCCAGTCAAGAGCACCCCCAGTAGTGACAGCCACAAATGTTCCCAGACATTCCCTAGTGCCCTGGGGACAGATTTACCCCGTGGCAAATCACTGCTTTGAGCTCTGGAATCAGCTGGTGGCTCTGTTGACGGGCAGGGGGTGGTGGTGGTGGTGCACACTGGTGGAAGGTTGGGGCAGGCTGCTCTGTGCTAGGTTGTCTGTGAGGCCACCTTACTATGCCCATTGTATCCCTCAGCTAATCTCTGACCAGGTCTGAGGACCCCCTGCCTTGCCTAGCCTATGGTGGGCAGAGACAGAAAGGTGTTCTCCTAGCCTCAAGTAGTTACCTTGCAGGTGACACCTTGCCATCCCTTCCTTGTCTTTTGTCCCCAGAGCCGCTTCTAATGGCCACATGTGGTTGAGAGAGCTGATGTCGGGCAGCACCCAGTCTGGAGGCCTGGAGGCTAGGGTGTGATTCCTGATCATTGGTCTCCTATCTGTGCCATCCGGCACAGGGAGTCACCTCCAGCTTCCACTTTAGACTGAAGGGGCCTTTCAAGCCCACATGTTCACAGACAGAAGTGAACTACCCTGAACCTCTCTGCCCAGCCCCGGTGAAAACAGATTCTCTGCTCTTATCCTGAAGATTCTGACTAGATTGGATTTGGCTGGGGACATCCTGAGGGAATTTCGATGCACAACCAGGTTTGGAAAGGCCATTTCCTTATAGCCCTGAGGAGTTCTTGAGTAAAGGCAGTGAATGTCCTATGTTCCAAATGCAGTTCCACACCAGTTAGACAGACACTGAGACCTGTGACAGTGCTTCCTTGCCACTGTGCAGAAGTGTGAATTCTGCTGAGATGTGCAAGACATGGAAGGCTGCAGCTTTAACTTTTTTAAGTGTCAATGTGTAGCATTTACACTTTATACCTCAAAATATTTCTAGTTAATGTTTTTGGTATACAGTTGTCTCTAGGTTCCAGGACTCCTGGGGAGACCAAAGCCTGAGAATGCTCAAGTCCCTCACATAACATTGTAGTAGTTGCTCAGCGCCTAGGCATATATTTCCATAGACCTTGCCTTGTTTTGTGTGTTTGGTACAGGGATGGAACCCGGGGCCTCATGCTTGCTATGCAAGCACTCTGCCTCTGAACTGTATCTCTAGAACCTCTCATAGATTTTAAATCATCCCTCAGTAATTCATAACATCTTGTGCAGTGTCAATCTTGTGGAAACAGTAGATACACTGTATCATTTAATGAATAATGACCAAAAAAAGCCTGCGCATGTGCAGTACAAATGCACTATTTTTTTCCACATATGTGGATGGGAACCCAAGGATATGGAGGGTAACTAATCTTTTGGGTCTAGATCATGTATGAAATAATTTTTTTCTTTTTTCTTTTGGCAGCACTAGGGTTAGAACTCAGGGCTTCATGCTTGCTAGACCTTACCACTTGAGCCAATCCACCAGCCCAAGTACTTTTTTTTTTTAATGAAAGGGGATAACTCTTTTATTTTTCTGTTAATAATGCTGTATGGAAAGAAAAACTAATATTGTCACCCTCTTGCCATGTTTTTTATTTTAACTTCATGTAACTCTGACACAAGTATTTAAACATTTGAAGTGAGTATGAAAATTTTTTTTTCATTGGTGCCATGGGTGGAACCCAGGTTCTTGAATTTGGTAGGCAAGTGCTCTACAACTTGAGCCACACCCCAGCCCTCCATCTCTTTTTGATTAAGTTTTTTTTTTTTTTGAGGAGGGTACTGGGGTTTGAACTCAAGGTCTACACTTTAAGCCACCCCACCAGCCCTTTTTTATGAAGGGTATTTTTTTTTGTTTGTTTCAAGATAGGGTCTTGAGAACTATTTGTCTAGGGTGGCTTTGAACCTTGATTGAGGTTCCTGATCTCTGCCTCTTGAGTAGCTAGGATTATAGGGTTTTTTTTGGGTTCACCCCCCACCACCCTTTAGTGGTTCTGGGGTTTGAACTCAGGGGTTCAGACTTTCTAAGCAGGTGCTCATAGTTTAGGATCTCCTAACTTTATGTCTGGCTGGCCTGCAACTGCAAACCTCCTGTCTTCCCCTCCCAAGTAGCTGGGATATCATGCGTGGCTTTGTCATTATTTTCTAACTCTCCCTTCTCTTTCCTGCCCTTGGCCTCTCAATTCCATACTGCTTATAGGCAGGCTTTGATGTCTCCCTGCACAACCAGCTGCTTCCCTGTGGGTGATGTTTGTTAGTGCAGAGTGTTGGTGTCATGGAGCTCTTGATTTTGCCTTCATCCCTAAAGAACATTTTCTCTGGTTATGTTCTGGGCTCAGTTTTGGCTTTTTAATATGTCCTCTATCTCCTGGCCTCCAGTGGTACTGCTGACAAGTTGACAGTCACTCAAGCCCTTGCTTCTCTATATGTAATACGACATTTTTCTTTCTTTCTTTCTTTTTTATTATTGTTGTACTAGGAGTATATTGTTATATTTACAAAAGTTCTCACAATATGTCATAGTTGAATTCACCCCTCCATCATTCTCCTTTATCTTTCCTTCCCACATTCCTGGAGTAGTTTCATCAGTTTAATCTTCAAACATGAGTACATCATATTTCCACCATATTCACTCTCCTACACCCTTTACTTCCTTCCTCCCCTGTCTTTTTTTTTTTTTTTTTTTTTTGGTAGGACTGGGGTTTAAACTTAGGGCTTTATGCTTCCAAAGCAGACACTCTACCACTTGAGGCACACCTCCAGTCTACTTTGTTCTGGTTATTTATTTTAGATATGGCATCTCTAGAACTCTTTGCCCAGGCTGGTCTTGAACTTCAGTCCTCTTGATTTCAGCCTCCCAAGTAGCTAGAATTACAGACCTGAGCCACCAGTGCCTGGCTATTATTTTACTTTGGCTGATTTTAAATTTTTGTCTATAGGGCTGGTGGCATGGCTCAGGCAGTAGACCACTTACCTAGTAAGTGTGATACCCTGAGTTGAAGCTCCAGTCCCACTACACCAAAAAAAGAGAAAAAAAATTTCTCTATTTTTAGCAGTCTAGCTCTGCTGTATCCAAGTGGGCTTTTCATTGTATCTATCCTGTTTGAGGGTTGCTCAGCTTCTTGAACCTATAAATATTTGTCTTTCACCAAATCTGGGAAGTTTTCAGTTACTATTTTAAAAATATTTTCCTATTTCATTCTTTCATTGGGACTTTAGTGGTACATATTTACAACTTTTATTTTTGGAGGCACTGGGGTTTGAACTCAGGGCTTCACACTTGCTAGGCAGGTGCTTGAGCCACACCACCAGCGAGATGAGGTCTCATTTCTGTAGCCCAGGCTGGCCTCAAACTTTAAGATCCTATTGCTTCAGCCTTTCGAGGGCTGGGATTACATGCATGCCCCATCATAACCAGCTCAGTGAAAATTTTTTTACATCAAATCATTCTCAGTTCTGAAATTCTGTTTAGCTGCTTTACCTCTGCTGAGGTTTCCTGTCTTTTTGTTCATTGTGTGAATACTTTCCTTGAGAGCTTGTTTGGAGGTTCTATCAGGGGAGCATAGCTACTCGTATACTCTTGACCAAAAACAGTCCTCCTCTGTTGGGGATGATGGTCTTCCTTCCTGTTTGAGCGTGCAGCTTTTGAAGGAACGCATGTGGAGTGGTGAGGGAGGAAAGGGACACCTTCCTAGCCAGCCAGATCAGCTGAACTAACCCTGGTGATCAGTGGAGTGACAGATGTCGCAGCCAGATTGCCCTCATATCCCATACTTTCCTTTTGCTCCTCAAGAGCATGACTCCCCACCCCCCCACTTGGTATTAAGGTTTGAACTCTGGCCTTTCACTTGCTAGACAGGTGCTCTACCATTTGAGCCATGTCTCTGGCCCTTTTACTTCAGTTATTTTTCAGGTAGGGTCTCTCACTTTTTGCCACATCTGCCCTCAGATTGCCATCTTCCTTTCTATACCTCCCATGTAGCTGGGATCACAGTTGTGTACCACCATGCTCAACTTGTTTGTTGAGGTAGAGTCTAGGTGATCCTTCCAATCTCTGCCTCTGGAGTCCTTTTTTTTCTTGATTGTAGGTTGTTTTCCTGTTTTGTATTTCAAGTAGTTTTTCTACTTTTCTGTTAACAGTGCTGTGTGGAAATACAATACCATCACCCTGTTACCGCATTCCTTATTTTCACTGTAAGTTGTTTTCTGGATATTTCAAGTGACATTACTAGAAATGGGATCTGTTGGGCCCTCCTGAAAGCTCAGAGGGAGTCCCAGGTCACAGTGCATGTTTGCATGTTAGGTTTGGCTTGAACACCTGTGCTCAGTACATTAAGCACACACCTGGGCATGGAATTGCTGCTGGGGTGGGAGTGCTGTTTCACCCTTGGAGGGCTACCAGCCTGTTTCCACCAAGGTTTACCCTGTGACACTCCCAGCCACCAAACATAGGACTGTCCTTGTGTTCTTTCCCTTTTAAATCATTGACAACGTGGTGCTTCTCGATGCAGGAATGGAAGATGGCTTTAGTGGGACTGAATAACTGGAAGCATGTAATAAGGACACCATGATGCTTGTTCCATTGTGCTGAATCTCAGTCATAAAATACTCAGCAGAATATTCTGTGTCCAAGAGGGCATTGAGCAGTCATGGCTCCTTTCCCCTTGTGCCAGCCAAGGTCTTAGGCTGGGTTGTGTTGTGGTTCTGGGATGCAGGACAATCATGACCTTCAGAGAATAGCCCTGGAGTGAATGAAGTCAGCTGTCTAGGGATGTGGGACTAGAGCCCAGTGTCTGTGTGTGCTGGCCTGGCCTTGGAGAGGTAGCAGCTCTCTGGATGGTGCAGTGGGAGGAGAGTGAACCCTGATGTCAAGGATGGCAGGACATGGGTTATACCTCTAGGTCCTGTGTCCCATTGTTAGACAACAGAGTGGGATCATCACTTTTTATGCAGAACTTTGCATTTGGAGGCTTGGTGTGGTACCCTCACAGTGCTGTTGATGGAGTCACTCCATACCCTATGGTAACCACTCCTCCCCTAATGGGGAGCTTCAGGTTCTCCATGGGTGGGGCCTACATAGCTACATCTCTACTTCTAGAAGGGTATGTCTGTCATCATCCTGGTCCTTGTCATCTGTCCTGTTCAGGTCAAATTGTCTTGAGTGGTATGTAGTAGAAGTGCTGAATTAGCATTGAGGAGGCCAGAGAACTGAGGGTGCGAGCTGCTTGGAAACTGCACAGAGTTGCTTGGTAACTCCAGTCACACTGGCCAAACAGTGGGAAAAAGCCTGATGTCGTTGGTCCACTGCAGAGTGCATCAGTCTAATGTGGTGTCTGTACATTTGGTGGAACATTGTGTAACCGTCACCACTGTCTAGGTCCAGAACATTTCGTCACCCTAAAACAAACTGCATCCCCGTAAGCAGTCACTCCAGCCCCTGGCACCCACAAATCTACTTTCTGTCTCTGGATTCTCCTGTTCTTGATGTTTTCAATGAATGGAGTCACACACTGGAGCCTTTTGTGTTTGGTGTTCTGAAGTGGGTATTTTTTATTTTTTGATTATTTATTTATTTTGGTGGTATTGGGGCTTGAACTCAGGGCTGCATGCTTGCTAGGCTTGCTAGGCAGGTGTTCTACCACCACTTGAGCCATTCCACCACTCTAAAGGTCTGCAGACTTTTTTTTTTTTTTTTGGTGATACTGGGGTTTGAATTCAGGGCCTCATGCTTGCTAGGCAAGCACTTTGCCACTTGAGTCATTCTGCCAGCTATTTTTTGGTATTTTTTTTGAGGCAAGGTATCACTATGTAGCCCAGACTAACCTCAAACTTGGAGTCTCAGTCTCAGTTTACCCAGTCCTGGGTTTACAGGCATGTCTGCTACACCTGGCTTGAAATGGTTACTTTTAACTATTAGATATTTGTAATTTATGTTTCTTTAAAATTTATTCTCTCTTTTAGGCAAAATACATTTCTCAGTGCATTGATGAGATCAAGCAAGAGTTGAAGCAAGACAACATTGCAGTGAAGGCAAATGCAGTCTGCAAGCTGACATATGTAAGTACTTCCCCAGTTGCTCTGTGGGGCAGTACCTTTGCTGTGCCCTTGGCCTGTACCCCTGATGTTGCCAGGCTTCTTGTGTGTTCTACCCTGCTTACATAATGGTGTCAAACCTTCACTGCTGCCACACACTGCACAGGGTTAACTACAGTCATGCCCCATTGTCACATGGCTGGTGTGGGCTGTTCTGCTCCCATTCAGGATGGGCTGGGAGCTTGGTGAGTGGAGCTCAGGCTCTGAACCAGGCTGGGCTCCCTGTCTGGTTGCAGTGGTAGGTCAACTTGCAGGTCAAATGGTGAGATGGGGACAGGTGCCCCACTCTTTTGGGCCTGACTCCTCCTCAGAGGTAGAGAGGTGAGGGGTGTGTCCTGGGAGCTGTTTGCCAGCATTGCTGAGAGAATTTTATTCAGTTTTTGCTTTTTCTTTTCTTTTTTTTTTTTTTTTTTTTTTTTTTTGATTTTGTTGTTTGAGCTGAATGCTGAGATGCAGGCATATGCTACTGCACCCAGCGTAATGGGAGAATTTTAAACCGTAAACACCATTTTCTACAGTTGGAGACATTTATCGCCTTTTAGTGTTTTTGATAAACCTATCACTGTAAATTTTAAATTTTAAATGTCAATCTTTTTTCTTTTGCAATGCTGGTGATGAACTTGGGGCCTTGTATATGCTAGGCAATCACTTACCATTGAACCATACCCTAGCCCTGTTAGAGGCATTGGTCAGAAGAAATAACGTGCCCTTGGGTTGTGTGTTAAGACTGTGAATGGAGTTTGTCTTCGCTGTGCTTGGAGCGAATGTTCCATGTTGTCTCGTTTTGGCTTGTGGGTAAACATCACCATGCCTCCCTTCTTAACAGTTACAAATGCTAGGGTACGACATCAGCTGGGCTGCCTTCAACATCATTGAGGTGATGAGCGCCTCCAAGTTCACATTCAAGGTGAGAACTGGGAACTATGAAGGGGTGGAGGGGAATGTAAGTCCCTGGGGGAGGTGGGGATCCTCCCACACTGAGCATTCCTGAGGGTCTATCCTACAGACAGAGGCCCCACTGTGCAAGGGGTGGTGTGTGGCCCACCCTTCCAAGCAGTGTCAGTCCACTGTGACTGCTGATGGCCAGGGCGCTGTGATACAGTATCATCCGGCTTCCCAGGGGGTGCATAATACTAGCCATCTTGAATCCTATCCTTCTCACTGCTTCCTAGAGGGTAAGCTTATGTCCAAGATAAATTACATTTCTTAAGCTGGGGTATGGCTCAGTGATAGAGCACTTGCCTAGCATATGCAAGGTCCAGGGTTCCCCCAGCGTCAAAAACAAACAAACCCCTTTTTTATCTCAATATTCATTACAGCAATCTTGATTTATAAAAGAAAATAACAAAAAAAGCATGAACAACTTACTCTGGTGTTTCGAGATGTTCTCTACTCAAACATCAGTTCAAGCCCAGTAGTGCATGATGTAATCCAGTACTTGGGAGGCAGAGACAGGAGGAGCTTGAGTTTGAGGCCAGTTTTGCATAGTGAGACCCTATTTCTAAAAACAATGCTGGCGGGGTGGCTCAAGTGGTAGAGAACCTGCCTAGTAAGCATGAGATCCTGAGTTCAAACTCCAGTACTGCTCCCCCCCCAAAAAAAAAAAACAAGGGGGCATAGCTGAAGTGGTAAGGGCATAAGGCTCTGAGTTTAGATTCCAAGTACTGCCAAAAAAAAAAATCACCTCTATCATTTTTGTCAATTTGTTTAGTAGTACTTACATAATATTTTTCTTTCAATTTTGTGTAAATGAATTGTTGCGTTTGTAGGACTAAATATGAATATTTAAATAAATTTGTAACTTTTGTCTGTACTGGGGTTTGACCTCAGGGCCTTGTACTTGCTAGGCTGGCATTGTATCACTTGAGGCACATTCCTAGCCCTTTTTGCTTTCATTATTTTTCTGAATAGGGTCTCGCTTTTTCATGCCCAGGCCAGCCTGGACTATTCTCCTCCTATTTATGCTTTTCCTGGATAGTTGGGATGACAGACAAATGCTACCATGTCCAACTTTTTATTGCTTGAAATGGGCATCGTTGCCTGGGCTGGCCTCAAATTATAATTCTCTACCTGTGCCTCCTCCAAGGTTACGATGACAAGCCCATGCCATCACACTGAGCTTATTGATTGAGATGGGATCTTGTTAACTTTTTGCCCATACTGGCCTCCAACCACAATCTTCCCTGTCTCCCTTGCTGAGTAGCTGGGATTATAGGAATGAGCTGCTATACCCAGACCCCCCCTTTTTCTTTTTTTTTTTTTTTTTGAGACAGGGAAGCTCAGGCTGGCCTTGAACTTGTGCTCCTCCTGCCACAGTCTCTTGGGTGCTGGAATTGCAGGTATATACCACTGGGCCAGGCTTAGTTGGTAACTCTTGGAAAAAAAAGAAAATCAATTTGCCCAAAGGTCATCCCTTGTCACCCCTCCTTTTGTATCATAAACATTTTCTGAGCGTTTTTTCTTTGCACTATAGTGATCCTATTGTAAGCAGTTTTGGACATTATTTCCTTCCTCACTTCCTCCCTCCTTCCCTCCTCTTTTCCTCTCTCCCTCTCTTCCTTTCTGTAGTGCTGGGGATGGAATGCAGGGCCAAACACATACTAGGCAAGTGCTCTCTACCACCGAGATGCATCCTCAGCTCTTTTTTAATTGTATTTTGAGTCAAGGTCTCAGTTGCTCAGGCTGGCCTTGAACTTTTGGCTCTTCCTTCCTCAGCCTCCTTACTTAGTAGATGGGATTATAGGCATGTGCCTGGCTTGGACTTTTGTTTTGTTTTGGGTTTTTTATTTGACAGTACTGGAGTTTGAACTCAGGACCTTGCACTTCTAGGTGTGAGTTCTACCACTTGAGCCATATCCCCAGCTCTTGCTTTTTTTTTTTTTCTTTTTGCAGTACTGGGCCTACACCTTGAGCCACTCCACCAGCCCATTTTTTTTGTGATGGGGTTTTTTGAGTCTTGGGAACTGATTGCCTGGGCTGGCTTCCAACCGTGATCCTCCTCATCTCCACCTCCTGAGTAGCTAGAATTACAGGCGTAAGCCACTGGTGCCCAGCTCGTTTTCATTTTGATAGTGTGACATAAGCATGTCTCACAACAATAAATATTTTTAAAAATAACCTTTCATGCAGATGGTCCAGCACACCTGTTTTCCAGGACTTCATAGATCAATGTGAAAGCATTCCATTGTGTTCCATCCATGGGACAGTAGCTGTTGTTAATGTTTGATTGGACTGCACACCTGGTCTAGGTGACTGAGATGACTAGTAGTTTCTGTCTTGAGGGCCCTGATCTCCATCTTGTAGGTCATTACCATGGTTAGATCATTTGATAGACAAATCAAATGATACGATTTGTGCATACTGGTCACTTTTTTTTTTCCCTTGGCGGTACTGGGGTTTGAACTCAGGGCCTCAGTCTTGCTAGGTAGGCACTCTACCACTTGTGCTACACTGCCAGCCCTTTTTTGTGTTGGTTATTTTTTGAGACAGGGTCTTTCAAACTATTTGCCTGGGCTGGCTTTGAACCACGATCCTCCTAATTTCTGCCTCAAATAGTTAGGATTACTGGCATGAGCCACTGGGATATGGCTCACTTTTTTTTTTCCTAAATTAATGTATATTACTTGTACTTGTTAATGGGGATCAGTGAGATTTAGTTCCATGCATCATGCATGCAATGAGCACTCATCAAATCCAACTTCCCTCCCTACACTAGTCACTCTTTTTGTTTTTGGTGGTACTGGGTCTTGAACTCAGGGCCTCATGCTTATTGCTAGGCCAGTGCCCTTAACCACTTGAGCCACTCTGCCAGCCCAACACCAGTCACTGTTGATGGAGAAATGAAATACTATGTTCATCAAAACTGGAGTAGCCGCCTATGCACAGGTGTCTAAACCTTGTTTGCAGTTGTGAATGTGGCTGTGGGATCCACTGTAGCCTGGCAGACAGAAGTGTCAGTCATCCCATGATCCAGCCTCAGGCCTTCCTACGTTAGATCCTCAAGTACAGGGGACTGAATGGGCAGAGTGGTAGGACCTGGATCCTGTGGTGTGAGCCACCCTTAAGAGAGCCCTGTGCCTCTAACCCTCAACTTGGCAGGAGTTTCTGCTGCTGTTGCCCTAGATCCTGGGTTGTAGGGCATTGCCAGTTGGTCTGCCTGGTGTTGCCCAGGAAGCACTGGGCCAGAACCATCTAATGTGGCATCTGTTGGCTCCACAGCGAGTTGGTTACCTTGCGGCCTCCCAGTGCTTTCACGAAGGCACCGACGTCATCATGCTGACGACAAACCAGATCCGCAAGGTAGGTGTCCTACAACCCTGCTCCCCTGGGGTATTTTGTCTCCCTTGTCTCCTGGGCTAGCCTTCTTTTTTGTGGTACTGGGACCTTAACTCAGGGCCTACACCTTGAGCCACTCCACCAGCCCCTTTTTATGAAGGGTTTTTTGAGATAGGGTCTCACGAACTATTTGCACAGGCTCTGAACTGTGATCCTCCTGATCTCTGCCTCCTGAGTAGCTAGAATTATAGGCATGAGCCACTGGTGCCCGGCTTAGGCTGTCCTTGTTCTCATTCTCATGTGACAAATAGAAAAACCAAGAGCCCATGACCCTGGGGTCCATAGACACTTACCTGTGGTTTCTTTAGCAAGCTGATGTGGCTTCCACGTGGTTGTTGTCTTCTTAGCAGACATGAAGATGTGGCCTTAGACGGCTTGAGCTTCCATGCTCCAGTGGGTTTATGAGCATGGAGTCTTGTTGATGGCCTCCCCTTTTCCTCATTTCCTCTGCTTGGTGCTGGAGAGCTTGTAGGGGCTGCTCCAGGTGTCCACACTGGGCTAACAGCCCTGCCCTTTCCAGTCTCCTTTTTTTAAGGCAATACTGGGGTTTGGACTCAGAACCTCATGCTTGCTAGACAGGTGATCTACAACTTAAACAACTCCTCCAGCCGTGTGTGTGTGTGTGTGTGTGTGTGTTCTACAACTTAACAACTCCTCCAGCCGTGTGTGTGTGTTCTACAACTTAAACAACTCCTCCAGCCGTGTGTGTGTGTGTGTGTGATCTACAACTTAAACAACTCCTCCAGCCGTGTGTGTGTGTGTGTCTGTGTGTGTGTGTGTGTGTGTGTGTGTGTTCTACAACTTAAACAACTCCTCCAGCCGTGTGTGTGTGTGTGTCTGTGTGTGTGTGTGTGTGTGTGTGTGTGTGTGTGTGTGTGTGTGTGTGTGTGTTGGGTATTTTTCAGATAGGGTCTTGTAAACTATTTGCCCAGACTGGCTTCAAACCATGATCCTCCTGATAGCGACCCCAAGTAGATAGGATTATAGGTGTGAGCCTCTGGTACCCAACCTGCAGTCTCCTTATCCTGGTATCCACACTAAGGGCTGATCCCTGCCTTTCCTATCTCCTTGTCCTGGTGTTCACACTGGAGGCTGTCTTCATGGTCCTGCTCTTTCTAGTCTCTCTTTTTTTTTTTTTTTGTCATTTCTTTTTTGGTGCTGTGGCTCAAACCCAGGGCTTCATGCTAGACAAGTGCTCTATTACTGAGCTACATCTCAGCCCTCTAGTCTCCTTCTTATCCTGGTGTCTAAACTGGAGACTAGCTCACCATCCGCCTCTTTCCCTATCTCCTCCTTATCCAGGTGTCCACACTCAGGGCTGGCCACAAGGTCCTCCCTTTCTCATCTCTTTCTTGTTCCGATGTCCACACTGGGGGCTGGTTTCACAGTCGCCCTCTTTCCTGTTTCCTTCTTGCAACAGCACCTGCTCTGCTGGGGCTCCTTTCCCTCCCTCCTGTGGCTGCTTTCTGCCCCTGGTTTCAGGTGCATATATTTATTTTCTTTTGAAATGGTCTTTGAGACCATAGGAAAAACATTTCCTCTTCAGATCAATACTTTGAACATCTTTTCCTTCCTGCCTTATGATGGAGTGTGTAGTCATGGGGTGTTGAAGCATTGGAGGCCCACCGTTTCAGTGAGTGGTTGGCCCTTTTCTAGCCTCTGATGGTTGGCCAGAGGCTGCAGTCCTTTGCTCACAATAGTGGAGACAAGGCTGGGCCTCTGTGAGGTGCTGTTACTTCCACAGGGTGGCCTGGTGACCTGGGCTGGGGGCTCCAAGGGCACACCACAAGGCAGGTGCGCATTGCTGATGCCCAGCACAGGAAGAACCATATCGGCCTTGGGTTCACCTAGGGATCAGGGTGAGGCTGTGGGGCTGTGTCCTGCCAGGACTGCATGTGATAATGCGTGGTGTCTCTGGGCTGCAGGGTCAGCTGCCCAACAGGAGGGCCTAGATGGGACAGGGCCTTCTGAGTGGAGGAGGGACCTGGGGGGTTGGGGACTTCTGAGAGGAGGAGGGAGTGATTTGCTAGTTGGGAAGGGGAGGGACAGCAGGAAAAAAGAGGTGTAGGGCTTCGGGCAGCCACTCCTACTTGCCTCCCTGCCCTGGGCATACCCAGCATGTCCTTTCCTCCCTATCTGTGTGCACTTCATTGTAGACCCAGGCCATCATCCTGACCAGGATGTGTGCCGAGGCTGTTAGTTAGGTCTTAAGTACTCTGGACCTCTCCAGCCTTCCTTTCTCACAGAACACACGGTGTCAGCTCCATCATAAAAAGATGTAGAGATTCACCATCATACCTTTGCCTGTTGCTGTCTTGCTACAGTCAGGGGTGGTGTCTATACAACTTGGACTGTCACCACAAGCATGCAAACCACATATTTGTAGTTCCTCTGTTTTATTTATTTCATTTTTTAGATTTTTGCAGTTTAGATTTTTAGATTTTTGCAATTTAGATTTTTTAGAGTTTTGCAATGAGGTCTTGCAATTGTAACACACTACATAACTCACTCTATAGCCCACGTTGGCCTCAAATTCCCATTCATTCTGTCTCTCTACCTTCTGAGTGCTGGGATTGTAGGCATGCACCACCATGACTGGCCCCTGTGCCAACTTAAACAAACCTGGGACTTTTTCCTTTTTCTTTTTCTTTTTTTTTTTTTTTTCATGTGGTACTAGGGTTTGAACTCAGGGCCTTCACCTTGATCCACTCCACTAGCCCAATTTTTTGTGATAGGGTTTTTTGAGATAGGGTCTCACGAATTATTTGCCTGGGCTGGCTTTGAACTGCAGTTCTCCTGATCTCTGACTCCTGAGTAGCTAGAATTACAGGTGTGAGCCACCTTTTCTTTTTTGACAGTACTGGAATTTGAACTCAAGGCTTCATGCTTGCTAAGCAAGTGGTCTACCACCTGAGCCACTCTGCCAGCCCTTTTTTGTGTTAAGTATTTTTGACATACTGTCTTGGGATTTGCCCAGGGTTGGCTTTAAACTGTGATCCTCCTGATCTCAAGTAGCTAGGATTACAGATATGAGCCATGTGCACCCAGCAAGGATTTTTTTTTTTCTTTTTCTGTGGGACTGGAATTTTTTTTTTTTCTTTTTCAGGGCCTCATGCTTGCTATTCAGGTGCTTTACTCCACTAGCTCTGGCCTTGCTTTCTTGAAGGTTTGTGACAGCACCCTCTTGTCTCTGCTGCTCTTCTGTGGCTCTTTGGTTATATGATGCTGCAGTATGAGTTGTACTATTCAGGGGTTGAAGGGTGTACATGGCTTCTGATGCTGTTCCTTAGCCCATGGGTGCAGGATCCCTAAGGCCTTCACTTTTGTGTTTCTTATCATGGATTCTCTCAATACATCCTGGCACATTTACAGAATATAGTTTCTTCAGAAAGTCCATCTAGGATCACACAGCATGTGGTACACACAGGGAGTGTCTTCAATGGAGAAGAGCTCATGGGCCTGGTATTAGTAACAGCTGGGGATCAAGCTCATTTTTCCTGTTCACTTGAAAGATGAATTTAGCCTCAGACAAAGCTTCTGGGGGCTCTGAGAGGGATGCAAAGGACTTGTTCCTGGTTATTGGAGGGGAAAGAGGCCCTGGGTGGAAGCAGAGTCCCCAGTTCCTGTCCTGTAGGTCTCCTGCTTGCCTTTTACCATTAGTAGGGCTGATCATAGTGCAGCCCTGATTACTTCCTGGGACATGGGGCTGTTTTAGGAGCCGAGTAGCCCTTACTCAGAACTCTTGAGTCTCTGTGCCTGAGAAGCCCAGAGACTTGGTGGCTTTCATGTGGAGCTTTTAGATCTCTACTCCACCTGACCTCTTAGTGACAGCATGGAAGTGTTGTGAATTGCAGCAGCAGGGAGCTGCTGCCTATTGCATAGTGGAGACACAACCCTAGGGCATTGCTACTAACCCTTTTCCTCTCCTCTTGCAGGACCTGAGCAGCCCCAGCCAGTACGACACTGGCGTTGCACTGACTGGTCTGTCCTGTTTTGTCACCCCAGATCTCGCCAGAGACCTGGCAAATGACATCATGACACTGGTGAGTTTGCCAGCGGGCCCACCACCCCTTCACCTTTGCTCCGTGGACGGGCACCAGGAACCTGGGTTAAGGCGTCACACCGAGGAAGCGTGACTGGCGGAAACAGGCGAGCGAGGCTGCTGGTGCGTGGCCTGGGTGAGACGGGAACCTAGTTCCTGTCACTCCTGGGGGTCCTGCCCTCAGACCACTTTGTTCATGCATTTCTGAGTTCACCTTTGTCCTGCTGGCAGGAGGAAGGGGTGGCATTCCAGGTGGATCTAGCCTGGCTGGGGACACTTGTTTTCTTTTTATGATGTAGATAGTGGTATTAGTTCTTAGCAGCCAGCCAACTTCAGTGTGGCCCCATCTTTCCTCTATCTCTCATACCATGGTTTGTCTTCTCATGACTGCTAAGTCCATCTTGAAGACAAGTGCTCCAAGCTGGCCCTCATCTCAGAGGTGTCCCAAGTGATGTTCTAAATGTCAGGTCTTCTCAGCAGGGGCACCTTCCTTGATGTCCGCTTTGTGCTCAGGTCATCTGGGACCTGCATTTTTTTCTTTTTCACATTAACATTGTGGGAAGGTGCTGCATTTCTTCATTGCGAACCTGTCCGTGTATGCTCAGCCTCTTAACTACAGGGGTATTTGGATCTTGGCCAGTGGTCTTGAAGTTCACGGGCACTAGTGGCCCAACATATGCTAGCCCCAGGATTGATGTAGCTGGCATCTGTTGTAAATCATGGCCCCTTGGCTGCTGGCCACACCCATTCTTCTACTTGTTGGTGGCCACTTGAGATATTCAAGAGCAGAGCCTCATGATCATGACAGGGACCTTTGGGCCTGCAGTGCTAGAAACATCATCCATCGGGCCTTTCCAGATACACATTGACCCCTCTACACTAGAGTAGTTGGGAGCACACAACTACTCTAGAAGGGGTATAGATGGCCTGCAGTGAAAGTCAGCCCTGGCCACAGTGGGTGGGCAACTCTGTCAGGGCAGAGCAGTGGGAGGGGGAAGCTCCCTGGGGCCTGACAGGTGAGGGAGCACCCACTGCGGATGGGCCCTGCAAAGACTGTCCTGGTGGAGGTCCAAGTGAGGGGGCCTTGAACATGCCATGTTCTACTTGAGGGACAGGCTAGACAGCCTGAAGCGCTCTGGGCCACACATGGCTACTGGCTGTGCTCCAGCCAGACCAGCATTCCCTGCATGATTTTTCACTGGGGCCTCTATCCCTCTCTCTGGGGTCCCCAGCACTACTGAGGCAGGAAGGCAAGAGAGAAAGGGTCTTGGCCCTTGGAGACTGGCCGTGACAAAGGCAGGCAGGGTTCAATCAGCCCAGAATGCTGGTCTGTGATCCTGGGGCTAGTGGGCAATGCAGAAGACTACATAGCTGTGGCCAGGACCAGGAGTGGGAGTTGCTGGGGGCAAGGTTTCATCCAAGTAGAGGAGGTGAACCAGGGCTGATGTGAGAAGGTGAACCAAGGTCAGGCATGAGGAGGTGAACCCAGGGCAGGTGTGAAGAGGTCGAGGGTAAGGGTAAGGTTTGAGTTGAGCATCATGGAGAGCTGTGCATACCTGTGCTGACATTCCGTTCTCTCTGCAGATGTCACACACGAAGCCATACATCAGGAAGAAGGCTGTGCTCATCATGTATAAGGTCTTCCTTAAGTACCCTGAGTCGCTACGTCCCGCTTTCCCCCGGCTGAAGGAGAAGTTGGAGGACCCTGACCCCGGTTGGTGGATAGAGACTAGAAGGGGGGGAGGGGCTTAGCCAGCCACTGTAGGGACAATGCAAGGGGTGTTGTCAGGGAGGGGTGGGACACTGGATCTGGAGGCCCACATGAAGTCCCTATGGAATGCTGGTGATGGGCTGTCTGCACCTGTAACAGCCATCAGCTGTAGTAAATGGAATGAGATGAGGCTCTGCATAACCTGTGGGCAGCATCAGGCTGCTCCTTGGCCTGGATGGGCAGGATGGTCCAGCATAGCCAACTCATGGCAAGAACAGCAGTACCTCAGCATCTTCCCACCCCAGCCATGTGGTGGTGCAATACAGGGACAGTGTGGATCTTGAATTCCATATGGAATCCTTGAGAGCATTTGCAGTGTGGCACCTGAGGGCACTTTTTTTCTTTTTTTGTGGTACTAGGGTTTGAACTCAGTGTTTGACAGGTATGCTTTACCGCTTGTGGCATCCCACCAGCCCAGAAGGGTGCCATTTTAACATTTTATTTCATTGCAGTTGTAATTTAGGATGTTAGGGTGGGTAGCACCCTTCCAGTGATTAGGAGAATCACAGAAGTATCCCTTGTATCACTCACAGATTTTGGGTTCATAGTACTCCTGGAGGTCCCACACAGCAGTCAGGGAGTGTGTGGAGGAAAGCACGGCCTTGCCTGGTCCAAGGCATTGCCCACACAGGTGTCCAAGGCGGGGGCTGGTGGGTTAAAGTAAGTTATGGGCACCCTGATACAGAGGGACACTGGCACATCTGTACAGTCCACATGGGGGAGGTTAGTGGGAGCCAGACAGCCTGCAGCCAGCTATCGCACAAAAAAGGGAAGTGTTATCAGGAAGTGGTGTATAAGGAAGAGGTCTGGATGGACCAGGAACTGGGAAGATGTAAGAGCTAGAAATGGACTCAGGTTGACTTAGCCCTGCTGGCTTGAGAAAGCTAAGCCTGCCTTCAGAATGGTTTCTAAGGCAGCCTGAGATGACAAGAAGCCACCATAGAAATTAGCTTTTGTTTAAACGGTGTCTATGCCTGAGCTATATGTTATAGCACTGGGCACAGACTGGCATAGGCCTGTACAAGGCACACTGGCCGGCCAAACTCCCTAGGTCCTGGGTTAGGAGAGAACACCCAGCCCCAAGCGATGATGCAGGTCAAGTGAACTTCTCCCCAGAGTACTGGGCACAGTTAGAGAAGGAGGCTCAGCCTTATGCCTACTCACCCCCTTTTCCCTGGTTGATGGCTGGCAGCCTGTGGAGTCTTCATTTCTTTCCTGCCTCCAGAGGAGTAGATGAGGCCAGAGACCACAGTGGGGCTGTCTGCATTGTGTGCCATTGCTCTGCACAGTGAGCTGGTGTGCAGATCAGTGGGGAGCACTTGCCTGGCATTTGTCAGGCCCTGAGTCCATCCCCAGTACCACAAGCTAAAACAGCACTGTACAAGTAAGGTGGCACCAGTCCTGCTCTTTTCTCGGAGTACCTGTGCACTTATGCCCCTGTCATTACAGCAGAGGGCAGAGTCAGTGCCAAGCTCCAGGGCCCTCCAGCTTGATGGAAGCTGCCATGCCCCTAGAACTTCCTCTTTGGTCACAAAGACTGTACAGTGGTTTTCATAGTGGGAAAGGTTTCAAAGTGCATGGACCTAAAAGATGCATTTCCAAATGCATCCTGAAGAATTTGTTTGTGCTTACACCACCAGCAACCAAATCCAAATCCTGTCCCCTTTCCCAGAGAGCTGCATGTGATACCTTTGGGAGGCCCTCCTTCCACTTGTGAGAATCTTTGGCTTCCCTGCGTTGTGTTTTCCCTTCAGGTTTTTCTTTTTTTTTAAAGCACTGGAGTTTGAACTCAGCTTCATTCTTTCTAGGCAGGCACTCTTAACGCTTAAGCCAGTGTGCCAGCCTATTTTTTTTTTTTAAGTAATTAAGTTTTTAAAAAGGTCTACTTTTCAGGGCCAGGGTGTGGCTCAAGTGGTAGAGTACATGCCTAGCAAGTTTGAGGCTCTTAAGTTTAAAACTTCAAGACCACTAGAAATCAAAAAAATGGCTAGATGCAGTGGCTCACACCTGTTATCACATCTACTCAGGAGGCAGAGATCAGAGGATCAGAAAAAAGCCAGTGAGGTCCTATCTCAGCCAACAATCCAGGCACGGTGGTATGTATCTGTAATAGCAGTCACACAGGAACTGTAGTAGGAGTATATAGGTTTGAGACCCTTCCAGGCATAAACTCAAGACCCTGTCTGAAAAATAACTAAAGCAAAAAAGGACTGAGGGACATGGCTCAAGGGATAGAGCTCCTGCCTAGCAAATGGGAAGACCAGAGTTAAAAGCTCAATACTACTCCCCCCCACCCCCCCAAAAAAAGTTCTAACATTCATTTTAAAATGTCAGATTTGCAGAATTATTGAAAAACTATTATAGAGAATTCTTCCCTTGTCACTGCTTCCTGACCACCATGAGGTGAACATCTTTCTCTGCCACACGCTCGTGTGACAATGATGCTGTGTCTTACTGTGGTACAGAAACACAGAGCCAAGCAACTGTACACTGAGTCCTCTGAAAGGACCCCCTTACTCTCCACCTCCAGCCCTTCTGAGTATAGGGAGTCCCAGCCCTAATGCAAGACTCCAGGTTAAAGCGCTGGTGCAGTACTTCTGGCTTTGAGGACACATGCAGTTCCCTTCTAGGTGAAGAGCAGGAGTGAAAAACTGACTTTGACTTTAAGCAGTACCAGTTGGAATAGATGGCTCTACTCTTTGTTATCTGGCTAAAGCCTCCGCACATACCAGTTTCCTTCAGGTTAATTAGAGACAGCGTAGGAATTTTGCTGTGTATGTTATCCACCCTACTGGATGTGTGTTTAAAAGTATCCAGTGCCTTCTTGGGAGCCTGTGAAAATAGAATGTCCTGATAAACTTAGTGACGTGCTCTTCTCACAAAACCAGGCTGGCATGGTGGTTTGACACCTAACTTCATGTTGCCCCTCAAATCACCAAAAGAGAAATACTTTTATTTTACCAGACACTTTTGTTTTTTATTTAGATGTTTGAGACTGTCACAAGCAAGTACTCTCAATAGGTCTGGAGCAGTAAATAAACATAAGCCATGAAAACTTCAAAAGGAAAAAAGGCTAATAAGCAGTACTGCCATTTAACCGTATAATCGCACTGGGAATATGCTAAGTCCACTCCTGAATCCACTCCCTGCATGGCCCCCTCTTTCTTCTATATCTGTCTATCCTCCCTCCCTTCCTTCCTTCCTTCCATGTTTGTATTGACTTATGGGGGGCTTGACCTCAGGGCCTTGTGCTTGCCATCACTTTAGCCACATAACTCTACCCCTTCCCTGGTAATTGATGGAAGCATCTGAAAAATAGTTAATTTTTATTATCTCTGCATGGCCTATTTGAAATAACTGGATCATCCACTGAAAATGTAGGCAATATAAGCAATGTTAAATCTAATTTTTCTGTAGAAAACCTAACTAGCTTTTTTTTTTTTTTTTTTTTTGTGGTATTGGGGTTTGAACTCAGGGTCACACCCTGAGCCACTCAACCAGCCCTTTTTTGTGTTGGGTTTTTTTCAAGATAGGGTCTCCCAAACTATTTGCCCAGGGCTGGCTTCAAACCATGATGCTCCTGATTTCTGCTTCCTGGTTGCTAGAATTACAGGCATAAGCCACTAGTGCCCGGTTCTAATTAGCCATTTTTAAAAAGGCTAATGCTAGCCGGGCATGCACAATGGCTCATGCCTATAATCCTAGCTGTTCAGAAGATAGAGATGGGGAGTATCATGGTTCAAGGCCAATCCAGGTAAAAAGCTAAACCCCATCTCAACCAGTGAAAAGATAGAAGCAGTGGCACATGCCTGACATCCCCCAGACATAAACATAAGGCCCTATTAAAAAAGTAGCTAAAGCAAAAAGACTTAAATAGTAGAGAGGGCCTGCCTAGCAAGCACATAGCTCTGAGTTGAAATCCCAGCACCACAAAAAAAAAAAAAAAAAAGGCAACGAAGTATTCCTAGAGTTTGCACATATGCTCATAGCAAAAGGACCCAGGCCCAAGTGCCCCCATCCTACACCAGCCCACCTTAGATTTTTTGGCTGGAAACTGGTGGGATTCTGACAACCCCATTAGGCTGTCTCATTTATGAGAACAGCGTCTAAAACTCAGAAGCATTCTACCTGAGCTGAGGGTTTATTGGGAAGGTGCAGCTCAGGAGCAGTCAGAGGGACTCGAGGGCTAGATGGGCCTGAATGCAGAGCTCTCATTGGAGCTGGGACCTTCACCACCCTGACAGGTCTGTTCAGCAGCCAGGAAGCCCCTGTGCCTTGGGGTGCAGAACTCTTCCAAGTCTTCCCTGGACAGGACAGGTATGATGAGTGGCTATTCATTGGCCAAGTGGTTGAACCTTCTTCCCAACCTGTGGCTTCCTTGGAGTGCTAGAGGCTTCAGGCCCTAGCCCCAGCAGTTTTAGAAGCTCCTGGCAGCCAGGACTGAAAGGCCAAATGGTTCATTCTTTATCACACCACATCACACTGCTGTTTCCTGCCCTCCTTGTGCTGGCCTCGGGGTGTTTCCTTGCTGAGCACTTAAACCTTTTTGATCTGAGTTCCTTAGTCTTTGTCTTCTAGAATCTGACTCCTAAAGAGTTTTTGTGGACTGTGCTTCGTTGGGTGTGTCCTGTTCTTATGATTCAGTTGAACTTCTGGCAGAAATTCTGCAGATGATCTTTGGGGCCGCATCAGGGGATCACTGGTATCTTTGTATCTTATGCTGATAACATTAACCTTGGCCACTTGGTTCAAGTGGTACCTGTCAGGGTTCTCCACTGTCAACTTGCTCATCTTCTCATAACTTATGAGTACAGACAGCCCTCCATTTTCTTGGGTTCCATATTTTCTTGAGTTCCATATCTGATCTACAGACTCAAATAACCTTGAATCAAAAAATAATTGAAAAAAAATTCTGAACCCGCCATGCTGGTACACACCTGTGATCTCAGTACCCAAGAGGCTGAGGCAGGAAGTGTGAGTTCCAGGCCAGTCTGGACTATATAACCAGACCATGTCTCAAAAACCCAAAAGGAAGGAAAAAAATAGAAATTATGTTTGTTGTTTGTCCTAAACATATGCAGGCTTTTTTCCTGTCATTATTCTCTCTACAGTGCAATATAATAGCTACTTACCTACTATGTATATTGTATTATGTATTATACATCATCTAGAAGTGATTTGGAATGTATTGGAGAGCCAGGTGTGGTGGCTTATGCTTGTAATCCCAGTGCTCAGGTGGCTGAGGCAGAAGAATGGTGAGTTCCAGACCACCCTGGGTTACACAGTGAGACCTGATCTCAAAAATAAATAAATAAATAAATAAAGTCATTTGGACATGATGGCACATATCTGTTGTCCCAGCTATGCCAAGAAGTACAAATAGGAGGTCCATGCCAGCTCTGACATAAAGTGAGACAGTATCTCAAAAATAACCTACTGCCAAAAAAAAAAAAGTCTACCAGACAGTGTGCTTAGCTTCTATGCAAATACTAGATATGAGGGAGTTGTGCATCTGTGGATTTTGTTATCCATGGGCATCTTGGAACTAGTCTTTCATGGATGCTGAGGGACAACTGTATCTTGTAGGTGACACTTTAAGACTATAAGTTTGCTTTTCTTGTTACTTTAGTGTCTGAAGATTCTCCTGTGATCTAACTGGGACTCTGGGTGTACCAGTGGTGTATTTCTGTGACCTGCTCCTGTCTCCTGTTCTTTTTTTGTTGTTGATTTTGGTAATACTGGGGGTTTAACTCAGAGTCTAACACTTGCTAGGCAAGCACACTACCACTTGGGTCCAGCCTCCATCCCAAACCAGGACCAATAAAGGAGCAGCTCCCTTCACCTTTCCTTGTTTATTCTCATTTGTTTGTATTCAGGGACTTGTACATACCTGTTTCATTCTGTGGGGCCTAATCATCACTGTGCATCCATTGCCATGCACCCATTGTGTGGGTTCCTAGGCCCATCTAATACTTCCCCTTATTTTTGAGCACCACCTTACTGTCAGGCACTGTGAAGTGCCAGGTTTGCCTTACTTTCCCCACAATTCATTGTTTCTTCTAGCAGCCCTGGTTTCTTTGTTGGTGAATGATATTTGGAAACCAAGACCTGGGTGTTGTATGCCACAACCTATACTTACCTCACTGTAGCTTATGGCTATATGCATGGTGACAACCACCAATGTGTCCTCAGGTCTCTGCCAGTCCTGCCCACAGGATGCCCCCTGTTAATGAAGATGTCCTATAGTTAGGGAAGATGCCCTGCCCCTTGTTGGTGTGGACACCTGTCCCATTGATGTAGATGCCCTCTTCTCCCCACTTTTTTTGTGGGACAGGTGTTTGAACTTAGAGTTTAATGTTTACAAAGCAGGTGCCCTACCACTTGAGTCACACCTCTAGCCCTGGATGCCCCCGTTTGATCCTTAGGGGTCCAGTCAGCAGCTGTCAACGTTATCTGTGAATTGGCCAGACGCAACCCCAAGAACTACCTGTCCCTGGCCCCGCTCTTCTTTAAACTGATGACGTCCTCCACCAACAACTGGGTCCTCATCAAGATCATCAAACTGGCAAGTGCTGTTCTGGGATGGCCTGTGTGCTTGGGGCTTGTTTCTGCAGTCCTACCCATGCTGTTCCTGCAGCTAGCAATGACCACGGCCCCTCTTTTTTTTTTTTGCGGTGCTATTGTTTGAACTCAGGGCCTCACCACACGCTTGCTAGGAAGGTGCTATACTACTTGAGCCACCCCCCAAGCCCTTACTTTCTTGTCCCCACAGTTTGGTGCCCTGACCCCTCTGGAGCCAAGGCTAGGCAAGAAGCTGATTGAGCCTCTCACCAACCTGATCCACAGGTAGGCCACTCCTTGGCCCCTGCCCAGCTGCCTCTGGGCAGGTGGCTCTTCAGTCTCCATTCCATTTCATCCTTGGGAATCTTGCCATGTTGCTTAGCCAGACTCATTGAAGGAGAAGGCAAGCCTCATTAACTTGAGTGGCACCCCGGGGCCAGGGCTCTGTCCCCTTAAATTCACCTTCTGGAAGAACAGCAGACAGGGGACAACTGGCAACTGTCATAGTCATTGGGCATTTAGTAAAAGAGTTGGAGGAAGCTGTGTCAGGTGTGTCTGGTTTTGAACAGTTGTTGAGTTTGTTGAATGGCTGCAGTCCCAGAGAGTATTGTCAGGCAACCCTGGGATTCTGAGGCCACGGCACTGAGTCATTGCTGGTAGACCCTCCCCTTCTTCTATTGGGATTTAGTAGATTCTCACCCCATAAGAATTATCAGAGTGAGGCAGACTTCACTGCCAAACCATTCCTCACCAGCCCTTCCTGGGGTCCGTCCTGGTCATTGACCAAAGGCAGAGCTACTGTGCTCACCTCAACTCCCTGTTGGTGGCTTTGGAGCCAGGACTCCATGCCTTCTGTACTGGCCATGTCCAGCAGGCCTCCTGCTCTCTCTGATAGGGTTGTGGGGTTCTGGGCTGCTAGAGATGTTGAGAAAGTTGAGGGCTTCTTTTGAGCACTGCAAAGTGGAAAGGTTGGGGAACAGGGTCCAGGAGCCATTCAATACATCCGTCTTTGGTTATTAAAATGGCATGCCTTGGCCCTCAGACAGATAGTGAGAGAGCAAGGCTGGGCAGGCGGTGTTGATGGGATGGAAGACATTAGTCAGGAGCCTGTCAGCAGGACTTTGGGAGAGGCTGGGATCCCAGCCCTGTGAGCTAGGCCATGAGGTGGGGAGGAATCACAGCAGTCTGGAGGATCTCTCATGTTCTCTCCTCCAGAAGGCTAGCTGTAGTGACCATTGCTATGTGACTGGGCTTTTGAGGGGTAGCAATAGTGCTATCTCCCTGGAGCCTCCCGCACAGCATCCTTGTTGTGTCTGACATGACTGCTGAGCTGAGTCTGGGTCCTCACACTGCTTCCCTTCCTCTCTAGCACGTCTGCCATGTCCCTTCTCTACGAGTGTGTGAACACCGTGATTGCAGGTGAGGCTCCACAGACTGCAGCCCCTGCTGGGAGAGCAGCTGTATTAGCAGGAGGACCCTCAGGTGCTGTTAGGCTGGGTGCATGTCTCTGACACACCTGTTGTCCCGCACCATCCTAGGGTCCCTTTGCAAATGTGAGAGGTTTACCATCCACCTGGGGACAGAGCCCAGCTACCCAACACCCTTCTTTGCCAGTGGTCAGCACACCACTGCTCTAGGCCTCCTTCAGTCCCCTCCTACAGAATTAGTTTTTCTAAGTAAAGCATATTCTGAGACCTTGTGTCATTTTGCCCCTACATACTTAAATGTTTGGCCTTGACACACTTTGGGCTGTGATCAGTCCTCTCAGCCTTTGGCCTGAGTGATTGAATTTGGGCTTTCTCACTCCCTGGGACTAGGCTGAGGGCAGTAGGAGGCAGACATCAAGGTGGGGTCCCAAGACCAGCCCAGCCACAGGAATCTCCTGAGAGAGCCCCAGGACTCAACATACAGCTGTCTTTGTGGCTGTGGTTTACAGCAACAGGATATAGCAGAGCCAGCCTTCGTAAAAAGGAACATAGGACCAGGGGTTGGGGGAGAACTGGGGAGGCTAGGCAGGGCTTTCAGAATCTTCTCCCTGGGAGTCATGCAGGACACACTTCGTTACCAGCAACCACCTAATGCAGGGAGTGTTAAGGAGTTCACAGAAACCTAGTATCTGAGGTTTGATGGTGGTGGGAGGCACGTGGATCCCTCTGCTTGGCCAAGATCCTAGATTCCAGAGAAGGATGGGGGCTGAGCATAACTGTATTGTTTGTACCAGCAGTTTAGACCCGACCCAGGAACACCTCCTGCCAGGAGAGGGTTCCTAGGCCAGGTCCCTAGCCATCCCAGGACCATCCTGGCAGCCGCTTTCTGAACCTGTGAGATGGTTCTGTGTTGCTCAGACACCAGTCGGGCCAAGCCCTCCCCAGTCTGATTGGGGCAGATGCCAGTGTGTGTACGTGTCACGATGGCAGTCTAGCTCTGGTGGCTGACCTGGGGCCATCTGTTCTAGTGCTCATCTCGCTGTCCTCCGGCATGCCTAACCACAGCGCCAGCATCCAGGTGCGTCCTGGGGAACAACCATGACCTGCATGGAGCAGGTGGTAGGGTGGGCAGTCCTGTGGGACTTCCAGGTGGGGTCAGCTATGCTTCTCCTTGAGCCAGGTCAGGTGCTCTGTCTGGGCCTTCTCCTTCCTCCAGGCCCACCATGCCTGTGGGCATCTCTAACCCTACTCTTTGTCCCCCACCCCCACCTTCATATGCTGTCCTGTACGGGGCTTGTGCCTGGGCCTAGCTCAGCTTTTCTGCATGTGTGGGGAATACAGAGGCACTGAGGAGCAAATACACCACATGGGTCCTGATCAGCTTGCCCCTGTTGCTGATCCTGTTGCCTATGGCCCTTATGTAGTACCTCCTCCACTGTGGAGCGCTGGCTGCAGGGGCTCTCTATTCAACCTAGAGGCTGTAGGTTATGTCCAAATTTAACTGTACAGCTGTTGTGTAAAGGAAGTCCCTGAGTCCCAGCTCTCCCCAGATGCACTGCTAAGCCAGTGCATCTCCACCTGCCCCATTCAGAGTCCTGAGCACAGCCTGCATGTAACGAAGGCTTGTGTAGACTCTGTGCTTCCAGGCCACACAGTTCTGCTCTGGCCTGTCCTCACTGGCACATCCTGGTCCCTTTTGTGAGGTCCCCAGTTGCCCACCTCTCTGTCCTCAGACACATGGCCCCAGTGCTATCCTTCCCTGGATAGGGCTGCTCCTGGGCCCCAGGGCAGGGTGGGGACAGACCCAATGTCAGCCAAGTTTACCCCTGCTTTTGGAAGCTGTGACCAGGTGATTTTCCTCTTCTCAGCTCTGTGTTCAGAAGCTGAGGATACTGATAGAAGACTCCGATCAGAACTGTAAGTCAACTTCCGGCTCTCTGTGCTCTTGCCTCTGTTTCCCTCTCACACACCTTTGTGGAGTTTGAGCTCTGGAGCATCAGAAGAAAGGGGACAGTAGTGTTGTGGATGCCGGGTGTCCTCTGCACAGACTTCATGCAAACAGACCAATGCTAGCTTCAGGAACAAATTCTACACCCCTCCCATCTCTTTTGCACATGGTGGGCTGCCCTTACTATGTCCCAGCCGCAAGGTTTTCAGGTGGCTTCATGGGCTGAGCCACAGGCTGTCACCCATGGAGCAAGGGGGCCTGGTTCAAGGAGACATGGGGGTGGCGATAAAAGTTTAGAGAAAGATGCTGGCAGGTGGGTAGAGCTACGCCAAGGCTACTGCCAAGGGTCTCGTTTCAATCAGATGACTAGTACGTGCATCTCTGGTGGTTTTTAGGGAAACAGATGCTATATCTTTGTGCCTTCTCTTTGGGGGCTGTTCTGTTGAGAATTCTAGCTTGGTGGCATCTGTCTGGCAAGAGTCATTTTCTTTCTGCTTGGAGTCAGAGTTGGCAAACTTTTCCCATAATGGCCTAGAGAAAGCATGTTTCCTGTTTCGGGGATCACGGGCTCCACAGCCCACGTCGCTGATCCACAGTCAATCCACAAGGCCCTGTGAGGTGAAACCTCATCACAGAACCAGGCTTCAGGCCACTGGCTCAGAGCCATTATTTACGAGCTCTTGGTTTAGATGCTGTTTGCCCCAGTGCCTCTGGCTCTGCGGCCCTCTCTTCTCCATGGGCCAGAGACATGAGACCCCACACTGAGCTGTGGGCTTCTCAAGGGGCACATATTTGTTTACCTGTGCTTGCCAGGTGGGAAGAGTTAGCAGGCATCTCACAGTTGGGGAAACAGTGATTAAAAGAAGGGTGGGACATGGGGGTTTTAGGAGGCGTCATCACAGACATCATTATGGGAGGTTCTTTCCCTGTCCTGCCCAGAGACCTGCTTTTCCCTCTACACCTTCCAGAATCCATACATGGATTGTGCCCTCCAGAGGTTGGGGTGTTCATCCTTTACCCTGGCTCCTAGGGTGGAGCCTTAAAGAGGTATCCATCATCTTCAGTGAGCACCAGCCAAGAGACCCCTCCCATCTGCACCCAGGCTTTCAGAGCCAGGCAGTAGCTAGAGTGGTGACCCCAAATCACACTGTGTGGCATGCCCACGCACCAGCACCCTTCACTCTCTCAGGCTGATGGCTCCTCGGTCTTCCCACAGTGAAGTATCTGGGGCTCCTGGCCATGTCCAAGATCCTGAAGACCCACCCCAAGTCTGTACAGTCACACAAGGACCTCATCCTACAGTGCTTGGACGACAAGGACGAGTCCATTCGGCTGCGAGCCCTCGATCTGCTTTATGGCATGGTGTGTGTGCTGGCTTTACTCAGTAGGGGCCAAGTGTGAGGTCTTGGTGCTGGAGCCTTGTGGAGTGTGTGGATCTTGCGAGCCCCTCCTGGGCAGGGTTAGGGGGTGCTTGCCTCTGGCCAGCTGGTTACCAAGGGCCTGTGGACCCAGGATAGAGGGCAGGGTCTTAAAGGCACATCTGCACGCAGGTGAGGTTCCTCCTGTGGCTTCCACCCTGGTGGGAATGTCTCCTCTCTACATGGACTTGATTAACAGTGCTTGATGCTGGTGCCACCATAGGTATCCAAGAAGAACTTGATGGAGATCGTGAAGAAGCTCATGACACATGTAGACAAGGCTGAGGGCACCACCTACCGTGATGAGCTGCTCACCAAGATCATCGACATCTGTAGCCAGTCCAACTACCAGTACATCACCAACTTTGAGTGGTCCGTCCCTCACTAGACTTTGCCAAGGGTGGTCTGGGCCTGCATCACTGTGCATGTTTGCACCTCTCACGGGCTTCCCACCCACAGGTATATTAGCATCCTAGTGGAGTTGACGCGGTTGGAGGGCACCCGTCACGGCCACCTTATTGCTGCCCAGATGCTAGATGTGGCCATCCGAGTGAAGGCCATTCGCAGGTTTGCTGTGTCCCAGATGTCTGCACTACTTGACAGTGCCCACCTGGTAACTAGCAGCACACAGCGGAACGGGATCTGCGAGGTGCTCTATGCAGCTGCCTGGATCTGTGGGGAGTTCTCGGAGTGAGTGGCATGGAGCCCTATGGTAGCAGCCTGGCATGCCAGGGTTGAGAGGGGGACGCAGGGACGTGCCGGCAGACCCACCCCATGGTCTGAAGCACTCTTGCTTCCTGGGCAACCACCTGCCCCAGTGACCATCTGTTTCACACCCCCTTCATGGAGCTGACTCTATGCAGCTGGGTGAGTTGCATCCCCTCCGTGAACCCCAGCCTCACTTGAAAGCGTATGACAATGAGACCTGTCCCTACTCAGCCCTAGGATGGCCCCTCAAAGTGGGGTTCCACTTGGCATTGGGATGGGCTGGGAGGTGGCTTGATAACGTCCTGCCTACTGCCAGGCCCTACTGTGGGCCCAGAATCTCAGACCAGGTTCTAGGTAGGCACAGGTATGTGGGCCATGTGATCCTGACAGTACTACCCCTGCCATCTTTGGGTTCATTAACTTCTTTTAGAATGCAACAGTCTTGGGCAAACTTTCCCTAGAGGATAGATGATAGCCATTGGCTAGGGCAGGCACGGATCATTGAACGTCACTGAAAAGTGGATTTGTTGTTATGTCTTAAACTCAGAAGTTGTCGTCACACAAAAACCTAGATTCCTGGTTTCTCCTGTGAGGTGATACGGTTTGCTTCTCATCTCCCTTTCCCAGGCCAGGCCCAGTGGGCAGCTAGGGGCTGTGCCCCTATCCCTTTGTCCTGTCCCTGCTGCACCTGACCACCCTTCCCCTGTTCCCATGGCAACTGAGTGTCTGCCCTGTCCAGACTACACTTCTGGAACCCAGAAGGGTCCAGCCTCAGCCTCAGATATGTGTTTCTGCTAATGTCTTATGGGGAGAAGTTTAATCAAAGAACAAATCAGATGGCAGCCAGCTGGGCCAGACATGTCCTCTGCCTTATGTGTTCTCTAGGTCTTTCCCCAGGTTCCCTTGTCCACAGGTTTTCTTGTACTTCTTTTCCTCTTGGTTGCTATTGAGTGTCACAATGTTGCTCTGGTTTCTTCAGCCATGTCCTATTACGTGCCGTTTATGGTTTCTGGTCCCCTAGTCCTACCTCAGCCCCAGTGTCTGCTTAGGTGATGGGAGCTTCCCAAGGTTGCCCCTTGGGTGAGGAGCTCTGGGCCACCCTTTCCCTATTCCTTTCAAGGAGCTGTGGGTAGGAGCCTCATGTGATCCCTGTCCCCTAGGCACCTGCAGGAGCCCCACCAAACCCTCGAGGCCATGCTGCGGCCTAAAGTCACCACACTGCCTGGCCACATCCAGGCTGTGTACGTGCAAAATGTGGTCAAGCTGTATGCATCCATCCTGCAGCAGCAGGAACAGGCAGCCGAGGCGGAGGCAGCTCAGGAGGTCACCCAGCTCATGGTGGAGCGGCTGCCCCAGTTTGTGCAGAGCGCGGACCTCGAGGTGCAGGAGCGGGTAAGGCTGGCTGTGGGTTCACAGTGTCTCACTTTGGAAGAGCCCTTGGCCACCCTCCAGGTCTCTGTAGCAGCCAGTTTATAGGGAACCTTAAGTTCTCTTGGAACGCACAAGGAACTGGCAAACTGGCCACAAGGGACAGGTGATAACCATTGGCTGGGACAGACTTAGATCATTAGGCCCCATTGAAAAATGTGAATTTGTCTTAAGTTTGGGAGTTGTCACTCAAATAATCTAGATATTCGAAGTGAGTTGGTGAAATTCTTGTGTTCCAACTATGCCCCAAATGGGGATTGGGGTCCATCATTGGGATTCAGGGATCAATGGGCCTGAGAGGCAGTGTTGGTTGTGACCAAAGTGTTTGTAGGGTGAAGTGGGGGTTCCTCCTTTCTGCCACAGGCCAGCCAGTCTGTCATGTACTATATATAGCAGGTGGGCAAGGATAAGGGGTGGCTGCCTGGGTGTCAGGGCCCAGTGGCTGTGGCTTCTCCTGTGGGTGACATGGGCTAAGTGAACCTGTCCCCTGGTGCCTCCAGGAAAGAGGTCAGTTGTGTGGCCAAGTCTAGAGGTATATCAAAGGTGTTTATGCAGACTCAGCTACATGTGGTCACTGTGCTCCAAGGGAGCCAGGGCTGCCAAGTCCTGCTTTATTCCTACTGAGTCTGAGTTGGCAGAGAGCTTGCTAAGTGGTCCAGAGGTGGCTCTGCTGTCTTGGTGCAGACCCAGTATGGGCATTTGCACTTAAGGAGTTAAGTTCTGTCCTATCAACCTCTGTGGACTTGTCCCTCTACTTTCCTCTATTAGAGACAGTCATGGACATGGCTGGGTCTGTGGGCTCTCACAGGGAGTGATCCAGACATCACAGCTCCAGAGACCTAGAGCCTGAGTCCCCTAGGGTGGTCAGGTGACCTCAGAGTGAGTACTCATCTATGATCACTTGTCCCCCCAGGCGTCCTGCATCTTGCAGTTGGTCAAACATGTCCAGAAGCTGCAGGCCAAGGGTGTGCCTGTGGCAGAGGAAGTAAGCGCTCTCTTTGCCGGGGAGTTGAACCCAGTGGCTCCCAAGGCCCAGAAGAAGGTCCCAGTCCCTGAAGGGTGAGGACATGTGAAGCTAGGAGCACAGATATGTGGCTTCCGCTGGCTGCCGCCATCCCCAGTGCCAGGAGGAGAGTTGTGGGGGGAGGGATGTGGGCTGCCGTCAGCCAGGAAGGATCTGGGACAGCCCCATGGACTGCTGGCCCTTTCTTAGGCACTTGCTAGTTCTCATGGAGCCTCACAAGGCCTGCCCCCACTTAGTGCCCCAGACCTGGGAGGGCACTTCTGTGGGTCCCCAGAGTACAGCCACAGCACCAGACTTCAGGGTCCTTGGGCTGCACCTGACCCTGCTGTGGCTTCACTGGCTGCCAGCCTTCGCATATTTCCATGTCCTCTTCTCTAAGGGGATAGTAGCATCCCCACTCAGAGCAGACATCTGTGGTCATGATAGTGAGGCCAGGCTACCATGTGACCTCCCTGTCTGGTACAGTCTGGATCTGGACGCCTGGATCAATGAGCCCCCCTCAGACAGTGAGTCTGAGGACGAGAAGCCCAAGGCCATTTTCCATGATGAGGAGCAGAAGCAAGTCCGGCACAGGCAGCCTGAGGTGGATGAGGAGGAACTGGCCCGGGTGAGTGCGACTGCTCTGTAGCCATGCTTTCCTCCCCCTCACCTGGCCATCCAAGGCAGTTCCCTGTGGTGGGATACAGGCTCCCAACAGCCAACCCCACAGGATAACTCTGTTACATTAGGGGTAATTCAGGACAGCTGAATGGACATTTAATGGTCAGGTGGAGCATCAAACACAGGAGTCAGAAGATGCCCTTAGCTCAGCCTGAGTATAGCTGCTGCGAGTCATTTTAGTCAAAAGTGACATCTAGACAGCCAAAAGTGGTACAAAGATGAGCCCAAATCCCACTGTCTGCCCCCCCATCTCCTACCCCATGTAGCTTGGGCTAACTTTGAACCATGATTCTGATCTCTGCCTCCTGAGTAGCTAGGATTATATGTGTGAGCCACCAGAGCCCAGCTTCTGAGCCCTTTTTAAGATGGAAGTGGACGCTACCTCCTGACCCCTTGAACTTCTTTCCCTCAGTACCTACTTTTCCCCACCTGGACCTTGGTTTCCTTGTTAGTAAAAGCATAACAATAAAACTATTGGAGGTGGCCTAGCACCTGGGAGTCCTGTCGTGTTTCCTACATATTCATGTCCAGATCTATCCCTGCAGCGTCGAGAGGCCCGGAAGCAGGAGCAAGCCAACAATCCCTTCTACATCAAGAGTTCTCCATCCCCTCAGAAGGTGAGATGTTCCTGCATATCCTTGGACCTGTACCACACAGCCTCCCCATCCCTGGCAGCACACTGGCCATCCTGGAAGCTCTGCCCCTCTGAGGGAGAGCCATAGGCTCCACTCAGTGGAGGGGCCACAGGGCCTCAGACACTGCTGAGAGGAGCCAGAAGGTGTGTGCCTCCCTGTGCCACACTCAGGTGCAGTCTGAAAGACAGTGCAGGGCCAGCTCCTCTAGCTGGGATGAGAGCTCACAGGGTCTTCCCCCACCAATGGAATGTTCTAGATCTTGATCTAGGAGAGGCACCCTTTGCCTTCAGGAGTATTGTCCACCTAGCTGTTCAGTTGGTGCTGGCTTTACACAGGCAGGTTCCCTGGCCGTTCAGCGCCTTCCCTCTTACCTCCCCCAGGTTTCAGCCCTCATGGGCAGATCCCAGAATGGAGCCAGGGGTCATATATAACTATGGTGAACTATGAGGATGAGTCTTGCCACCCTGAGGGGTGTGAGGGTGCCTTGCTCTGGGGTTAAGCCTGTTTTCCAATTTAAAAGACAATGGCTGGGCTGGCGGAGTGACTGAAGCAGTAAGAGCGAGTGCCTAACAAGTGTGAGGCTCTGAGTTCAACCCCCACAAAAAAACCCCAAAAAATGGCAGTTTGTTTGCTGGGCGCTGGTGGCTCCTGCCTATAATCCTAGCTACTTAGGAGGCAGAGATCAGGAGCATCGCAGTTCAGAGCCAGCCCGCGCAAATAGTTTATGAGACCCTATCTTGAAAAAACATATCATAAAAAAGGGCTGGTGGAGTGGCTCAAAGTGTAGGCCCCAAGTTCAAACTCCAGTATTGCCATCCATCCATCCATCCATCCATAAATAAATAAATAAATAAATAAATAAAAAATGAAATAAAGAAAATGAGATGAAAACAGTTTTGCTTGTCCCTTTACAACAGACCCGTGATATTTCACTCAAATGATAGTTTCTCCATTTCTACTAAACACACAGCATAGAGATGAGCTGTGGTCCTGGACTCCATGTGGTCACCAGGTGTCTGGCAGGACTCTCACACCCAGGACTTTGAGGGCTGTGCTCATGTTTATGACAGCTACATCCCTGAGGCTCAGCTCCCATGTGCACACGGCCCCCTTGGGCACCATAACACCCTGGAATTGCTTTTCCAGCGGTACCAAGACACACCGGGTGTGGAGCATATTCCTGTGGTGCAGATCGACCTCACAGTCCCTCTGAAAGTTCCAGGCAAGTACCAGTTAGCTTTAGGCGGCATGCGTCATGTGGGCCATGGCCTTCTCTTTGTCCTCTCTGCTCAGCCCCTACAGGTTCTGGGACTGTCCACGAGGTCAGCTCCCTCTGCAGAAGGGCTGATTCGTATTGCCTCACAGGGATGCCCATGTCGGATCAGTATGTGAAGCTAGAGGAGGAGCGCAGGCACCGGCAGAGGCTGGAGAAGGACAAGAAGAAGAGGAGGAAGAAGGAGAAGGAGAAGAAGGGCAAGCACCGCCGTCACAGCTCGCTGCCCACTGAGAGTGATGAGGACATAGCCCCTGCCCAGCAGGTGGACATCGTAACAGAGGAGATGCCTGAGGTTAGCCCCACCCACCTGGTTTGGAGGGGTCATGTTTTGAGGACTGCAGGTCCTGGTGGAAATGGACTTGTTTGCATCCCCATTGGTGGACTTGGCACGTGCATTTGAGCCTCTCCCTACCACCATTTTCCTTGGCTAAGGAGCTGCCATGGGGCAGCCCTGTCTTGCAGCCCACAGAAAGCAGGAAGTAGGGGGCTGATTCACTGTGAGCAGACATCTTCCTGTTCACCTGCCCCACAAGACCAGTAGCCCCATTTTATGGGCTGAACATAGACATGTGTTCCCCTTGTCTGTGGCCTGGCAGCCCTGGTGTATGATACTAAATGTTTTCCTTGGCTGAGCCAGAGCACTGCTTGCCCTTGACATCTGGCCATGTGGTGTGGACCTTACACACATGTAGTTGTGTCATTTGTCAGAAAGGGATGGGAGACTCTACTAGTTAACTGGACCCTGAGTTCCTCTGTTCCCTCAGAATGCTCTTCCCAGTGATGAGGATGACAAAGACCCCAATGATCCCTACAGAGCCCTGGACATTGACCTGGATAAGTAAGTGGTTGGTGAGGGTAGGGTGACGGTCTGTTTGCTGGGCTTGGGGCTGTGCTCAGGCATGACGGGTAGGCAGTGTCCTTCGTGCCAGAACCCTCAGCAAGGGCTCCGAGGCCTTTGTTCCGATAGTACTGGGGAGTCCCCAGACCAGGGGTGAGGAGCACATGGCCTTCATAGACATCAAGGAGGAGACTGGCAGGGACCCTTCAGAGCCTAACACAGACCTTAGGCCATGCGTAGGGGGCTGGCGCCTTAATGCACAAAGTCAGCCAACCATGAGGGCAGGCCACAGTTCTGCCTAGTGACTTCTGGTTCTCCCCTCCCCTCCCAAGGCCTTTAGCTGACAGTGAGAAGCTACCCATCCAGAAACACAGAAATGTGGAGACCTCAAAGTCCCCCGAGAAAGATGATGTTCCTGTGGTAGAAAAGAAGAGCAAGAAACCCAAGAAGAAAGAGAAGAAGCACAAAGAGAAAGAGAGAGAGAAAGAGAAGAAAAAAGACAAGAAGAAGGTTCGCTGTACCCAGGACACAGACCTCATCCTTCTGTCCTGAGGTTTTGGGTAGCTGAGGACTGAAGGAGTTAACAGGGAGCTCCCTGTTAGGCTGTAGACAGAGTGGAGACCCAATACAGGCCCCAACCATATCCTAGGATCCCACAGATGGGGTAGCGGGGCAGGAAGTAATGATGAAAAAGGGAGCCTTAGTGACAAGGTGCTGGTGGCTCATGCATGTAATCCTACCTACTCCGGAGGCAAAGATCAGAAGTGCAGTTTGAAGCCAGCCTGGGCAAATAGTTCGCAAGATCCTATCTTAAAAATACCTAACACGAAAAAGGGTTGGTGGAGTGTCTCAAGGTTTAGGCCCTGAGGGCTGGGATTATGGCTCAGTGGTAGAACACTTGCCTTGTTAATGTGCAAGGCCCTGGGTTTGATTCCCCAGCACCACAAAAAAAGAAAAAAAAGAGAGAACCTCAGTAGTCTCTGTTTTTGAAAACCTACCCAGCCCAAGGCAGCCATAGGGCCGGGGAAGGGCCTGTTGGCCTGCCCAAGGTGAAGAAGCCCTCCCTACAGGGAGCTCCAGGGCACTTTCCTTGCTGTTCACCTAAAGATTTTTCCATGAAAAGAAATGGTTGTTGTTTTTTGTTGTGTTGTGCTTTGTTTCTGGCAGTACTGGGGTTTGAACTCAGGGCTTCACACTTGCTAGGTAAGTGCTCTGTCACTTGAGCCACTCTGGCAGCCCTTTTTTGCATTGGGTTTTTTGAGATAGGGTCTGAACTATTTGCCCAGGCTGGCCTTGAACCTCAAGTTTCCTGATCTCTGCCTTCTGAGAAGCTAGGATTACAGGTGTGAGTCACTGGTGCCCCAGGGGGGATTTTGTTTTTGTTTTAAAACAGGGTCATGTTCTGTAGCCCAGACTGGCCTGGAACTTGCTGTATATCACAGGGTGGCCTCAAATTCAGGATCCTCCTGTCTCTCAGCCTCCTGAGTGCAAGGATTACAGACAGCACCACTGTACACAGCCTTTTGTTTTTTAGTGCTGGGGGTGGAACCTAGGACCTTTACATGGACTAGGCAAGCACTCACCACTGAGCTACACCAAAGCTCATAAATGGTTTTTGTCTTTTTTTCTTTTTTGGTGCTGGGATCGAACCCAGGGCCTCGCGAATGCTAGGCAAGCGCTGTACCACCGAGCTACATCCCAGCCCCTCATAAATGGTTTTAAAAGAAATGCATAACCTAACTCCACATCGACCTGTCCATATCCAAATGAGCCCTTCAGTCATGTGGTGTCTGACTAGGCTGCTGCTTAGCCTGTCAGCTGTCGCCAGCATTTTGGCCATTGTAAGTGGCACACATCCAAATGTGGACCTGTAGATGTCCTGTTAACACAGTAGTCAGGGCTGGACATTGTCACCACTTTTTGGTTCAGAGGCTACAGAGCAGTTAGTCGTGGGCCCAGTGGGACAGTGAGGGACAAGAAGAGACCAGCTCCCTCCCCTGTGGGGCCCTTCTTTGCTTTTGCTGAAAGTTGCCTTCCTGTGGCTGCAGGGTGAGGACTTAGATTTCTGGCTGTCCACTACCCCACCATCTGCTGCTGTCCCCATCCCTATGCTGTCCAAGGTAAGCACCTGGTGGCCCTTACACATCCTCAGAGTCGTTGCCTGGCACTGCCTGCAGGAGTGGGTAGAGGGACGTTGCTCCTGCTGGCCTATGGTGCTAGGGCCACAGATACAGTATTAACGGATGGAGCTTAGTGCGTGGGGTCCTTCATGGTTTGCACCTCTCCACCTGTGGGACCCAGCATTCATCTAGGGCCACTGTCTGCAGGTTCTGTGTCACTTGGAGGGTGTGCCTACTCCCTTAGATGGGACAATTGGAGGGGGCCACCCAAAGGCCCCTTTCTCCTTTCCTGGAACACCCTCACCAGTAGCCTGGGATCCCTTCAAACCCCCGACCCTCCTGGCTCCCTGCAGGAAGAGCTCACTGTGCACACTGTCACTGCCCAGAAGGATGAGAATGATGGACCCAAGAAGAAGGAGCCAGAGGATGAGGAAGACAACATGGAGCATGACCAGGAGAGGGTAAGGTATTGTGGGTGGGTGGTCAGGCCATCTGGGGTAGGTGTGAGATCACCCTGCAATCTATGGCCATGTGGGCCAGTCCCCACCCATGCAGGAATACTTCAGGACTGTGCCTGAATCCCACAGACAAGTGCAGCCCAGCCACACCCTCAAGATCTCAAGGGTCTTTTTTAACTGTTGTTACCAGGTGTATTTTTTGTATTTTAGTAATTGAGATATAGTTTACAGTCTTTAAGGTTTAGCCTTTTAAAGTATGTAATTTAGCATTTTAAATGCAGAGTTGTGCAGCCATCACCATTGTCTAGTTCCATCCCCATGAGCAGTCACCCCATTCCCTCCCAGCTCCTGGCATCCATAAGTCTACTTCCTATCTCTAGATTTGCCTATTTCCCATCAGTGGAATCACCTACTGTGGGGCCTATTGTGTCTGGTTCTCTCACCAAGCGTGATGTCTTCAAGATCCCTCCACATTGTAGTGTATATTAAAGCACGCTTCTGTTCATGGCTTAGTGATGCTCCAATATGGACGGACCATTCCTCTGTGTCCATTCCCTCTATCTGTGGATATTTAGGGTGTTCGCACTTTTGGTCCTTGTGCATAGTGCTGCTGTGGATGTGCACTTGCTTCTGTGTGGATGTGGGTTTTCTTTTCTCTAGGGTATAGGCCTAGCAGAGTTGTTGAACTCCATGCCTATGGCATTCTTTTGTTGTTGTTGGAATTGGGGTTTGAACACGGGGCTTTGTATTCTTGTATTCACTAGGCAGGTACTCTACCACTTGAGTCACACCCCCAGCCTACCTGTGACATTCTTGCTGGTTCACCCCATTGAGCTGTGAGTTCCTGGGTCCTTGCCCTCAAGCAGGCCTGGCCTTGTCTGATCTTGCTGTCCCACCTGAATCCCTTAACTTGACACATTAGTCCATATGACCCCCTCCCATGTGACATGAGGGGAGAGAAGGAATGCCAGGTATCACTCACTGGAGAAGTTTGGGAACTGAGTCCAACTCTTCTTTTTTGCAGAAATACTCCAGGCATAAGAAGAAGAAACACAAGAAGGAGAAGGAGGAGAGGTCCAAAGATAAGAAATCCAAACACAAGCAGACTGAACAGGAAGAGACAGGGACCATGGAGCCAGTGGAGAACGGTGCAGCTGAAGAGGAACCTATCCCGGTGAGGGTGATTTTTGCCACCATCCTTCTCCAGGGTGACTACATGTATGGCTTCAGTTCGATGTGGGGAGAGAACTGAGTGGATTCTGGAAGCTTGTCCTCTAGTAGGCAGGTGGTGGGCCCCAGGGACTTGATAAGGGCAGACCTTGTGGTGTAGACTGCGTAGGCCTGGGAGCCAGGAGTTCGACTTTAGCACAATGAGGGCCTGGTGCTATGTCACACTTGATCATTGGGCAGCACCACAGCTTTAGGGTCCTTGTCACCCACAGCTGATCTTTCTCTCCTTTATCCTAGCCAATGTCCAGCTACTGCCTCCTTGCTGAGAATTCGTACATTAAGATGGTGAGTGGTGGGGGTGCTACTGCAGGGGTAGTGCCCTTCTCTGTTGAAGCAAAGGGATGTAGGGAAACCTTGAAGGGCTGCAGCAACCCACCCCAGCTGTGCTTTTGACTGTGTGACAGTGCAGACAGCCAGCCGCCTGAAGATCAGCATTGTGTGTTAACACAAAAGACAGGAAAGTTGGGCATGATGGAGCAGACTTGTCATCCCAACACTGGGGAGGTAGGAAGGCAGAGGCAGGAAGATCACAAGTTCTAGGACAGGCTAGGCTACAGAGCAAGACCCTGTCTTAATAAAACAGAAAAAAAAAACCAAAACAAAATCAAGGGCTGTGGATGTAGCTTAGCAGTACAGTGCTTGCTTAGCATGTGCAGAATCCTGGGTTCAAACCCCATTGTGGCCAAAAGAAACCCCACAAAGGTTGGGGCTGCAGACAGACCTCCACACAGGTGCGTTCCTGGATGGGATAGGCAGAGAACCTTCCTCACTGCTTTTCCACATCTGTGGAACAAGTATCACTTTTAGTCAGTATAGGAGCAGTTGTCCTTGGTCCTGGCAATGAACTCATACTCTTGATCAGTCCCTAGAGTGCATACACTGCCCTTCACCCTGGCCTTGCTTTATGCAGACATACGATATCCAGGCCAGCCTACAGAAGGACAGCCAGGTCACCGTGTCAGTCATCCTGGAGAACCAGAGCAGCAGCTTCCTGAAGAACATGGAGCTCAATGTTCTGGACTCTCTCAACACCAAGATGGCCCGGCCAGAGGGCTCCTCTGTCCATGACGGTGTTCCTGTGCCTTTCCAGTTGCCTCCAGGTGAGCTCCATTTAGGGCTTGTCCTGGGTACTGTGAGCGATTGGGGGAGGCCAGTGGTTCTTGGGAGGAGCCAGCTCCTGTTGCTTGCTCCCCTCTTCCCCTCTGTCCCTGAAGAAGTGGACTCCAACCCAGACTTCTTGGTGCCTATGGAGACTGCAGACTCCAAGGCCTCCAAGTGTCTGGAGTCTCCTGGCTCTCAGAGGAATACTGTGACCTTGAGCATGTCATGATGGAGCCCTCCAGGTCAGGATGAGGCACCTGGGCTTTCCTTGCCTGGTAACTGAGCCTGTCTCCTATGAAATGGAGACAAGATAGGTTTGGGGCACCAATAGCCCCTTACCTGTCCCAGTATCCGTAATACTCCCCAGCTTCACAAATGCCATAGGATACCATAGAACCACCACTTGGACAAACCCTGGAAACCCTAGTTCAGCCCCCACTGGGTCTTAGGCTGCTGTTTTTCATCCCTGCCAGGAGTCTCCAATGAAGCCCAGTTTGTGTTCACCATTCAGAACATCGTAATGGCCCAGAAGCTCAAGGGCACACTATCATTCATCGCCAAGGTACACACTCTGAACCCTACCTCCTTGACACTTCTGTTGACACTGCTGAGTCCTGCAGAGTGACAGTACCCCAAACTCTTGACAGCTCCATAACCTCCTTCACCCTGTCCCAGTGGGTGTTGGGCCCAGAAGAAGTGAGCACTTTGGGGAGCCCTATACTGGGGTAACTCCCCATTCAACTGCCACCTTTCCTCCACACAGGACAATGATGGGGCCACTCATGAGAAGCTGGACTTCAGGCTGCTCTTCAGCTGCAGCTCATACCTGATCACCACACCATGTTACAGGTGCATCCTTGGGGCCCAGGTATTCTGGGAAGTTCCTTGATCCTCCTATGTGGCAGGCACTACTCAGTCTGCTAGGGTCGCTGTTACAGGCACCACAGACTGGCGACCTCAAGTCTGGACTCATGTCCTCCCCCAGTCCTGGAGGCTGGAGTCAAGGTCAAGGTGTCACAGGGCTGACTCCTCCTGAAGTACCCTTCTTGGCTTGCAGATGGTGACTTCTTCCTCTCAGTATGTTGTCTTTTTTTTGGTGGTACTGGGCTTTCAACTCAAGCCTTCACACTTGCTAGGCAGGTGCTTTACCACTTAAGCTATGCTCCTAGCCTATATACTGCTGTACTTATTTTTTAGGTAGCTGGCATTTTTGCCCAGAGCCAGCCTAAACCTCAATACTCGATACTCCTGTGTATGGCCTGCTGTGTAGCTGGGATTACAGATATGAGCCAGTGAGCTTTTTTTTTTTTTTTTTTTTTTTGGCAGGTTTGAACTCAGGGCCTATACCTTGAGCCATTCCAAAAACCCCTTTTTTGCGAAGAGTTTTTTTTTTTTTTTGAGATAGGGTCTTGAAAACTGTTTGTCTAGACTGGCTTTGAACTTCAATCCTCCTGATCTTTGCCTCCTGAGTAGCTAGGATTATAGGAATGAGCCACCGGCACCTGGCAGATCTTTTTTTTTTGTGTTTGTTTGGTTTTTGTTTATTTGTTTTTTTGGCAGTACTGGGGCTTGAACTCAGGCCCTCATGCTTGCTAGGCAAGTGCTGTACCACTTGAGCCCAGTTCACAATCTTCGTGTCTCCTGCTTTCTTCCTTAATACTGGGATTATAGGCATGTGCCACCAGTTACATGTCTGTGTGCCTTTTTGATTTTTTTAAACCTTTATTAGCATATGTTAATTGTACAAAAGGGTTTCACTGTGGTATTTTCATACATGCATATAATAATGTACTTTGATCAAATTCACCCTCTCTGTTGTTCTTTTTTGTTCCCCCTCCTCCACCCCTATCCCTTTTACAGTTTTACTGAGTTTCATTATGCTGTTTCATACATAATTTACTTTGATCATGTTCATCCTCCTATCACTCTCTTTCCCTTTCCTCTCTCCTGCTAGTTCCTCTCAGCCCAGCAGTCCCCCTTTTACATTCATTGTTTTTAGATTAAGATGCATGTCTGGTCTTGTTCAGGTCTTACTAGGATGGGCCCACCCTGATGATCTCTAAAAGCCCTGCCTGTGCATATAGTCACACCCTGAGGTTGCAGGATCAGCATGCAGCATATGGGTCTCTAGGAAGACACAGCTCAGCCGTAACATGTCACCCTTAGAGACCTCTTAGACCCCAGACACACTAAGGACAGACCCCCACCATAGGCATCCTGGGAACTGTTTGCATAGCTGTCATCATCCTCCCTGCCCTGTGTCCTTCCCACAGTGATGCCTTCGCCAAATTGCTGGAATCTGGGGACCTAAGCATGAGCTCCATCAAAGTTGATGGCATTAGTGTGTCCTTCCACAACCTTCTGGCAAAGATCTGTTTTCATCACCATTTTTCAGGTAAGGGTGTGTGATATGGCTGCTTCCCTGTGCAGCATTTACACACTTACATGGTTTTCCTCAGTCAGCCTACAGCAGCCCAGGGCGTCCCTTGTGGTTTGGCCTGCAGCTGGTGTGTGTGTGTGTGTGTGTGTGTGTGTGTGTGTATTTTGACCTGGGCCCTACCCCTTGCTCTTCTTGGCCCCTTGGAACTATGGCTGAGGCAGTTCCAGGGAGGGCCCTGCAGCTGTTGTGTGTGTGTGTCTGTGTGTGTGTGTGTGTGTGTATTTTGACCTGGGCCCTACCCCTTGCTCTTCTTGGCCCCTTGGAACTATGGCTGAGGCAGTTCCAGGGAGGGCTCTGTGAAGAGAGGTGGGCCTTACCCATTGTTCTGTCACAGTTGTGGAGCGAGTGGACTCCTGTGCCTCCATGTATAGCCGCTCCATCCAGGGCCACCATGTTTGCCTCCTGGTGAAGAAGGTGAGCATGCAGCACAGCCCTGCCACCCTGCCGGGTAGCTGCAGGTTCCTTTGGGTCAGTTTGCCCTGGTGCCTCCCTGTCTGGGCCTTCCTCCCTGAGATTCTCCCCTGGCCTGAGAGAAGGGATATTAACTTCCCTGTTTCACCTCCCCTCCCCACATAGACAATGGCACTTATACCTGAGGCCAGGGCAGGAGGAAAGAAAGGGTACACTTGCTGCCACCTTGGGGCTCCCTGAACTCTGGCTTTCATTTCTAGGCTGCCTGCCACTGTTGGCTCCATGGTGACCTCACATAAATGCTCCATGTTCCTCTTAACTGTCTCGCCCATCTCACTTATCAAAGCACCAATACAAAAGGAAGTGTTTTGCCAAATTGAAAGTTCAGTCGAGTGCCAATGGCTTATGACTGTAATCCTAGCTACTTAGGAGGCAGAGATCAGGAGGATCACGGTTCAAAGCCAGCCTGGGCAAATAGTTCTTTAGACCCTATCTTGAAAATACCCAACACAAAACAGGGCTGGTGGAGTGGCTCAAGTTGTAGAGCACCTGCCTAGCAAGCTTGAGGCCCTGAGTTCAAAACCCTAGTACCACCACCAAAAAAAAAAAAAAATGTCCAGTACAGGGCAGGGTCAGTGGCAGAGCACTCACCCAGGGTACATGAGGCCCCAGATCCATGCAGTGCCCAGTGTGACTTGCATATGGCTTTCCCCTCAGGGCGAGAGCTCGGTGTCAGTGGATGGAAAGTGCAGTGATGCAACACTGCTGAGCAGCCTGTTGGAGGAGATGAAGGCTACACTGGCTCAGTGCTGAGCACCACCCAGAGCCCAGCCTATGGAGGACACCTGGTCAATGGACACCAGATCTGACATCTCACCTCTCCTTTGTTGTGTACTGTTCTACACCTGAGCATTAATTTAACTCCAGTGTCCACTGTGTGACTTCCAAGGTCTTGTGTTGATTTATTTTATTATCCTTTTTATTTTGACTCTTTGCATTTCTTTGGCAAGATGCTAGATTTGGCAAGATTCTAGTCCCCTTGACCAGCAAGGAGCAATTCGGCTCTGCTTATCTGTGCTGAGGGATGACTTCTTCAATGTGTCACAGAGGCCACCCGGGAGGTGGCAGGACCCTGGGTCAGCGCCTGGTGGCACCAGGGTGATGGGTGATGGGCAGACAAGGTAGGGCTGACATAGCCCTGGTCTCCTGTGCTCCACACTGCCTCTGGGGGAGCCTACTGGCTTTTGCTTTTGTCCCTAAACATCTTAACCAGTGGCATCTGTGAAAAAGTGAACCATCTGGCCATCACAGAGCTTCTCTCCCCAGAACTCACAAAGAGAAACACAGTCATGTGGTCATGTTCACTATCTGTGGGCTGGTGGGCTGGTAGCTGGACCCCTGAATCCCCAGCCACAGGCCGAGCCATGCACAGAATCACTGATAGCAGGGATGATCCCTTGTTTCCTTTTATGTTTTGTTGGGCTCTGTTAGGGGTGAGCTGTAGAGTTGTGCAATTCTTCGACCCTCTGTTGTCACTACATACCACGAGGCCTATCCCTGTAGCCACAGCTGTCTGAAGGATGTGGGTGGGGTTTGGTGTAGAGGACATGTGTCCTGGGTGCCCTCACTGCCTGCCCAGCTGACCAGACTGCCCTTGGGCCGCTTCCTGGGTAAAGCAGCAGTGGACAACGTGCTGGGACCCCAGTGGACTACTCTGCACAGCCAGCAGCCTGGATGTTTGCCGTACCTTCCTTAGGTGACAGTCCTCCATGACGTTTTAACTCCTTTGATGAAAACTGTCACTGTAGCATGTAGTGTAATCTATTACAGAATCTCGTGCTGTGATTCTACAACTTTGAAATTGTATGATGTTACATAACTTTGCTGTCGACATTCCCATATAAAGAAGAGAGAGACATATCACGCTGCTGTAATGATTTTGTGTTAAGATGATCCAATAAAGTTTGCAAAACAGACATTCCAATGGCACCTGTCCTGCCAGTGCCTGTGTGCCCTTGGCCGGGGTCAGCACCCAGTACAGGGTCCCAAGGTACTTTGAGACTAGCTAACATTTCAGGAGGTGACTGTGGTTCCAAACACACCATCTGGACTCTTGGGGCTTGGGTGGTAGCAGGTAAGGAAACCCTAGACCCCACCAGTGGGCACCATAACCCATTCTGGCCTGAAGAACCCACTGTGGAGCTATGATGGGGGAGTGGGATCTACAGCCGGAAAAGACCACAGGACAGTGACCAGCCTCACCTCTAGTAACGTGCCATACCTCTGCTGGCCTTACTGCCACTGAGTAGACAAGGAACAAGGAACAAGTAATATGCGCATGTATGGCAATCAAACTGACCAGATTGGGAGAGCAAAACACTCACCTGAGACCCCAGCCCTGGCTTGAGGCTAACCCACCCTGCAACTGTCCCAAAATGCTACCCTGCAGCCTCTTTTCCCTAAACATTCATACCAGCCTTTGGCTAAGACCCAAGAGGCTTCAGGAACAACTCAACAAGGTATGTGGCCCGACAAGCCCCTAAGGACAAGGCCAGCTCCCAACAAGATTTTGAGCACCTATGATTGTGCTCAGCCCATAGGTGTGCCTGTGATGTCTGAGTCTTGTTTGGAAGAAGGCTCTCCTTAGGAACCAGCCACACACTGCTGCACATTAAGATGTCCACTCTAACTGACCTACAGATGCTCCAATGAGCTCTCAGGTGCAAGAACATTAATGAACATGGAGGCCAGAAATCATAATGAACATGATTGAACATGACTGCAGTTCGGGGAGGGCAAGGAACTACCCCAAAGTAAGGAGTGGGACCAGTGGTGTGTGTGCGTGCATGTGTTTCCTCAGTCCCTGGTCTCCCTCCACATCAGCTCCACTCATCATGCACAGTTTCTGGGCTTCTCTGGTCTGAGTCCCCAAAGTGCATTAAAGCTGTCTTGACTAGCACTTGTGTTTTTGTTTAACTTGTGGACAAAGACTTATAGACAGATGCAAAAAATAAATCCTGCCTGGGCACTGGTGGCTCACGCCTGTAATCCTGACTACACAGGAGGAAGAGATCAAGATGATTGAGGGTTGAAGCCAGCCTGAACAAATAGCTCGAGACCCTATCTCAAAAATATTCAACATAGGACTGAGTGTGTGTCCTGTGAGTGTGGTTGAAGTGGTAGAGTGCCTGCGTTGCAAGTGCAAAGTCTTGAGTTCAAATCCCAGTTCCACCAAAAAAATATAAATGCACTTTCTGGGCGTGGCCTTTAATCCTAGCTATTCAGGAGGCAGAGATCAGGAGGAACCATGTTCAAAGCCAGCCCCAGGCAAATTAGTTTTAGGAGACTCTCAAAAAGACCCATCACAAAAAAGGGCTGGTAGAGTGGCTCAAGGTGTAGGCCCTGAATTCAAATCCCAGTACTGCAAAACAAACACACAAAACACCCAAAAAATGGCTAGCAGAGTAACTCAAGTGGTAGAGTGCCTGCTTGGCAAGCAGGAGGCCCTTAGTTCAAACCCCAGTGCCACCAAAAAATAAAAGTAAGTTATCTTTTCCAACCCAGAACTCATTGTACAATATGAGTTTTGATACATACAAGGAATATGAAGGAAAAAAAAAAAACTGGCCTGGCTTTCACTCATCTGCAGGCTTATTCTGTGTGATTGAAAAAACACTATTTTCTTCCCAGGAACCTGCTCATGAATGCCCAGATACATCTGCTGGCTGGGACCCACCCACTATGCTCAGGTGGGGGCCTTTAGACCTCCCCAGAAGTCCCCCAGCTCCTTTCTCCTGCCCAAGAACTGGTCTCCAGTGAGAAATGACAAGAGTCTTTAATGGTCCCTTCAAACAGCTCTGCGGCCCTGACCATGGACCAATGCTCTGTGTATGCAAATCCGTCTCCCTCCCCCCACCCACCCCAGCACACTTTGGGTTCCATGGAGAATGGAGGGAGAAACCCAAGGGATGGAGGGGGAAACCTGAGGGATGGAGAGGGAAACCCGAGGCAGCAGCAAGCCTACTCCAGAGGAACAGTCCAGGACAGTCCAGCTGAGTCCTGGCTCCATTGTGGCCTGGGGCAAAGCAACCACTGTCAGTGCTGGGTCAGGCACTCAGTAACATTTTCCAGTGTTAGGTTGGCCAACTCCAAACAGGTGAAGCTTGATGATGTCAGGCTATGGGGACATGGTGCCCTCAGTCCTTTCTTACCTGCTCCCCTGCCTCCCTCTCCTATGGTTTCTGCTGGGGGCCCTGGGACTCTACTCAGCCTGTGACTGGCTGAGATTCTGTCTGTGTCCCCAAGAAAGTGGCAGATAGAGCCTCCCTCCTGCAATAGGGCATGGGGGGAGGGATGGAGCCTGTGGCAAACAGCCACTGGTTGGGGATTTCTGGTTTTAGGGCACCCCCTCCCCCAGAGGTCACCTGCTTCCCTGTAGCCTCCTTCCCAGGGTCACTCACAAGGCTGGGGTGATTCTGCATGTCCCAGATGAGACGATGAAGAGGAAAACCACATGAGTGTGGCTGCACAGTAGGTGTCCAGCACATCCAGGTGCAGAGCCCTGCTTGCAGTGCCGGCCCTATCCAATATCCCCCCTCCCCCCACACACACACAGACCCAGAGGACACCATAGCACCAGTTCTTCATTCCCTCTCCCTTCCCTGCACCTCCCCTGCAGAAGGCCAGTCCTTACCTCATGCTGGTGTCCTGTCTGAAAGACAGAATGGGGCTCTAGTTAGACCTCCTGTTCTGGGGCCGAGGCTGTGCCTGTGGCCCTTAGCTCCACTAAGTGCAACTTTGCCACCAGGTTCTACAGGGACCCTACAGCCAAGATGATCTGTCCCCCTTCCTCCAGGTGAGCTCAAAGACTCTTAAGGGAGGAAAGGGTTGGGCTGTGTCCTTTGAAAGCTCAGAGAAGGCAAGGCCGTCCCTCCTGGTGGCCCCTCTGTAGGCCCCGAGAGCCACCCCCTGTATACTCCCTCCTCCAGAACATACTCACGCATGCACACTGCTCTGACAAAATTGGTGTTGCATTTGAGGTGGGAAGACTTACTTGTGCCAATTATGTCTACAAAGAGAGCAGGTCTGGAGTGAGCGGATTGAGTAGCCTTGATTGGTGTCCCCTCCCTGAGCCCAGGCAGTGAGCCTGCTGGCAATCAAAGACTCCAACTCACAAGTAACTCAGAAGGCCTCGAACAGCTGACTCCCACTGCTCCGATGACCTGTGGAAACACAGGGCTTGAAGGTGAAAGGCTCCAAGCCCCAGACCCAACCCTACCCAGGTGATGATCCCAGGACCCCACAGCCAGTGGGGTCCTTCCCACAGGTGGGGGCTGTAGCTGAGTCCTACTCGCAGTTGTAGCCAAAGCAGATGACGTGTGAGTCCGTGCAATTGTTGCAGGAGATGGTCTCGTACTGGAAGATGCCTGCAATACATGAGAGTCGGCCATGGGCTCCCTGAGCCTTCCAGCCCAGACCCCTGCTGCTTGCACCTCTCAGCCTGCACCCAGGCTTACTTACCGCAGTGATGCTGACAATCAATGCGACCTGTGGGGGGACAGGACAGTGTGTTCTAACCAGACCCAGCCTCACAGGCACACCTGGCTTTATGAATGTGTATGTCCATGACCCAGAGGGAAGGGGTCCCTGAGGTGGCCCCCAGGGTGGGACAAAGCAATCCTCAAAGGAGAATGGCTGCAAGGTTTCCAGCACCTCTAAAGGACTAGTTTGGGACTTGTTAGGGGATAGTGGCATTTATCCTTCAATGGATATGCTAATGAACATGGGATGAAAACAGCCCCTCTTGGGAAGCTGTCCCATTTCCCCTGTTCCCCTAGCGTCTGCCAGTTCTGGGCCCCCAGCCCTGGAGAGTCTGAGGCTCTGTGCATGGAGCCCTCCTGAGCCCACATCTGTTTTTATTTATTTAAGACAGGGTCTCACTATGTAGCCCAGGCTGGCCTCGACCTAGAGATCTTCCTGCCTCCAATTCCTGAATGCTGGGATTACAGACATGCACCGCTACGCCTGGCTCTCTGCTTACTTTCGATGATGGCATTTTGGATGAGATGCACTTGCTCCCGGAAGATGGCTCGCAGTTCATTGGGAAAATACCCTTGTCGGGGAGGTAAAACAAGGAGGTCAGGCTTAGGCGGTGGATGGTATGAGCGGGCTCTGCCTCAGTTTCCCCCTCCTTACCCGGGAAGTACATCTTCCCTTGGTACAGCTGGTCCATCCTATGATACACTATTCGCGCCACTTGGTCCAGCTTCTCCCGGGCTGCGGGTGGGAGGAGGGAGAGGAGGCAGGTGAGCGGCCCGGCCGGGTTAGGGGGGTGGGTTCGTTGGATGTCCAGCCTACCCGGGGCTGGGATCCACGCTCACTGATCTCCGCGGGAATGGCCAAGTGCAGTTCCTTCATCGTGTCCAGACTCCAGTCGGTGAGCAGCGCCCCAGACACGGGGATGTCACCCACCCACCAGGACTTAAGATTTACGTGGTGGCGGTAGAAGGAGAACTTCTCTGAGAAATTGCCGTTGCAGTGCAGGCAGCCGCGGGCCAGCGCCGCGGTCATACTCAGGAACAGCAGGAGGGCCATGGCCCGCCGGCGCCACGCCATCCAGCCGCGCACCAACCAACGGCGCCGCCCGCGCCACGCCCCCTCGGCCCACACCAACCAACCGCGCGCGCTCGGTCCCTTCACAGCACCTTCTCTCTCTATCCCTTTCATCAGGACCTGCCCCTGGTCTCAACAGGCAATTGGCTGTGCCAGTTCCGCCTCCAGCACCCGCCTACTAGACGTCATTCAATAAGAAGACGCCACTTCACCTTGGCCCCGCCCCCCCAGCTCCCCAGTGGTGCCAACGGCCAACTCCATCTGTACTTTGTGGGCTAACCCCTGTTGAAGCTCCGCCCCGCGCCCCAAGCACTACCAGCTCCGCCCACAGCCCTCGCTGGTACCAGCCAATGGTTGCAGCGACCAGTCCTGGTTGCTATGCAACGGTAGCAAGGCCTGGCTCTAGTTTCGGACCTGTGCCTCCATCCGGGGCTCTCCGGAGTTCTGACGTAAGCCTCTATCCGGGACCCGGTTATTTAAGGAAAGTAGGTCCGGCCCGCGGGTGCGGTAGGGGCATGGCTTTTAGTGTGTTCCTCCGCGGGCGTGTCCTTCCGCAGATAGGGAAAAAAGGGTGGCGGGAGACAGGCGAGCTGTGATCCGCGAGTGCTGGTGAGCCGCAGGGCGTGAGGCGAATAGGTGAGTCCTGGGAAGGATGAAGGCAGGCAGCGGTCGTGAGGCAAGATTACTGATCTGTCAGGAGGGACCAAAGTAGGTGGCGGGGAAGCTGAGTATTCGGAGGGAGAAGGCGGGCGGCGGGAAGGTCGGATCCTTGGGAAGGCCGGATCCTTGGGAAGGCGAAGACCGGTGGGGATGGTGTCCAGACGGGTGCTGAGTCAAACTGTGGTTCTGAGCTGTCCTTTGGACACTGGCCCTTTCCCCGTCACTCAGCACTAAAGAGTACCAGCTTCCCGATTTGGGGTAAAATCCCCCAGGGCCTCCAGCCCTCTCCCCTCCCCCAAACCCACTCAGGGGCTAAACCTTGTTGCTCTGGACCCCGAGTCACTGAGCAGGTGTAGGGGTGACATTTGCTCAAACCACTACATCCAAGACTTTAAAAGTCCTTTCATGGGGCTGGATGTGTGGCTCAAACGGTAGAACGCCTGCCTAGCAAGTGTGAAGCCCTGAGCTCAAACCCCAGTACCACCACCACTAAAATAAATACATAACCTAAAAAAGTCCTTCCTTGGGATGTGGGCGTGGCTGACGTGATAGAATGCCTGCTTAGCCAGCGTGAGGCCCTGAGTTCAAACCCCAGTATCACCAAAAAAAAAAAAAAAAATAAGGTACTTATTTGTCCTTGAATTTGTGAATTTGTTTTAAAGGACCACGTTTGGTGCTGGAGATGACCTTTTGTGTGGTAGGCAGGTGCTTTACCACACTCTGGCATGCCGGCCCAAAGAACCACATTCTTATAAAAGCCATTGAAAAGGGAGTGTGGGGGGAGATTAGAAAACAGGGTCACAAAGCAGAAACTACTTAGGGGTAAGGTTTCCATTCTTTGTACATACAACTTCTTCCTCCTCTGCCCCCTATTTATGTACTGGTTTAACTGTCATAAAATACCCAAATTGCAAAGGAGAGGGTGGATAAATTGTGAGGTATGCACACATGCATTTCTTTGTATTTTCTGGTTTGGTATTTACCTCTTTTAGGCAAGGGGATGAGCAGTGCCTAACCAGCCTCAGACCTAGTCAGCTCCTTCTTCCTGGGGCTTCACAAACTTGCAGAGGCCCATTTTCAGGCCTCCCTAATCTACCTCTCCACCCCCACCCTTGTGATGGCTTAAGGACAGTCATGTTACTCTGCTAGTTGTGTTCTTGGTCTGGAACATGAGACTCAGTTTGCTCTTCTGCTGGACGCAGAGGTCACTTCCTTTGCAGGCCAGCTCTTTGTTTTTTTTTTTCAGTACTGGGGTTTGAACTACACCTTGAGCCACTCCATAAACCCCCTCCCCCCTTCTTTTCTTTGCGGTACTGGAGCTTCAATTCAGGGCCTACACCTTGAGCCACTCCACCAGCCCTTTTTTATGAAGGTTTTCTCAAGATAGGGTCTTGCAGAGTTATTTGCCCTGGCTGGCTTCGAACCACAATCCTCCTAATCTCAGTCTCCTGAATAGCTAGGATTATAGGCGTGAGCCACTGGCGCCCAGCTCCACCAGCCCTTTTTTTTGTGAGGGGTTCTTTTGAGATAGGGTGTTGAGAACTGTTTGCCTGGGTTGGCTTTGAACTGCTATCCTCCTGATCTCTGCCTCCTGAGTATCTAGGATTATAGTATGAGCCACCAGAGCCTGGCTCAGGTCTTTCTTCAGTGGAGGGAAAACCTGATGCTTAGTTGTTGGATTATTTGGTTGTTTTAGAAGTGAAGGAGATTTGGGAAGGTGACAGCTGAAGACCTCAGGAGGCAGGAGTGGCTGCAGAGAGTGATGCAGGAGGCCCAGGCAAGAGAGGTGCTCAGAGTCAAAGCTCTGAACACTTCTAACAGGTTCTTCCTCTACCCCAACGCCTACACCGCTGTGGCCACCGATGGTTTGAACTCAGGGTTTCTTGCTTGCTAGGCAGGTGCTCTACTATTTGACCACCAGCAAGTAGTAGAGTTATTGGTTATTTTTGAGATAAGGTCTTGCTTTTTGCATGGGCCAGCCTAGACTACAGTCCTCTTATTTTAGGCTTCTTGCTATAGTAGAGATGATGGGGCTCCTGTAGCTTTTTCCATAGAGATGAGGTCTCCTGAATTTTTTTCCCCCAGGCTGTCCTGGAACCATGATCCTCCTTATCTCAGCCTCCAGTGTAGCTAGGATGACAAGCTTGAGCTACCATGCCCAGCTTGGAAGCCAGGTTCTTAACCCACCTTTCCAGAATCTGTTGTTAGAACTCATTGAAGAAATTTATTTAGTATAGAATGAGAACGAAGAATGTAAAAATCTAGCATATCCCTGTTGCAGGGCTCCCTGATGTCTACCTTTCCTGAATCAGGTCCCACCTCAAACCATGCCCATTCCTGGGCAATCTTTCTTTTAACTCTCTAGAGCTGAGTGACCAGTTCAGCAGCCAGAGCTACATATGGCTGTGGAGGCCTTGAACGTGGCCATTCCAAGTTGGAATGTGTTCTGAGTATATGCACACCAGATCTCAGAGACTACACAATGTCACTTTGATACTTTATGTATTGGATATTACAATAATGTTAGCTCAGTTGGATTAAATAGGATGCAGAAAGCCCCAACTTTGAATTTATGATGATGTGAAAGCTGTATACATTTACTAGAAAGTGTACTTTGAGTTTGGAATTTTGATATCTCCAGGACTGGTATCATCTTGTTATCCTAGATGGCAGCAGGGTGATGAGGCTCCCAGTCAGCCCTGTAGTCACAAGGGGAACCACCAATGCTCTGCAGTATGCCATGTGGCTCAACTGTGATGTTTGGCAGGTTGTGTGAGTAACATGCATTTTTTTTGGGTTTTTTTTTTCGGTATTGAGATTTGAACTTGTGGCCTCACACTTTCTAGGCAAGTGCTTACCACTTGAGCCATACCCAGCCCTTTTTGTTTTTAGTTTATTTTTCAGATAGGGTCTCACATTTACTTTGCCCAGGGTGGGCTTGAACCTCAGTCCTATCTCTAACTCCCGAGTAGTATACAGGTGTGTGCCACCATGCCCAAGCAATTACATGAATTTTTGACTTAGGATATATCCAATTTATAAATAGGTATATTATGATGTAATCATTTCATCTGTATTTTTTTAATGTAGTTTACTAGAAAATTTAGAGTTATATATTTGGCTGTCATACATCTTGAGCCTGCCATGGCGTTAATTCTTTAAGTAAATATTTGTTGAACCCCTTCTTTCATGGGGTTCTTCATTTTCTACTTTTTTTTTCAGTACTGGGGTTCAAACTCAGGGCCTAGATCTTGAGACACTCTGCCAACCTTTTATGTGAAGGATTTTTTCACTATTCGCCTGAGCTGGCTTTGAAACGAGATGCTCCTGATCTCTGTCTCCTGAGTAGCTAGCATTACAGATGTGAGCCACTGGTGCCCATTTTCTACTTTTGTGGGTATACATCTTTTTTGTGGTGCTGGGGTTGGAATCTAGGACCTCTTACATACTATGCAAGCATTCTACCGTTGAGCTACATCCCCAAACCTACTTATTATTTTTTTTGGGGGGGGCAAACTTGGGGTTCAAATTTAGGGCTTCACACTTGCAAAACTGATGCTGTATCACTTGAGCTACATCTCCAGTCTATTTTGCTCTGGAACTCTTTGCCCAGGCTGTCCTCAACTGCATTCTGATCTCAGCCTCCTAAGTAGATAGGATTATAAGTGTGAGCCACTGGTGCCTGGCTAGTTATTATTTTTCAAAGAGACAAACTCTCTTTAAAGCCCAGGCTTGTCCTGAACTTCTGGGCTCCAGTGATCCTCCTGCCTCAGCTTCCTGAGTAGCTGGGACTACAGGTGGACACTACCTTCCCTAGCATAGGTTCACAATAAAATTGAATGACAGGCACAGAGTTCCCATAGACGCCTCCTCCAACATCCCATACCAAGTAGGTGTGTTCACCTCAGCGGAACCTCCATTGTCACATCATCACGAGTCCACAGGTGATATGTATTAAAAGCCTTACAGTGTGGAGCAGTGGTGCATCGAGGAAGGTCCTTGATGGCCAAAGCATCCTTACAGTTTCTCATTGCTCACTGGAGACCTTTGTGGGCTGTAGTTCAGAGAAGCACATGATTGGTTCTAAAAGCAGCTTAGTTACAACTGTTGTCATTTGGCTCTGTGTTCTTACTTGGGGGGTTGGACATACTTGGGTTTGGACAAATGTACAGTGACATGCATCCACCATTATAGTACCACACAGTATGCTTTTCTTACTCATCCTCCTGACAGCTGCTGACTTTTACTGCCCCCATAGTTTTGCCTCTTACAGAATGCCAGGTAGTTGGAATCACGAGTGTGCCTTGTTCAGATTGGGCACTTTACCTGTGTGATGGGTTGCAAGGGCTCCTGTGGGTCTTTCCATAGCTCAGAACCTTTTACCTGGGCTTCACTGTGGGAAGGGGCTGTTTTGATATCTTCCATTTCTTTGTTCTTTTCTTTGGCAGTACTGGGGTTTGAACTCAGGACCTCACACTTGCTAGGCAGGCGCTTTGCCACTTAAGCCACTCCACCAGCCCTTTTTTGTGTTGGGTATTTTCAAGATAGGGTCTCTCAAACTGTTTCCCTGGGCTGGCTTTGAACCACAGTCCTCCTGATCTCTATCTCTGTGTTGCCAGGATTAGACATGAGCCACCTGCAGTTGGCTTATTTTGGCTTTTTTTGAGACAAAGTCTCCCAGGTCAGTTCCAGGCAGGCCTGGAACTCTATCTTTACAAGTGCCTTGGGATTACAGGCCAATGCTACTATGCCCAGCTACAAGGACTTTTTTATAGGTTTTTTTTTTCAGTGGTTGGGGTGGAACCCAAGAGACAGTGTTATTTTCATCTCTTGGGAGGTTTTCAAAAGTGCTGTTTCAGTTCCTGAACTTGTTGAACCTCTCAGATTTTCATCAAGTGTCATCAGGTGTATGTGTCACATATAAAAACCACATAGGCCCTACATTCTCTGAAAAGTCCACTGCTTATTGTATGTCAGGAGCCAGTGGCCCATGGAAGCACCTCTGCAAGGGGAGGCTGCAGAATTCCCCTCTGCCTGCCTGCCAGCCAGTCAGCCGAGTGTGGGTTGTACTGTGGAAAGTTTTTAGCATTTCCTGGCTAATGGGTGAGGCTTCTGATTTCCTGGAATTCTGGGGTTTAAATGCTTTAACGAGGAAAGGCAAATCCCACTTCAGAAATCAGATTCTGGGCAGAAGGCAGCTCCAGTCCCAAAGAGGATGCCTTCCTTTTTCTCAAGACTTCCTGTGTGTGTGTGTGTGTGTGTGTGTGTGTAATGCAGTGCTGGGAATGTAACGTAGGGCCTCCCATATGCTAGGCAACTGCTCCCCACTGAGCCGCACCCTAGTCCTTTTCCTTTTTTTTTGTGGGACTGGAGTTTGAACTCAGGACTTTGCACTTGCAAAGTAGGCACTCTACCACTTGAGCCACACCTCCAGTCTGGTCAGTTTGTTGGTGGGGTCTCTTAAACTATTTGTCCAAATGATCCTCCCTATCTCAGCCTCCCAAGTAGCTAGGATTACAGATGTGAGCCACCACCAGCCATCCCCCTTTATCTTTTGATTATCTCTGAGTGACTTCTTTTTCTGTTTGTGCTTAGACCTGAAAGCCTAAAGGTACATTATTATAAAGACCCCTCAGATGACAAACACTTATACCATAGGACAGGAATCTCACCTGTCATCACCTTGCTTCCAGGGAGAGCCACACTTCTTCCTTCTTTTTTTCTTGAATGTACTGAATTCTTTTTTGCTTTTACTTTGTTTTTTTTAGACGGGCTCTAATTGTGTAGCTCAGACTGGCCTAGATCTCGAGCACTGGCTTAAGCCTCCTGAGCACTGGGATTACAGGTACATGCCAACACACCTGGCCTTTGTTTGTTTGGTTTTTCATTTTTTGGTGGTACAAGGGTTTGAACTTAGGGTCTTGTGCTTGCTAGGCAGGCACTCTACCACATGAGGCATGCCCCCAAATGTGTTTTTTTTGTCTTTTTTTTTTTTTTTTTTTTGTGGTACTAGGGTTTAAACTCAGGGCCTTCACCTTGAGTCATTCCACCAGCTCTTTTTTGTGATGTTTTTTTTTGAGTTAGGGTCTCAAGAACTATTTGTCTGGACTGGCTTAGAACTGTGATCCTCCTGATCGCTGCCTCCTGAGTAGCTAGGATCACAGGTGAGAGCCACTAACGCCCAGCTGCACTGGTTATTTTTGACATGGTTCAGGCTGGCTTGAACCATGATCCTCATATTTGTGCTTCTGATGTAGCTGGGATGACAGGTACATGCCACTGCACCCAGGCATTGGTTAAAATGGGGGTCTCACAAACTTTTTTCCCAGGCTAGCCTCAAACTGCCATCCTCTAGATCTCCGCCTCCTGAGTAGCTAGAATTATAGGCATGAGTCACTGGAACCTGGCTTATTTTTTAACCACACTATTTGCAACTTATCTTTTCATGTAGGACACTAGATGTGCCCTGGGGGCCAGGGATTCCTTGTTTCTGGCCTTGGGTACAGGAAAGTTTTTGAGGGAAGCACTCCATGGTCTACTTGTACTGGGCTCTGTATTCTAAGGGTTGCTCTCCCATAAGCTACAGTTGATTTCCTCTAAGATCTTGATTTTTGTTTGTTGTTTGTTTTTGTTATATTTTGAGACATGGTCTCCCTGTGTAGCCCAGGCTGGCCTGGAACGCTCAATCCTCTGCCCCATCTTCCTGAGGGCTGGGATGACAGATGTGTACCTGAACATGCCCAGCTGATCATAATTTTGATGCAGAGCCTTTGGGTTTTTTGTTAAGAACGTTATAATATAGTACTTTTTTTTTTTTTTCTCATTGTCGCATTTAATGTCCTGTTCATCCACCAAGTATTGCCAGGAGAGGAGAAGAAGGAACTGTCTTCTACTTCCTATGGAAGCTCTGGACAGTGGCTCTCCTTAGCACTGTGTACACTGGGCCTATCATTCTCTGTGGGGGTTTCCTGGTTCCTGCAGGTTGCTGAGACATCTCTGGCCTCCACCCACTCTGTGCCAGGAGCATCCTCAGTCATGACAGCCACACATGTCCCCAGGGTAAGGGAGGGACCAAATAGCCACTGCTCCATGTGGATGTGTTGGGAGTAGGGGACACAAGTAGTCTTGGCTCTGACCCCACCCACGCCACTTTCTGAGCCACCAGGTGGGACTAAAAGAGAAGGAAGTGGCCAGGGGTATGCAAGACAGGGTCACCAACCCCCTGGGGACAAAGAGTATGCCGAGCAGGGATAGCCATGTGGGGAAGAAGGTTCCATGTGCCTCTGAAAATCAAGACAGTATGAGTCTTGCTGGCAGTGCCCAGGACTGAGTCTCTCAGGCCAGGGGCCAGGTTGGGAGCCCCCAGAAACCCTGCAGAGGAATCACTTGTATAGCAGAAGAGGGTTGCTGATCTATTGCAGAGGCTCTAATCTGAACACATCCTGCCCCCGCACCCCCCACCCCCAGTGGACCTGAGCAACATCTAGGGATACTATGGCTGTCACAACTGGGGGTGCTCAGTACCTGTACCCTGCAGTGTCCAGGGTGAGCCTGGTCTAGTGGGAAATGTACCATATTTGGAATCTAAAGATTGAGACTCAGGCCTGATCTCAGACCTTTGTCTGCTCTTAGGAAGGTAGCCAACCTCAGCTTCCTGACCTAAAGAATGGGGCAGTACCTGCCCTACAGGAAGTGCTCAATGTCATGTGTTAGGTGCAGCAACCAAAAAGCAAGAGTTAAGAATTCTGACATGACTCTAATCCTATCTACACAGAAGGCAGAAATCAGGAGGATCGCAGTTTGAAGCCAGCCCAGGCAAATAGTTCCCAAGTCCCTATCTCTATAAAACTCATCACAAAAAAGGTGTGGTGGAGTGGCTCAAGATGAAGGCTCTGAGTTCAACCCCAGTACTGCAAAAAAAAAAAAGAAAGAAAGAAAGAAAAGAATTGTCCTAGTTTTCATCCGCCTGTCTCACTGGAGACTGGATTAGATTCCCTGACAGACAAACCAACAGGGTTGGCCTGCATTGAGTAGGAAGGAGAAAGAGCATCTGCCAGGTGCCCTGGGCCAGAAGTGTGGTCCCTGTCAGGTATTATTCATGACTCATTAAAAAATACTGTCGGTGAGCTGAAGAAGCAACAGGAGGCAAGGAACTGAGGCATTGTGTCAGTGCCTCTTTTTGTTTTTTTGTTTGTTTGTTTGCAGTGCTGGAGATAAACCCAGGACCTCAGGCAAGCTAAGCTGGTGCTTACCACTGAGCCACATCCCCAGCCCCAGGATTAGCATTTAATTTATTCTGTGGGATTGGGGTTTGAACTCAGGGCTTCTCACTTGCAAAGCAGACATGCTACCATTTGAGTCACATGACTAGTTTATTTTTCTCTGGTTATTTTGAAGATAGGTCTCTCAATCTGTTTGCGTGGGCAGGCCTTGAGTGGTAATCCTCCCAATCTTAGCCTCCCAAGTAGCTAGGATTACAGGTGTGAGCCACAGACACCCAGCAGTAATAGCATTTCAATGTGAAGGTGGCTCTGGAGTGCTGCCTTTGTTCACAGGGCACGTTCCAGGCTTCCAGCATCTTCCTACCAAATATTAGGACTGGCAGGCTGGGGGCCAGTGTTGCACACTGATCAACACTGATCAAGAACATGGAGACAATCTCTGAGCTTGGGCCCGAAGCCTGTTCCCCACAGTGGTGGCAGGATGTGGAAGCCTCCGGAAGGAAGTGAGTGACTGTGGGTTTTTGAGCTGTGTGCCACACCTTGGTCAGGGAGGAGTCATGACGGTTGCTTAGAGGAACTGTGCTGTGTTTTTTGTTTTCGGAAAAAATTAGAAGAAAGAGTGCATATTTCAGGGTAGGGGACTTTGTCATCTTATCTTTCATCCTTTTAGAAGTTTCCAGGTGTCACTAATATCTCATCTGTTGTGTAGGGAAGACCAGGAGAGCCAAGAGGTTCTGAGAAGCTGTTGGAAGTATACTAAGGACCAGAGAGCAAGGACCCTAGAAACGGTGACTGGGACTTGGGAGCAGTGGCGGGGAGGCCATCACTCAGGCCCAGCTTGATGTCCTGTGGCAGTCTGTCGGGGGGGGGGGGGGGAAGCTTCTTCCCTTGGTCACCTCTTGGCGGTAGAAGGCATGTTTGTTTTGGACAAAACCATTGGCTTTTTTTTTTTTTGTGCTGGAGATCAAACCCAGGGCCTCATATATGCTAAGCAAGCATTTTATCACTGAACCAACTGTTGGCTTTTGATGGAACTCTGCCCATTCAGGCAGAGTTTTTCTTCTAGAAAAGAATTACTTCTACTTAAAAAAAAAATTCTTCCATTTTCTGAGAAGAGTCTGAATGTGGTCTTTACCCCTTTTGCTGCCCTGTTTCTTTGAACAATCCTTATGGGAGTGTGGTAGACAGGCATAAAGTTTTTGTAAAGAAAGATGGGCCCAAGCTGGGCGCTGGTGGCTCACGTCTGTAACCCTAGCTACTCAGGAGGCAGAGACCAGGAGCATCTGGTTCAAAGCCAGCCTGGGCAAATAGTTCTCGAGACCCTATCTTGAAAATACCTAACACAAAAAAAAGGGCTGGTGGAGTGGTTCAAGGTGTAGGCCCTGAGTTCAAATCCCAGTACTGCAAAAAAAAAAAAGATGAGCCTACATCTTTAGTAGTCTGGTTGGTCCCTGAGACTCTGAGACCAGGCCTAAGAAGATGTCTCCTCCCAAGGCAGGAGGCTGTGATGGTGCCACCAAAAGGCCATGGAGGCCCTGAAACACCCTCTGTGCCCCTGTGGTGGGCTCCCTCCTGCCTGAACTCTGGGCCTCTCCTCCCTACCCTACTTAGGTGACATTGTTGAAGGAAATCCCTAGAACTGTCCCTGGAAAGTCCCTGAAGCAAACAGAGGGCCACCGCCATAGTCAATGGCGGGTTGGGCTTTTTTCTGGACTATGGTTTCATTAGTGTTGGAAAGTCTGTGCACAATAATGAGGAACCAGGAGGCAAATTAGGAACCTAAGGCAGGAGGCCTCAGGTGGGCCTGGCCCAGGCCAGCTCTGTCCCTACTAGTTGGGAGGAGAGCCACCCTGCCTCGCTTTCTCTTTGGTGAAATGAGGCTGATGCTTGTCTTGCTGGGGTGAGCATGCAGACATTGAGATGACTGTGTATGGGGGCCACCTGGCCGACAACCTGACAGCAGCTTTGGTAGCAGAGTGGATCACCTGGACAGGTGCAAGGTGTTGGGCAGTTGGCAGTCACAGGCAAAGGATCATGTGGGCGTGGGCCCTTGACTACTCAGTCCCTAGGATCTAGGGTCTGACCCATGTCAGACCAGGGTGGCAGGTGTGGGGCCTTTCTGTGGGGCGTTTCCTGGGGCAACTTGAGCCTCGTCTCTACAGAAGAGAGCCATGGGTGTGGTACCTACCAGCAAGACCAGGAAGGCTTGGCCACCCTGACCCAGAGCTAGAGGGTAGCTATGGCTCTGTGTGGGCAAAGAAGGGACCCAGTGGAGTGTGACCTGGCCATGGGGGGAGGTGTGTCACTATATTAAGAGATAAGACATGGATGTCAGAATCTCTGGGAGTCGGCATGCCAGGGAGGCATGTGGCACCTCTAGCCCTGAAATCCATGGTCTGCAGTTGCCCTGTTATCCACCAGCCATGTGGCATAAAGTGCTGGCAAAAAAGAACCATTGGCTTCTGACCCAGCCAGAAGCCAATCTGACCCAGCCAGAAGCATCACAGGGCTCACCTGGTGATGCTGTGCCCAGGGGACTCTGGACAATGTCTGAGGACATGCATGGCTGTCATGACTGGAGAACTCCTGGCATAGAGTGGATGGATGCTGCTTAGTACCCTATTGTGCCCTAACCACTCACCCCAGAGAACGACCTGACCTGGTGTTCACAGTGCCCAGCAGAAAACACTCTGGGCCTCAGTTGAACCATTTGAAAATGGAGATAATGTTTTCTTCCAGGATAACGTGAAACTTGGAGCAGTTAGTTAGGTGTGAGTCAGGTGTCAGGAAGTGCTGAGATGGCCCTGGAGTCTCTGAGGAAATGGAGACTCTGGTCACCACAGACAGTGGGGAGGGCTGTGTCTTGAGAGGCTGCTGGCTGCTTGGAGCAGTATCCCTGGTGGTCCTCAACTGGGTCTGTCTAGAATGAGTCATCACCTGCACCCTTTTTCATGGTTGTATTTTGTGTCACAGTAAGAAAAGCTGGAGGCAGCCTACATGTCTTCCCAGAGCAGCCATCTGTAGTTCTCTCAGGGTTCATGGAGCAGGGGCCAGGCCAGTTGCTGTCATGGCTTGTCTGAGGTTATAATTCATGCGCCCTGTGGTTCACTTACTTAAGGTATACAAGGCAGCAGTAAGTGTACTCTCAGAGTTGTGCAAATAGTACCTCTATTTAATTCTAGAATATTCCATCACCCAAAAGGAAGCCCCATCCCATAAGTAGACACCCCAGTCTCTGGCACTCACGAGTCCACTTGCTGTCTCTGGATTCATCTAATCTGGATGTTTCTTATCAATGGAGTTATATGTTGTGGGGCCTTTTGTGTCTGGTTCACACTGAGCATAATGTCTTCAAGATCCCTCCATGTTACAGCATGTGTCAGAGCCTCCTATTCATGGCTGAGTAATGCTCCGGTGTGGATGACCACACTGTGCATGTCTACTCAGACACTTGGGCTGTCCCCACCTTTTGGCTGCTGTGAACCGCATACTGTGGACACAGACATCTAAGTCTTTGTGTGGTAGACCCTTATTTGGAGCTGTGGGTCAGATGGGGATTCTATTCCTCTACCCCCTTTTTTTTTTTTTTTTGGTGGTGGTGGTGGTACTGGGGGTTGGACTCAGGGCCATGTGTTTTCTAGGCAAGGCACTCTACCACTTGAGCTACACCCCTAGCCCTTTTGGCATTGGTTATTTTTGAGATAGGGTTTCACTTTATGCCCAGGTCAGCCTAGACCACAGTCCTATTTGTACTTCTCCACATAGCTGGAATGACAGGTGTGAACCACCATGCTCAACCATTGGTTAAGATGGAGTCTCGAAGACTTTTTGGCTGGGCTGCACTTGAACCACAATCTATTCAATTTCTGCCTCCTATGTAGCTAGGATTGCAAGCATAAGCCACTACACCCAGCTGACAACTTTTTTTTTCACTATGTAGCCCAGGCTGACCTCAAATTTGTGATCCTCCCTCTTCTGCCTTCTGAGTGCCTCCTGGGATTACAGGTGTTTGCCACTATACTGTCACCCTTCCTTTCTTTTCAGAGCTAGCAGTGCAGCATCTCCCAGCCTCTCTCTGCCTCTGACCCTCCTCCTCCCTCTTATGAGGACCCTGTAGGACCTGGATGATCCAGGATGGTCCCCCATGTCAAAATTCTAATGTGACTTCCTTCTAGTCAAATGCAGGATCTGCCTCTCAGCACTGAACATTTGGGCCAGATCCTGGTGGTGGCCATACTGTCCACTGTGGGGTTGAGCAGAGTCCCTGCAGGGAGACGTGGCAAGAAACTAGAATCCTGAGCCAAGGGATGTGGGGCCTTTAGAAGCTGGGGGAGGTGGAAAACAGATTCTCCCTGGAGACTGCAGGAGGGATGGGCTGGCCCATGTGGGACTCTGCCCCCAGAGTTGAGGGAGATAAGTATTATCTTAGCACTGGTTGTGGTGCTGCTGCCATGCCAGGTCTTGGCCTCAAGACAAGACCAGTTAGTCACTCATGAAAAAACTGACTCCAACTACTTAGTTAAACAGAAAAAAAGAAGCCAAGTGCTGGGGGTGAAATATATGATATTGAAAGTGGGTATTTATTATGAGCAGGATATGTATCTGGGGCCTAGGTCAGCAATACTGAGCCCTTGGGCGGGTCCAGGCAGCCTCGCTCTCGTCACCTCTGTGCCTTCCCTTTCTGCTGCTTCTGCTTCACAGCTCCCAGGAGTCATGTTTCATGGCCCTTCACCAGGGCCCCAGTGGCACAACCAAGTCCACCTTTTCAGGTAGGCGTGTCCCACAGAGCAGGATGGAATCAGGCCCCCTCTGACCTGTAGGTGGAAGACAAGGGCTAATGTCCAGCAGTGAGTGACAGAAGGATGCCCGTTACACAGGGTTGTGTTGTGTGTGTGCAGTAGGCTCATGGTGCTGTGTGGGAGGGGTTCCATCCACCCTCCTCAGGATACAGTCAGTTACTCCTGCTCCCCACTCCAGGCTCAAGAGGAGAAGAGGTGGCAGCTCTGGTCCTTTTTTTTTTTTTTTTTTTTTTAATGAAACACAGGCAATTTTATTCAGATTCTCCAAAATTTATACCAAGTATGTTAATTGCTTCTGCAGGTCTGGTCTTGAACATGGGCCTATGGGGACAGGTGACTGATGAGCACCCACGATCAGTAGCCTATCCCAGTGCTGCTAGAAGGCATCCGATAGGTCACCACTCAGACTTGAATAAGACTTGGACAAGCTCCCTGAGGTTTCTTTGTTTAGAGTTGTGCTAGGGTAGACAGTGTCCCCCAAATTCAGGTCCACATGGGACCTCGCAACATAACTGTATTTGGAAGTACCATCTTTGAAGATGAATTAAAGTAAGGTCACACCAGAGTAGGACAGGTCCTCATTCAGTGACTGGCTATTTGGAAAGTCATCTAGAGCAGAACACAGAGATAGCAAGACTTTATTTTCACTTAGTTCTGGGGTCTGGAAGCCCAAGGTCAATGTGTGGGCAAGCTGGCTCCTGCTGAGGCAGGGAGGGAGAATCTGTCCCAGGCCTCTCATAGCATCTAGAGGTGGTCAGCAATCCTTGGTATTCCCTGCATTGCAGTCATATTGCTCTAGTGTCTTAGTGGTTGTCTTCTCTGTGTCTGTTTCTCTTCTGTAGCTTACAAGTGTGCTGGTAAGGCCAGACACAGTGGCTCATGCTTGTGATACCAGCTAAATAGGAGGTGAGACTGGGGAAATCGTAGTCTGAAGCCAACCTGGGCAAAAAACTACCAGGACCCCATCTCAACCAATCACCTGGGCATGGTGGTGTATGCCTGAAATCCTGGAGGCACAGATAGGAGGATCATAGTCTGAGGCCAGCTCCAAGCAAAAATGCAAGACCCTATCCAAAAAAAAAAAAAAAAAACCAACTAAATAGTAAAACAATAAAATAAAAATAACTAAAGCAAAGAAGGACTGGCGATGTGGCTCAACTGATAGACCACCTGGATAGCAAGTGAACTGAGGCACCCTCTCAAAAAAAAAAAAAAGGAAGATGCTTGTTATTGGATTTAGGATCACCAGGATGACCTCATCTTACAGTCCTGAACTTTCTCACATCTGTGAAGACCTTCTCTTCATAGATAGTCATGTCCAGAGGTTCCAGGGAACCAGATATGTGTATCTCCTCATGGAAGCCACTGTCAGCCCACTACCATCACCTGGCCACCATGGGGATCTCAACATCCTCTCCCACATTCTCACAGGGAGAAGCTGGGAACAGCAAGTCCAGCCAGTGGAGAGGCCAAGGCTGCTCTGGGTATCTGGGGCCATGGCTCTTAGAGTTGTGGGTTCTGAGGCTATCTGGCTATGCCATGTGATCACTTGTCCTGGGGAATTAACCCTTTTTGGTGGAGCTACTTACCCCGAAAGTCCTGGGAAACATGCCCTGTGCTTCCAGAACCAACTTCTAGGAAAGTCCCTAACCTCATGCAGGTTCTAAATGCCCCCTCTGTATGTTTCAGATCCCAGGAGATTGTGTGGAGCTTGGCACATTTTCTGAGGCCCCTGGGGTGACCCACGACATAGGCCTTCATCCTGCCTGGCTCTCCCCTCGAAGTGTCTTGGACAGCAGGCGCCAACAAGATGTCCAACCCATTCCTAAAGCAAGTCTTCAACAAGGACAAGACATTCCGGCCCAAGCGCAAGTTCGAGCCGGGGACACAGCGCTTTGAGCTGCACAAGAAGGCACAGGCATCACTGAACGCAGGGCTGGACCTGAGACTGGCCGTGCAGCTGCCCCCAGGTGAGGAGCTCAATGACTGGGTGGCCGTGCATGTGGTGGACTTCTTCAATCGTGTCAACCTCATCTACGGCACCATCAGTGACGGCTGCACTGAGCAGTCCTGCCCCATCATGTCTGGGGGACCCAAGTACGAGTACCGCTGGCAGGATGAGCAGCGGTTCCGGAAGCCCACAGCACTGTCTGCACCCCGGTACATGGACCTGCTCATGGACTGGATCGAGGTGCAGATCAACAATGAGGACATCTTCCCTACCAATGTCGGTGAGTAGGGAAGGATAGGCACCACAGCAAGGCTGGCAGTCTGGGCTTTGGGTTCCCCCTCACACCCTGGGGCTGCTGGTGGTGCTCATGCATGGCTACCAGTGACCCAGGGGGCTCCAGCAGATGGCAGAAAGGATTCAGCTGAGTCAGGTTCAACTCTACTTCCAGTTTTTTTCTAAGAAATAATTTTATTCAGATATATTTCATTTATCTTAGAATTCATCCTTTTTTTTTCTTTTTGGAGTTGCAGGGGATGGAGTCCAGAGTCTCAGGCATGCCAGACAAGCACTCTGCCACTGAGTCAATCCCAGCCTTGTTCACCATGTGAAAGTGTACAGTCCAGTTGGGCACTGGTGGCTCATGCCTGTAATCCTGGCTACTCAGAAGGCAGAGATCATGGTTTGAAGCCAGCCCAGGCAAATAGTTCATGTGACCCTGTCTCAAAAAAACCAACACAAAACAGGGTTGGCTGAGTGGCTCAAGTGGTAGAGTACCTGCCTAGCAAGTGTGAGGCCCTGAGTTCAAACTCCAGTACCACCAAAAAAAAAAAAAAATGCGTACTATAATCCAGTGGTTTGTCTTATACTCACACAGTTGGGCAACTTTCAACTTCTCTCAGTTTCAGAACATTCCTGGTTTAGGTTTTAGGTGGAACACAGCCAATCCAGATCCTCCACCTGTTCTGTAGTTCATAGCACTTATCCCAGGGTCATCTACATGCATGAGCTCACATTCCCAGACCTCCTTGGACCAGCTTCCAAGGGACATTGGGCTCTAGGAGGTGGGAGAGAAGACTTTCTATGCAGGCAACTGCCTGAGAAAAGTCTAGCACACAAACAAGTTAAGGGTGGTGGTAGTGTACAACAGGGTGTTGAGCAGAAAGTCCTGGACCTGATGGAGGCCTTCAGATGGTTGTGACCTCAGCCTTCTGTGCAATGGCAAAAATAGAGAAGGGGTGAGCCAGAGCTGGACGTTAGGAAAATAAACCCAACATTCTTCATGCTTAGGACAAGAGGTGCAAAATACCCCAGGTCCTGCCTTGCTGTGGCCCTAGAGGCAGCCCACAGCCTGCCTGTCAGTATCGGCTCCTTGAATTTCTCCCCTACAATTAAAGGAGGCTTTACCACCCCCACCTCCTTGCCCCCTTATCCTCTCACCCCCATGAGCCTTGCCCAGCTCAACATGGCCATGAACAGAGCTTTCAAGAAAAGGAGGCAGCTCAGCCTCTTTTTTTTTGGGTGGGGGCGGTGGGGGTATTTTGAGATAGGGCTGGCCTCAAATATGTGACCTTCCTACCTCAGCTTTCCATGTACTGGGATTACAGTCTGTGCCACTGCACCTGGCTTGGCCTCCTTTTCTACCGTGGGTATCCCATCCTCACCAGACACCCCCAGTAGTACCAGGTTCCTCTCTGATCTATAGGGGAAAGACAGACCTACTCTTGCTGCACCTCCCCATTCCCTGGGGTAAAGCTGAGAGTAAGGCTTAGACCATGGGCTTCAAAGAAGACCCTCTGTAAGTCTGCACTGGGCTGTGGCAAAGTGACTCAGACTGGTGCCTCAAAACCTCACAGTTCTAGCTGGGTGCCAGTGGCTCATGCCTGTAATTGGAGCTACTCAGGAGGCTGAGATTGGGAGGATTATGGTTTGGAGCCAGCCTGAACAAATAGTTTGTAGAACGCCATCTGAAATAATCAGAGCAAAGTATACTGGAGGTGTGGCTCAGCCTTTGCAGGTGTGAAGCCCTGAGTTCAAATCCCAGTTCCACCCACACACACAAAAAAACCCCTCACAGTTCTGGGGTTAGGAACTGTCATCCCTGAGCTACGGTCTAGTGGGGCAGGGTTTGTCCCTCCTGGAGGACCTCCAGGGAGGTCCCACATCCCTTGGCTCATGGCCCCTTCTTCTCTCTCATGAGGACGCCATGGTGACCGTTGGCCCAGATGAACCAGGATGATCCCCAGCTCAGGGTCCTTAGCCTGATCACAACTGCAGGGTCCTTTTTGCCATAGGAAGTGACATGTCCACATACTCTGGAAATTAAGATGGTGATATCTTTGAGCCTTATTTAGTGATCCCAAGGCTCAAGAAGCATGATGCTGTCCAGCCGCAGGTGTTTCTCATCTTCTAGAAGATGTGACCTGGACACCTGTGGCTGTCTCTGCAGTTAGTTATATCTGTCTGTTCACCACTGTCCACAGTGGGCACTGGGTGACACTGGCTGGATTGAGTGACCCCACAGATAGCATGAGACCTGGGGAGAGATACTTAACTCATACATTCACATCCTGTGATCCATGCCACAGGAGGTTTTATAGTCCCCTGAGACAGGGAGGATAGGAAGTGGTGGCTGGGTAGGTAGTGGCCAAGGTTTTGAGGGAGGGAGCTACCTGAGGACTCTGCAAAAGAGGAAGAGGGGCAAGAAGACCAGAGGCTAGGAGTGGTCACAGGCTACTGCCCTTGTCCCAAAGAAATGAGCTCTTTGCTTGAGACAGACCAAGTACCTTCTGCATGGGAGTTGACACTTGACTTCAGGAGGAAACATCCTGGTCACCAGGATGTCAGCTGTGTGACCTCATGTGAGCTTAACCTCTGAGCCTCATTAGTATACACATCTGTGGTTCAAATAAGGAGCATGGTCTCAGGGGTGGGCCTGCTTGGGCCAGAGCTAGGATCTCAGGCAGACTCAGATTGAACAGCCCCCTTCTCTTGGTCCCTTTCTCCACCATCCAGGCACACCATTCCCTAAGAACTTCCTACAGGCTGTGAGGAAGATCCTGTCAAGGCTCTTCCGTGTCTTCGTGCATGTCTACATCCACCACTTCGACCGCATTGCGCAGATGGGCTCAGAGGCCCATGTGAACACCTGCTATAAGCACTTCTACTACTTTGTCACAGAGTTCAACCTCATTGACACCAAGGAGCTGGAGCCACTGGTAAGCTGTGGGGTATGGGCTGCAGGTTGCAGGTACCCTCCATGATGCCTGCTCCCCTGGGTCGGTGGGGCACCAGCCTGCATTCTCACTAAGGGTCACTTACAACAGGGATGAGTGGACAAGTCTAAGGGGCACTCAGCCCTGGTGACTGAGGGAGAGGTGACATCTGTGCCACTGCCCAGCCTGTGGATGTCTGCTCTCTGGACCATTCTCAGTTTTTGTTTTTCTGATCTTTTTTGGGAGACTGGCTAAGATGCTGTCTGTCAACAACACACAAAAGCAGAGCAAGAATAGCAAATTGCGTCTCTTTTTTTTTTTGGCAGTACTTGCCTTTGAACTCAGGGCCTCACACTTGCTAGTGGTGCTCTACTACTTAAGTGAGGCTCCCAAGCCCTTTTTGCATTGGTTATTTTTGGCATAGGGTCTCTCTTTTTGAGATAAGGTCTCACTTTATTCCCAGGCCTGCCTGAATCTGATTCTCCTATTTGTGCTTTCCATATAACTGGGACAACAGGTGTACACAACCACACCCAGCCATTGGTTGAGACGGGCTTTTAGGAACTTTTTGCTCAGGCTGGCTTCAAACTGTGATCCTCCTGATCTCTGTCTCCTGAGAAGCTAGGATTATAGCCATGAACCACTGCACCTATCAGTGTGTCTTTAGTTGAAGCCCCCATGCAATGACAAGGACCAGTGGGTAGGGTGGGCAGAAAGTTCTCAAAGGGCCCTGTTCCCATGGGGCCATTTCTGCTCCTTACACTAGCACTTTGTGACCAGATGCCTACCACCACCCTGCCCCCTTGCTGTCTGACCAGACACTGAGGGCTGATTTTTCTGTTTTGTATTGTTTTTTAAAAGTAATTCACATTTTGAGTGTTAACTATTTTAGTTTAGTTTATTTTTTGCAGTTCTGGGGTTTAAACCCAAGCTTCAAGCTTTCTGGGCAAGTGCTCTACTACTTGAGTCACATTCCCAGGCCAATTTCTGTTTTTAATTGAAGTAAAATTCATATAGTTCAGCCATTTTTGAGGATACAACTCATTTCCATTTAGTACATTGACAATGTTGTGCAGCCACAACCTCTGTCTAGTTCCAGTACATTCCACATTCCATGATCCCGAAAGAAAGCTCTGTCTCCTTAAGAAGTCACCCACCCCATCCCCAGCCCCTGGAACCCACAAGTTTACTTCCTGTCCCAGGATTTGGCACACTAGGCCTGAGGATGGGCCTTAGCAGAACTGGAGCCCCTCACCTGTCGCATGGACATGACTTAGTCCAGCTCCAGGAGGCTTCAGTGTGGCTGCCTAGTGCAAGTGAAGGACATCAACCTTTCTGAGTTGCCCGCACAGGGTTCTTAGACTATTCCCAGGTCTAAGCAGGCCCTGCTGGGTCCAGGCCTAGAAAGGTCAGAGGGCAAGAGGGGGCTACTGTCCTAGTGCTTGCCAGCCACTGTTGCCCTCACTGGGAGGTCAGAACATCTGTGCTCAGGGCTCAGACTATGGAGCTGTGGGGTCTCCCTCTGGACCAGACACCCCAGGCCTGGCCCTAGTAGAGCTGGGTGGATGGGAGGTGGGGTCAGTTGGCTATATAAGGCCAGTCAGAAGCCACAGCCATGAACTGATGACCTGTTTTTGTAGATAAATTCTTTTTTTTTTTTTCCTGCAGTGCTGGGGTTGAACCCAGGACCTGGTGCATGCTAGGCAAGTGCTCTACCCCTGAGCTACATCCCCAGTCCTGAAAATAAAGTTTTATTGGCACACGGCCTACTCATTAGTGGCCTGGTGACTTGGATGACAGGGCAGATCCGTTGGTCTAGACAAAGGCCAAATTTGGCCTCCAGAAAGGAAAACACAAGTTCTGGCCATCTGCTGCTCTGGCTGTTGTCCAGCTTCTTTTCAGTTGGCATTCAGCAAAGCCATGGCTCCTGCTCTGAATGCCCCTGCTTCTCTGTGTGTTAACCATGTTACCTCTGTATCTGTCGATTTCTGATATACTGTTTGCTCTTAACAGAAGGAAATGACTGCACGGATGTGCCACTAAGAACCCAGGGTGCCCTGACCTCAGAGACTGGCTGGAGACATCTTTGAGACCTCTAGCTGAGTATCCCCGGAGTGCCACTGTGCAGCCCTCAGGAGCCCAGTGGGGACTGTGGATTCCTTCCTCCTTGGATCAACAGCCAAGGATCCTCACCACTTCCTTGAGTCCCAGCTCCTCGGCTGTCAGCAGGGAGGCTAAACTTGAATTCTGCAGTGCTCTGTACTCTCAGTGAAGGGAAACCACTGTGTCTGTGAACCAAATCACCTGTAGGAAGTGAGGAAGCTCCACCCTGGTAGCCCCTCTGATTTCTGCCTCCACCCTCCTCCCATCCCCACCTCTGCCTTTGCATCCATGGCCTTGGCCCCTGCAACCAGCTCTGCTCACCTCAACCCTGCCTGGGAGGGGAAGTGGCACCAGCTTGGCCTGTGCTTGCCTTAGAGCATCTGTGTCTCTGCTGGCAGCCACCACTCAGTGTTTGTTTTCCAAAGAGGTACGACTAGGCCATGTCACCCCCCCACCTCAATCTACTTCCCTTCCTTCAGCATCTTCATAACATTTCATTTTCTCTGTCTAGGGCTTCTGGGCCCCATGCCCCTCATCTGCACCCAGGGTGGGTCTTCTGGTGCTGGGCCATATCCTAAGGCACCTTTGAATATTATAAAAGATCTTTTTTCATAGTCTCATTTACAGCCATCTTGAGGTGCTTTTAAACATGTTTTTAGCCAGTAAATAGTGACCCCACCTTCTCAAACAGCATCCTTTTCATCACCACAGCCCAGGAATGAGTTCCCTTGTATGCACCACCCCCTTCTGTGGAGTCTCTGAGAACTGCCTCCAGCTGCCAGGCATTGCCTTTCTTCATGTAACTGTGAACTTTCTAGAAGCCTTTTGTGTGCAGTTCCCACAAGGCCATAGGACCAGACTCCAAGAACATGTCTCTCTGGACCCTCAGAGGGTGTGACGGGGCGTGACCAAAGGAAACCCTGCCACCAGCCCCTCACCAAATTGTCAGAAGCCTTTGACTCCTGACCCTTACACTGTCCCAGACTTCCGGGAATTTGGGAGGCTCACAACCAAACAAGTGCAATTAATACAATGTTACTGCCTGACCCTGAAGCTCTGAAAGAGCTCAGAAAGTCCTTCCAGAAGCCATCAGTTTGGGCGCTGGACTCCTGGGAGGTTTTGCAGGCTAGCCCTTGGGGGACTCAGGAAGCCAGGCGTGACTTGACCGAATGTATCTCCTACCTGCAAGTCCATAGCCAGAACCTACAGCCACTGTTCCTGTCACACTGATGCTCCAGCAGCCCACACACCCCACCCAGAGAGAATGTGGATGTGGGGAAGTCCCCATCTCCAACACCCTCGCTCCATCTTGCCCCCTAAGAAGCTGTCCTCCCAGCCCCAGTACAAATGTCAGAATAAACTGTCATTTTGGTATCCCAAGCTGCCAACTGTCACTTATGTTTTCCCCACAGGAGGACCTGGGGGTGGGAAATGTCCCCTGCCATTGCCAAGAGGGACCTTGTCCCCAGGGAATCTGAGATAGCCCATTGGCTTCTCAAGTATAGATTCATACAGTGTGCAGATGTCATTTAAATTTCAAGATGGGAGCCAGGCAACTCTGGCTCATGCCTATAATCCTAGGTACTTGGGAGGCAAAGATCAGGAGGATCACAGTTCGAAGCCAGCCCAGGTAAGACCCATATCAAAAATATCCAACACAAAAAAGGGCTGGAAGAGTGGATTAAGTGGTAGAGCGCCAACCTAGCAAGCCTAAGGTCCAAGTTCAAATCCCAGTACTGCCAAAAAATGAATCAGTTTCAAGGAGGGTGGGAAGTTAGGGGCAAAAATATCTAGAAAAAGGTTGAGCACAGCTGGTGGGTGAGAAGCCTGAATGGGTTAAGTATGATTCTGTTCTGACCAAATCTCTTCCTTGTTTGCTTTGTGAAGGAAAGGAGCTGGGTACAGCTCAGTGGTGAGTAGTTGCCTGGCATGCCCAAGGTCCTGGGTCCATACCCAGCATGGCAAAAATAATACAATTAAAAAAATGTCCTGGCAGCACAGTCTCAAGAGATAAAGATTCCAACTCCCTCCTCCAACACTCAGGGAGAAAAAAAAGGAAGCAGAAAGTTTAATTAGACAAGTGCCAAAGAGTAGATTCAGAGGGAACAGGCAAAGGGGTGGTTTATGTCCCTGCTGTCACTAGCCAGGTCTGCTAGCTTTAGACTTGGGTGAATTTATGGGGGAAGTGTGGAGATGGGACAACCATCTCTCCATCCCTTTGAATGTAAAATGTCCTGGTTCTGGAGACAATGGGAGGGACAAATTTGAGGGGTCTTTGAGCCCTTTGTGGTGTGGACTGTGGTCCTAACTGCTCATTTGGGTGGAATCAGGAAGAAGGGACAAGCCTGGTGCCAGTGGTTCACACCTGTAATCCTAACTACTCAGGAGGTTCGAAACCAGCCTGGGGAAATAGTTTGTGAGACACTAGCTCCAAGAAACCCATCACAAAAAAGGGCTGGTGGAGTGACGCAAGGTGTAGGCCCTCAGTTCAAGCCCCAGTACCAAAAAAAAAAGGGACAGTAAGGCAGTGGGCCTTGGGGCGGGCAGCCTGGAACCTGTACCCACCAGGTATGCTGTGGCTTCTTATCCCTAGAGGATGCTGTGGGTCTGAGAAGGAGAGAGGTCTATGGCCTCACTGTGAGGCCAGTGGAAACTTCCAAAGCCTGTCCCTTCTCAGCTCTGCTAGCTGGCAAAGTGGCAGGAACTGAGGGTAGAGTCTTGGCTTTAGGGTCAGACAAACCTAAGGAGAAACATGAACTCTGTAGGACGTCAGCTTCCCACACTGGCTTCCCACATGCATGGTGGAGATGGCATGTGCCTATCCCTGAGAGAAGCTGTAGTGGCCTTTAGCCTGTCCTCAGTCACTAGTTAGCTGCATTAGCTGCTGCTGAGTAAGCAGTGACCCGGAACCAGCAATGCTAAACAACACACACTTCCCCTCCCAGTGTCATGGATGGGCCCAGAGGCTGCTACAGGTCCTTGTGCAGTCTACAGGGCTGAGTTCAGTCTGGACAAGCCACAGACCCAATCAGGGATGAGTTGCCACCCATACTCAAGGAGACAGATCACATAGGGCGTGACCATAAGGAGGGGGCATGGTAGCTACCACAGAGTCTGTCCAACTCAAGGATAATCCCACCTTTCCTCCCTAGGTGGAAGTTAATTAGTCATCTTCAATGTGAAATTAAAAATACAGACTCTGAACATGCAAGCATCAAAACTCAACAAGATTCAAAAAGAAAAGAACTGAAAATATGCCATTAGAAATGTCTAGAGGAACTGAGACTTAGAAATGTACTACAACATGAACTATGCATGTAAATTTTAAAAAGACTAAAAATAACTTAGTGTCAATAATCTTGACAATAATCTAAACATTTTTTAGTGAAACAGGATCATGAGATTAGTAGGATGTGAAACATGACACTATAGTATAACTTTGAGAAAGAGTTAGTTAATGAACTTTAAAAATGTTAGTCTAAAATGGTTAATACAAGTTCCCCTTTTTTGGTTTCATATGGCATTTTCCACTTAATATTCTCAAATAACTATCATGATCGCTTAGACCTTCTAAGTATTTGGAATCTTTCTAATTAAGATAGTTATATAAATTAAGACAGTTATAAAATTGCTTATCAGGCTTCACGTAATTGAAATATTAGACTGCCTATTCTGGGATGATTATACTCTTAAACCCAAGGGATCAAACACTACTAATATTAGTCCTCTGAGCACAGTGTGACAGTTGGCAGTTTGACCTGACTATCATCTTCAGTGTGACCACTAGAAGGTATCTGGAGGCAAACTATCTTTAGTTTATCGGCTTCCTTCTAAAAAGGTATACTCATGATATAGGGAAGGATTATCATATGGATAAGTAAGGATTAACTCACAAAATGTTTAAAGTGTTTTCTTGGTCAGTGTGAGGGGTGTGTGGAAGACAGAAAGGGACAGTCCCACTTCTGATGCTTTGATGAGGTTGGAATGAGATAATTGCATCAAGAGCTGTTTAATTTATTTTTGGTCACCAGCTATCTTCTTCCTCTCTGAAATTTTTGCTCTGAGTTTTTCCTCAGAGCCAAATATTTAATTTCACTCATGGAATGCACAGATAGTGAAAAAAAGTTTGCAAAATTCTATAAGGTGCATTTTTTTGAATCCTTAAGCTTGTTTACTAAATACAAGTGTTCTCTGCTTTTTCCAGTTATACTTTGTTAATGGTGTGTTTTTATAGAACACAATATGTTTTAGTAAACAAATATATCATCAAAGGGCTACTATAAACAAGCATATTAAGATTTCCATCATCTAACAAAGTTCCCCTTTAAATTCAAGTTCTTGTGCTAGTTTTATTACATTTAATATTGTATTTAAAGAGATTCCATAATTATGAAATTCATACATTTTTTTGAAAATTACACAACTTGTCATTTTTTAAACTGTGCAGCATAAGGGCAGTGATCATTCCACTGAAATCATTATATTTTTGATGAACTTATATGAATCAAATGTATAACATGTAACATAGCTGGTGTTCCTCATTATTGTGAGAACTTGTTCATATTTTCTAATTTAATTAAAATTTTCATTCCTCAATATAAAAGGAGAATAGTAGCACTTATGTGCATGGTGGTTTGAGAATGAACACGATAACATACAATAAGAGAGAATATGAATTTTCATATACCATGAGGTGTCTAAATTTTACTTAAAACATCTATGATGTTTTTGAACTTCTTAATGCCTAGATGGTTTTCATTGATGAATATATTTTCCTGTTCATTGGAATGACTGAGATGTTAAAGTTCCTAAGAAAAGAAAATAGTAATTTCAACCATCCATCAGAAATAGTAATTTTAACCTTCCATCAGAAATATATTTGGAACCTGCTTGGAGAGAGAGAGAGAGACAGAGAGAGGTGAGGGGGCTTGAAGGATGGAGGGTAGTGTAAGAGGCACTATAATGTAGAACTATGTGCATAAAGATAATTGACCTCATCAATCCATTGAGGAGGCAATCCTGTCTTCTCAGAGGTTTTAATTTCAGTAAAGTCTATCAGAATATTATTCAAATATTTATTCAGAATAATATTTGTGCCCACAAAGGGATGTGTTACGTAGAGTAAAAATTTTCTCTTCCAGTGAATTTGGGGGACAATTTTCATTCAGTTCCAATGAGAAAAGATGTGCTTGATTGCAATTTGTGATAAAGATATTAAATGAACTTATTACTCATTTGATTACTTTCTAAATTTCATGTAGGTGTTAAAATCAGCAAAAGTTTAGATTATGCAATGAATTAACTTCATAATTATCAGTAATATCTATAAATAAATTGGTATGATTCCTTTCCAAACAAAATCATATTGTGATTCAGTTTCCATAGCAGATATTTCATGCTGTCTTTGAGCCTGAAATTTTGTTTTGAAATTTGAATTCTTGAGTTCTCCCTTTTTTTTCCCTTCCTCCTCTTCATTCTTTGTCTCTGTGTATCCATTTCTGTATCACTTTCTCTTCGTTAGTGTGTTTATATGTATATAAGTGCATTGAACAAAATTTAACACATACTTTCTGATTTGAGTATAAGTTTTATACCAATTAAATCAGGAAAATTAACTTTAGTCAGGAAATTTAAAAAAAAATAAAAGAATCTGAAACTATACTTTGGCTTACTTCTCTTCCCAATCATTACGACAGTTTACTGCCCCATTTCTTCTTTTAGTAGAAAATGGAGGCTGAGAATTCTGCTTTTTCTTCAGACTTTCCCTACGTGAGTGTTAACATGAGTTCCCCTTGGCTGAAGTGGCATCAAGGTAAACTACAGAGTACACACTGGAGAATATCCTGTTATCTTAGGCATGTTTTGCCCACTTATGAAGAATGGATACTATTCTGAAGCAGTAGCTCTTGCCATGTCTAATGAAACGGAATTTATCTTTGTGACTTTTTCTACAAGCTTGCATTATTTAATTATATCAGGCAAAAGAGGATTTATTAGTTGAAATTACAAATACTACTACAGTTACACGATCAGTGAATTGAATGAGTAAGGATTCTTCAAATAAAATTTGTACTACTTATTGTCGGTCTAAAGCCATATGTTTCACAGAATAATTTTAAACCCTGACAGAGGAACTACTTAGGAATGTGTTGGTTTTCAAATGAAGTGCAATTAAAAATAGTAAAATTTAACAGTGTCTTTTTTATCAACATGGTCATGATTTTTCTAAGACTGATATATTGAAAAACAATCCACTGAATTCCACCTATTACCAGCATCATGCTTTAGTTCTCTTAAAAGTTATTTGCTGTAGTAGCATTTTTTACCTAATGGCTTATATACTAAAATTTCCTTCCTGATGGTCCCATCTAGGGATATTTGTTTTGCTTTGTTTTAATTTTTACTTTATTCATATGTGCATACAATGTTTGGGTCATTTCTCACCCCTTCCCCCAACCCCTCCCTTACCCCCTCTACCCTCTTGCTACCCTGCAGAAACTATTTTGCCCTTATCTCTAATTTTGTTGAAGAGAGAATATAAGCAATAATAGGAAGGACCAAGGGTTTTTGCTGGTTCAGACAAGGATAGCTATACAGGGAGTTGACTCGCATTGATTTCCTGTACATGTGTGTTACCTTCTAGGTTAATTCTTCTTGAACTAACCTTTTCTCTAGTTCCTGGTCTTCTCCTATTGGCCTCTGTTGCTTTGAAGTATCTGCTTTAGTTTCTCTGTGTTGAGGGCAACAAATGCTATCTCGTTTTTTAGGTGTCTTACCTATCCTCATATCTCCCTTGTGTGTTCTCGCTTTATCATGTGATCAAAGTCCAGTCCCCTTGTTGTGTTTGCCCTTGATCTAATGTCCACATATGAGGGAAAACATACAATTTTTGGTCTTATGGCCAGGCTAACCTAACTCAGAATGGTGTTCTCCAATTCCATCCATTTACCAGCGAATGATATTTCGTTCTTCTTCATGGCTGCATAAAATTCTATTGTGCATAAATACGACATTTTCTTGATCCATTCATCAGTAGTGGGGCCTTTTGGCTGTTTCCATAATTTGGCAATTGTGAATAGTGCTGCAATAAACATGGGGGTGCAGGTGCTTCTGGAGTAACCTCTGTCACATTCTTTTGTGTATATCCTCAAGAGTGGTATTGCTAGATCACATGGTAGATCAATGTTTAGCTTTTTAAGTAGCCTCCAAATTTTTTTCCAGAGTGGTTGTACTAGTTTACATTCCCACCAACAGTGTAAGAGGGTTCCTTTTTCCCCGCATCCTCGCCAACACCTGTTGTTGGTGGTGTTGTTAATGATGGCTATTCTAACAGGGGTGAGGTGGAATCTTAGTGTGGTTTTAATTTGCATTTCCTTTATTGTTAGAGATGGTGAGCATTTTTTCATGTGTTTTTTGGCCATTTGAATTTCTTCTTTAGAGAAAGTTCTGTTTAGTTCACGTGCCCATTTCTTTATTGGTTCATTAGTTTTGGGAGAATTTAGTTTTTTAAGTTCCCTATATATTCTGGTTACTAGTCCTTTGTCTGATGTGTAGCTGGCAAATATTTTCTCCCACTCTGTGGGTTTTTTTTATCAGTTTAGAGACTATTTCTTGTGTTGATCAGAAGCTTTTTAGTTTTATGAAGTCCCATTTATCTATGCTATCTCTTAGTTGCTGTGCTGCTGGGGTTCCATTGAGAAAGTTCTTACCTATACCTATTAATTCCAGAGTATTTCCTACTCTTTCCTGTAGCAACTTTAGAGTTTGTGGTCTGATATTAAGATCCTTGATCCATTTTGAGGTAATATTGGTATAGGGTGATATACACGGATCTAGTTTCAGTTTTTTGCAGACTGCTAACCAGTTTTCCCAGCAGTTTTTGTTGAAGAGGCTGTCTTTTCTCCATTGTATATTTTTAGCTCCTTTGTCAAAGACAAGTTGGTTGTAGTTCTGTGGCTTCATATCTGGGTCCTCTATTCTGTTCCACTGGTCTTCATGTCTGTTTTTGTGCCAGTACCATGCTGTTTTTATTGTTATTGCTTTTTAATATAGTTTGAAGACAGGTATCGTGATGCCTCCAGCATTGTTCTTTTGACTGAGTATTGCCTTGGCTATTCGTGGCCTCTTGTGTTTCCATATAAATTTAATGGTATATTTTTCAATCTCTTTAATGAATGTCATTGGAGTTTTGATGGGAATTGCATTAAACATGTAGATTACTTTTGGGAGTATAGACATTTTTACTGTTTTGATTCTACCAATCCATGAGCATGGGAGATGTCTCCACTTTCTATATTCTTCAACAATCTCTTTCTTCAGAAGTTTATAGTTTTCCTTGTAGAGGTCGTTCACATTCGTTGTTAGGTTTACACCTAGGTATTTGATTTTTTTTGAAGCTATTGTAAATGGAATTGTTTTCATATATTCGTTCTCTGTTTGTTCATTATTAGTGTATAGAAATGCTAAAGATTTTTCTGTGTTGATTTTATACCCTGCTACCTAGCTATAGCCATTGATGGTGTCCAGGAGCTTTTGAGTAGAGTTTTTTGGGTCCTTGAGTTATAAGATCATGTCATCTGCAAATAGGGATATTTTGACAGCTTCTTTACCTATTTGTATTCCTTTTATTCCTTCTTCTTGCCTAATTGCTCTGGCTAGGAATTCCAGTACTATGTTGAATAGGAGTGGAGATAGTGGGCATCCTTGTCTAGTTCCTAATTTTAGAGGGAATGGTTTCTGGTTTTCTCCGTTAAGTATAATGCTGGCTGTAGGTTTGTCATATATAGCTTTTATAATGTTGAGGTACTTTCCTTCTATTCCCAGTTTTCTTAGAGCTTTTATCATGAAATGGTGTTGGATTTTATCAAAGGCTTTTTCTGCATCTATTGAGATGATCAAGTGGTTTTTGTCTTTGCTTCTGTTAATGTGGTTTATTACGTTTATTGATTTCCATATGTTGAACCACCCCTGCATTCCTGGGATGAAGCCTACTTGGTCGTGGTGAATGATCTTTTTGATGTGCTGTTGAGTTCGGCTTGCCATTATTTTATTGAGGATTTTTGCATCAATGTTCATTAAGGAGATTGGCCTATAGTTCTCCCTTTTGGAGGTTTCTTTGCCTGGTTTTGGGATGTGTGTAATACTGGCTTCATAAAATGTGTTCGGCAGTTTTCCTTCCCTTTCTATTTCGTGGAACAATTCAATGAGGGTTGGTTCAGTTCTTCTTTAAAGGTCTGATAGAATTCAGCAGAGAATCCATCAGGTCCTGGACTTTTCTTTTTGGGGAGACTTGATTGCTGCTTCAATTTCATTTTGTGTTATAGATCTATTCAGGTGATTAATTTCCTCTTGGTTCAGTTTTGGATGATCATATGTATCTAGAAATCTGTCCATTTCTTTAAGATTTTCGAATTTATTTGAATATAGGTTCTTGAAATAGTCTCTGATGATATCCTGGACTTCCATGGTGTTTGTTGTTATCTCCCTTTTTGCATTCCTGATTCTACTAATTTGGGTTTTTTCTCTCCTCATTTTAATCAGGTTTGCCAGTGGTCTGTCAATCTTGTTTACTTTTTCAAAGAACCAACTTTTTGTTTCATTAATTCTTTGTGTGGTTTTTTTGGTTTCTATTTCATTGATTTCAGCTCTTTTTTTTATTATTTCTCTCCTTTTATTTGTTTTGGGATTTGCTTGTTCTTGTTTTCCTAGGAGTTTGAGATGTATCATTAGGTCATTGATTTGGGATCTTTCAGTCTTTTTAATATATGCACTCATGGCTATAAACTTTCCTCTCAAGACTGCCTTTGCTGTGTCCCATAGGTTCCAGTACGTTGTGTTTTCATTTTCATTGACTTCCAGGAACTTTTTAATTTCCTTTTATTTCATCAATGACCCATTGTTCATTAAGCAATGGGTTATCCAATTTCCAGCTCTTTGTATGTTTTTTGTCTTTACTTTTGTTGTTGTGTTCTAGTTTTATTGCATTGTGATCAGATAGAATGCATGGTATAATTTCTATTTTCTTATATTTGCTGAGGCTTGCTTTGTGCCCTAGGATATGAACTATTTTGGAGAAGGTTCCATGGGCTGCTGAGAAAAATGTATATTGTGTGGAAGTTGGATGCAATGTTCTGTAGCCATCAAGTAGGTCCATTTTATCTATTGTATATTTTAGATCTAGGATTTCTTTATTGATTTTTTGTTTGGATGACCTATCTATAGATGATAATGGGGTGTTAAGTCTCCCACAACCACTGTGTTGGAGTTAATATATGCTTTTAGGTCCTTCAGGGTGTTTGTGAAAATGGGTGCATTGACATTGGGTGCATATAGGTTGATAATTGTTATTTCCTTTTGGTCTATTTCCCCTTTTATTAGTATGGAATGTCCTTATTTATCTCATTTGATCAATGTAGGTTTGAAGTCTAATATGTCAGAGATAAGTTTTGCTACTCCTGCCTGTTTCGGGGGCCATTGGGTTGGTCAGTGTTCTTCCAGCCTTTCATCCTAAACCTATGCTTATTTCTGTCAGTGAGATGGGTCTCCTGTAAGCAACAAATTGTTGGATCTTCCTTTTTAATCCAGTTCATCAAATGGTGCCTTTTCATGGGGGAATTAAGTCCATTAACATTAAGTGTTAGTACTGATAGGTATATGGTGATTCCTGTCATTTAGTTGTCTTAGTTGTTTGAAGGTTTGATTGTGTGTATCTAAGTTGAGGTTACTCTCTACTTTTTTGCTTTTTCTTTTCCTGTAGTTTGGTGCTGCCTGCCCTTTCATGGTTATGTTGGGTTTCACTTTCTGTGTCCAGAATCCCTTGAAGAATCTTTTGTAGTTGTGGCTTTGTGTTCACGTATGGTTTTAGTTTCTGCTTATCTATTGCTCCATCTATTTTGAATGATAGTTTTGCTGGGTAGAGTATCCTAGGGTTGAAGTTATTTTCATTCAGTGCCCAGAAGATCTCACCCCAAGCTCTTCTTGCTTTTAATATTTCTGTTGAGAAGTCTGCTGTGATTTTGATGGGTTTACCTTTGTATGTTACTTGTTTTTTCTCTCTTACAGCCTTCAATATTCTTTCCTTAGTTTCTGAACTTGTTGTTTTAATGATGAAATGTTCTGTAGACATCTACTAGGTCCATTTGATCTATTGCATATTTTAGATCTTGGATTTCTTTATTGAGTTTTTGTTTGGATGACCTATTGATGATAATGGGGTGTTAAAGTCTCCCACAACCACTGTGTTGGTGTTTATATATGCTTTTAGGTCTTTCAGGGTATGTTTGATGAAATTGGGTGCGTTGACATTGGGTGCATACAGATTGATGATTATTATTTCCTTTTGGTCTATTTCCCCTTTTATTAGTATGGAATGTCCTTCTTTATTTCGTTTGATCAATGTAGGTTTGAAGTCTACTTTGTCAGAGATAAGTATTGCTACTCCTGCCTGTTTTCAGGGGCCATTGGCTTGGTAAATCTTCTTCCAGCCTTTCATCCTAAGCATATGCTTATTTCTGTTGGTGAGATGAGTCTCCTGTAAGCAACAAATTGTTGGATCTTCTTTTTTAATCCATTTTGTCAAATGGTGTCTTTTGATGGGTGAATTAAGTCCATTAACATTAAGCGTTAGTACTGATAGGTATGTGGTGATTCCTGCCATTTAATTGTCTTAGTTGTTTGAAGATTTGATTGTGTGTACCTAACTTGATGTTACTCTCTACTGTCTTGCCTTTTCTTATCCTGTGGTTTGGTGATGCCTGCCTTTTCATGGTTAAGTGGGGTGTCACTTTCTGTGTGCAGGATCCCTTGCAGAATCTTTTGTAATGGTGGCTTTGTGGTCACATATTGTTTTAGTTTCTGCTTATCATGGAAGACTTTTATTGCTCCATCTATTTTGAATGATAGCTTTGCTGGGTAGAGTATCCTGGGGTTGAAGTTATTTTCATTCAATGCCCGGAAGATCTCACCCCACACTCTTCTTGCTTTTAATGTTTCTGTTGAGAAGTCTGCTGTGATTTTGATGGGTTTACCTTTGTATGTTATTTGTTTTTTCTCTCTTACAGTCCTCAATATTCTTTCTAGGGTCTCAGTACTTCTTGTTTTAATGATAATATGCTGTGGGGTAGAGCTATTTTGATCTGGTCTGTTTGATGTTCTGGAGGCCTCTTGCATCTGTATGAGAATATATTTCTAGATTTGTGAATTTTTCTGTTATTATTTTGTTGAATATATTACCCATTCCCTTTGCTTGTACCTCTTCTCCTTTTTCAATGCCCATGATTCTCAGGTTTGGTCTTTTGATGTAGTCGGTGAGGTCTTGCATTTTCTTTTCACAGGTCTTGAGTTGTTTAACTAATAGTTCTTTGGTTTTTCCTTTAATTACCATTTCATCTTCAAGCTCTGAGATTCTGTCTTCTGTTTGTTCTATTCTGCTGGATTGGCCTTCCATTTTGTTTTGCAATTCTGTTTCGTTCTTTTTTCTGAGGGTTTCCATATCCTGAGTTGTTTCTCTTCTAATGTTGTCTGTTTTTGTCCTTGTTCTTTTATCTCTTTATTAATTGTGTTCTTTGTTTCACTTTGGTGTTTATACAGTGCTTCTATGATTTCTCTTATTTCTTCTTGTGCTTTTTTCAAATTCTCTATTTTTGTTGTCTTGGAATTTCTTGAGTGTCTCCTGTACATTTTGGTTAACCATATCCAGTATCATCTCTTCAAAATTCTCATTGATTACCTGTACTATTTCTTCTTTTAGATTGTTCTTGTGTGCTTCTTTGGGTTCTTTGGCATAGTTTATCTTTATTTTGTTGGAGTCTGGATATGAGTATCTGTTTTCTTCATTTCCCTCTGGTTCCTGTACCAGTTTTTTGCTGTGGGGAAACTGGTTTCCCTGTTTTTTCTGTCTTCCCGTCATAGCCCTTGGTGTTGTTATTGTCCCTGTACTGTGTGCAATTAAGTATTTTCTAGCTTGTAATAATAACAATGGTGATATTTTGAATGGAAGGGTGAGAGGAGAGCGAAAGCAAAGAAGTTAAAGAAAGAGGAAAAAGCAAATAAACAAGTAAAGAAAACAAACAAACAAAGTTTCAAAGCTATAAACAGGGAGAGATAGTGTAGTAATCAACAGTAAGCTGAACAGGCGTTAGAGATACAGTGAGAGGATTGAGAAAAAAATAAATAAATAACTAAAAAAATAAAAGAATCTCCAAGTTCAAATGCAATAAAGTTTCAGTCTTAATAATTTTGGTGTTAGTCTTTCAGCCTCCAATCCTGGAGATGGTGTCTCAGATGTAGTTCTGTCATCTCATCAAAGGGGAAGAAAACCAAAACAAAAACAACCAGCATAAAGTTTCCCAAGTTCAAATGCAATACAGTTTCAGTAAGTTTTTCAGTATGCAGTTGTAGTTCAGTTGTTGTCTCATCAAAGGAAGGGAGGAAAAAAAGAGTCTGGAGACAGTTCTGTGAATGGCTATCTGAGGCTGTGGCTCACCTGCCCACTGTTGTCACCCTGCTGTTGCTCAAGGCTTTATTTATGCAGATCTCAGGAGTGAGCTTAACACTCACCTGGCCCCTCAGGCTTTGTTTACTTTGAGTTCTCCACCACTGCTACAAGCTTTTCTCTTTCCAAGCACACTTGGGGAGGTGACACTGCACCAGCTTTCTCAGGCCTGCATGTTTATTTACAGTTAATGTGGGAAGTGGGCCTTCCTCCCTCTCCTGTGGAGTTTTCCTCCCACAGCCGCTTTTACAAGCTTTCCTTCTCCTGGTTGCTGGTTGTGTGCCACCACTCCTGCCTTCTCTGGCTGGCTTGTTTATTTACAGTTCCGTGAAGGATTGCCCCTCCCCCCCTTCGGTGCTCAGGGTGCCCACCCTCTTTGCTATGTGGGTTTTTTGTAGTTATTGCTTATTATTGTTTTTTTTTCTTTTTTCCCTGGGTGGGGGTCAGTCTGTCCAGGGGGCTCTGCTGATCTGGCCCAGGGTTGTCTGTGGGAGTTCCGCATGCTGCTAGCTCACCTTGTGGTCTGCGTCTTCCCAAGCCATCTGGGTGCTGCCGTCTGGTGGCGCGGGAGCCCTTCTGGTTTCTCTGTTTAACGTGAAGTAGAGATTCTGTGCACAGGCTGGGGGTGTGGAGGAGTCAAAGTTTTGCCTCTTCTCAGTGGTTTTTCCTGTAATGTGTATCTCCAGTGTCTCTCCAAGATTTTACTTTAGGAAGCACGCTTTCTGCTTCCTCCCTCTAGTCACCATCTTGGAATCTCCTAGGGATATTTGTATTTCCTGAGTTGTATAGGCAGCACCAGTCTGAATTATTTGAAGATTTAATTTGTCAGTTCCTAAAAGTGGATCACTTAAGAGCCAGATATTTTTAAATCAGTTCTGAAGTAAACATTACAACAATAACCCAATCCAAAAGGAAGTTTTACATGAGAGTTACTATTTCCTTAGCCACTTTTGTAAAGAAAGTGTATCAATTCTAGATTGCATAAGTGTACTGATAAGAGAAAACATAAAGATAAAGTTTGTTGGGGGGTGGGAAGGATGTTAGTATTTTATTAAACATTAGAAAGGAGAATATTAGACATCAAAAGAAATGGTCTCTAAACTGAAGAGAACACCCACAGAGTGGGAAAAAATATTTGCCAGCTACACATCAGACAAAGGATTGATAACCAGAATATATAGGGAACTTAAAAAAACTAAATTCTCCCAAAACTTATGAACCCATAAAGAAACGGGCAAGTGAACTAAACAGAACTTTCTCTAAAGAAGAAATTCAAATGGCCAGAAAACACATGAAAAAATGCTCACCATCTCTAGCAATAAAGGAAATGCAAATTAAAACCACACTAAGATTCCACCTCACCCCTGTTAGAATAGCCATCATTAGCAACACCACCAACAACAGGTGTTGGCGAAGATGCGGGGAAAAAGGAACCCTCTTACACTGTTGGTGGGAATGTAAACTAGTACAACTACTCTGGAAAAAAATTTGGAGGCTACTTAAAAAGCTAAACATTGATCTACCATGGGATCTAGCAATACCACTCTTGGGGATATACCCAAAAGACTATGACACAGGTTACTCCAGAGGCACCCGCACACCCATGTTTATTGCGGCACTATTCAAAATAGCCAAGTTATGGAAACAGCCAAGATGCCCCACCACTGATGAATGGATTAAGAAAATGTGGTATGTATACACAATGGAATTTTATACAGCCATGAAGAAGAACGAAATATCATTTGCTGGTAAATGGATGGAACTGGAGAACATCATTCTAGTGAGGTTAGCCTGGCCCAAAAGACCAAAAATCGTATGTTCTCCCTCATATGTGGACATTAGATCAAGTGCAAACACAACAAGGGGATTGGACTTTGAGCACATGATAAAAGCGAGAGCACACAAGGGACGGGTGAGGATAGGTAAGACACCTAAAAAACTAGCTAGCATTTGTTGCCCTCAACGCAGAGAAACTAAAGCAGATACCTTAAAAGCAACTGAGGCCAATAGGAAAAGGGGACCAGGAACTAGAGAAAAGGTTAAATAAAAAAGAATTAACCTAGAAGGCAACACACACGCACAGAAAATTAATGTGAGTCAACTCCCTGTATAGCTATCCTTATCTCAACCAGCAAAAACCCTTGTCCCTTCCTGTTATTGCTTATACTCTCTCTACAACAAAATCAGAGATAAGGGCAAAATAGTTTCTGCTGGGTATTGAAGGGGTGGGGGGGAGAGGGAGAGGGCAGAGTGGGTGGTAAGGGAGGGTATGGGGGCAGGGGGGAGAAATGACCCAAGCCTTGTATGCACATATGAATAATAAAATAAAATGAAAAAAAGAAAGAATATTAGAAATAATCACAATATTGTCAGGTAAGTAAATATAAATCAAATATACTTTGAGGTTTTGCCCTGTCCCATGTAGTACCTTTTGCTCTGTTTACATATGGATTTTATTGCTGGTTAAATGCACGTTATAAAATTGTTAAAAATAAAAAGCAACTAAGACCAATTGAAATTGATGTTTATTTAAACAAGAGGAATTATTTTAGAACCTGGAAGCATTCCAGACTAAAGACAGTTTACAATGCCTTACTCCACCAACTGTGCAGGTTATATTTGTAGCTAAAATAAAGGAAGTGACATAAAGAACCTGGTTGGCTGCAGTCAGCATTTACCATATATGGGCATTGTGTGCTGAGGCCCTTACCTTATATGGACATGGTCTGAGCAGTTAGCAGTTAGTAAGTAAAAGTGGCTACCCATTACCTCTGTCCCAGGCAGGGAGGGAGGGTGTGTGTGTCTGTGTGTGTATCTGAGTCTATAGAACCCACCCTGTCCCTAGGACGGTATGTGGAGGGGTGTGGTGTCTGTCCCTTGAAGGAGGGTGTGTGTGTATGTTTGTGTGTGTGTCTGTGTGTGTTTGTATAGGGCTCACACCTACCTGAAGAGGAAGAGTGAGGGAGTTGTTTAGATTTGTGGGCAGTGTCCATCTTAGGAGAGAGAGTGTGTGTAAGTGTGTAGAACTGGCCAATCTCCAGGAAGAGCATGGTGGCTTATGGATTCTTGTGTGCTTCATCATTCCAGGAAGGAAGAGGGTAGGTGTGTTTCTGTGTGTGTGTCTCCCACTCCTACCTTTTTCATTGGGAAGAAGGGTGTGTGTGTGTGTGTGTGTGTGTGTGTGTGTGTGTGTGTATAGCACTAGCCTTTAACTCCAGCCTTCAAGAGTGTGAGAGGGGTGGATGGTGTATGTAGAGTCATTTTGTCCTGGATTGGAGAGAGTGTGTGTGTTCGTGTTTGCATATGTGTAGAGCACACCCTGTCCTCAGGAGAAAACTTGAGTGGGGGCAAGTACACACTTGTTTTCACAATCTGTACTGGAAAGGAGGGTGTGTGTTTGTGTGTGTGAGTGTTTTAAGATTAGTGTTTTTACAATGCCCACACATGAAATGGAATCTGTGTGTGTGTGTGTGTGTGTGTGTGTGTGTACATAGACTCGGAATTATATCAATGAAAAGTAGCATGGTGACACATGTCAAGGATACCAAAGCAGTTTTTTGTTTTTCAAAAGCAGTTAGTAGTAACTCCATACTCAGGATGGATGTTAGAGTTACTTAATCTTTTAAAAGAAGTACTGTGGCAGGAAGGCAGGGAGGAGGAAGATAGATAATGAGAGACAATGAGGGAGATAATGAAAGATGAGTGCAACAGTGGAACAAAAAAGCCAGATTTGAGGAATGTCAAGTAGCACCTGGGACAAAACCAGAGAAGGGTCACCCCTCCCAAGAGGTTAAAATAGCCAATGAAATAGTATGTCACCATGTATGGGACAAGCTGCACACCCCATCCTATAACCTTCTCAAAATGGTATATAAGGAAAGTCCCCTTTGTTCTTGGGGCTCAGCCTTTCGATACAAATCCACAAATCCACTGCTGACCTGCTTAATAAACTTGCATCAAAAGCTTTGGTGCCCTATCTCTCTGTCTGAGCCTTCCTACATTTCTGGGGGCTCAGTCTGGGATTGAGAAATAGGTGTTTTCACCTCCTAGTCACTGGCTCAGTGTCCCCGGCCAGTTGGGAGGGCCACCCCTGCCAGGCACCATCGTATGTGTTGATCTGGGAGAAGGGAGCCTCTCTCCCAGAGAAATGAGAAGGCGAGTTTCAGTCACACAAAGGAACCTGGAAAGACTTGGGAATCAACTTGTGAGCCCTGGTCATCAGACTGGTAAGAACCCAGGTTCGAATTTAGGCCTCCCTTAAGTGGCAGAAGGGGAGCTTGATCAATTCCCGGCAGAGATCCTAGTAACCACCTTTTGGGGTGAAATCGTGTCTCTCAGGTTCAGGGAGTGGGGTAGAAGTACTGTGCTGTGAGAGTGTGTGAAAGTGTGAGCCTGAGATGCAGGCCCAGCTATGAAGCAAATGTGGAGTCCTGATCTGTGGGTCTGTGGCAAACTCATCTTGTCTAGGGTGAGCCCTAACAGGGCCTCAGGTCCAGGGTTTACCTGGACTCACTATGGTTAAGAGATGCCTAAATACTCACTAGGGGAGTGGCGGGAGGATGATGTGAGTGGTGTTATTTGTTTTCCCCTGTGTGCCAGAAAGGAGGACTCCTTACTTGCTCTCCACAACCCTCATCCCTTCCGTTTTTGTCTCTGTCTGGATGTCTGGAAATGGGAGGAATGGGAGGAAGTCAGAGTAAGAACACCCCCTGGGGTGCATGCTTAAGAACTTTAAAAAGGGATTTAATGGAGATTATGGGGTCAAGTTGACTCCTGACAAGCTTAGGACTTTCTGTGAAATAGACTTTCCTGCTTTTGGTGTAGAATGGCCCTCAGAGGGGTCATTAAATAAGGTCCTAGTCAATAGAGTTTTTGAAGTGGTTGTACGGGAGCCTGGACACCCAGATCAGTTTCTTGAAATTGACTGCTGGCAGGACACAGTCCTCAGTGAGCCTATATGGCTAAAGCCCCACCTAGAGAAAGCATGTAGGATCATGGTAGCCAGGATGGCAGCAGCTTCCAAGTGCAGGGAAAAATGTAAAAAGCCAGAGAAACCCATATTAGCAGGGAACCCCAAGGAGACCCTACCCCCTAATATGCCACTGTACCCCATTTGCCGCTGCCTTTCACCCCTTCACCTCCAACCTCAGAAGGGGAAGCAGCATCAGATGGGGAAGCCCCAGCAGCAAATATGCCTACAAGTCTGGGCCCACCAGTCCTTGAGACTGTAACAACACTACCTTCGTCAGGCCCCATGAAGTTCATGCTCACTCCAGGCCCACCAGTCCTCACTCCACAGCTCCCTATGAGATTGTTTCCTAGGTCCAGCCAGAAACATTTGAACAGTTCCAATATGGGCCTATAACCTCCCCCCCTGAGCACCTTGCAGGTGCCCCTGAGAGAGGTCCAGGGCCCAATATAATATGACCAGCATAGTCAGATACAAGGAGGAAGGTGGACATTTCTCTACCAGCTCTTTACCACCATAGACCTCCTAAATTGCAAGCACCATATCCCTTCCTTCACGGAAAAGCCTCAGGCTCTAGTTGATCTAATGCAGTCCATCATTGAAACTCATAAGCCCACCTGGACAGACTGCCAACAGCTTCTTCTCACTCTGTTTAATACCGAGGAGCAGCACAATATAAACTTGGCAGCTCTAAAGTGGCAGAAAGATCATGCACCTGCAGGCACTTTAAATGCCCAAGCCTATGCTCAGGGCCAGTTCCCTAAAGAGGACCTTGTTGGGACACTAATGAAGACCGAGATTATCAGTGGCTTGAATGGTATCAGGAGGCATTATTAGGAGGCATGAAGCAAGGAGAGGAAAAGGCCATGAATATGTGTAAGACAACAGAAGTCCTCCAAGGGTCAGATGAGAACCCCAGTCAGTTTTACAAGCGGCTATGAGAGGCCTTCTGACTGTACACCCCTTCAACACAGAGGCAGCTGAAAACCAGGGAATGATTAATGCAGCATTTGTCAGCCAGGCACAGTAGGGCAGGGGGACATAAGGCAAAAATTACAAAAACTTGAGGGCTTTGCTTGTATGAATACCAGCTAGCTTCTGGAGGTGGCCACAAAAGTCTTTGTCAATTGAGATCAGGAGGCCAATAGAAAGATGAAAAGGAAGGTCTAGCTGAACAGTCAGGTGGGCCCCAGCATGCAGGCCATGGCAGAGGAAGAGGCAACCCCAGTGGATGGTAGTCAGCACCCCCAGAATGGCCTCACCCTAGAGAGAAATTAAGGTGAAACCAGTGTGCCTACTGGAAAATTGAATGTCCCCAGTGGCCCAGGACTCCAAGTAGGCCCCCCAGACCAGAGGCAAAGTCCAAGTTGTTGAAGGAAAGTATCCACCTGCTCAGGGGAGAAGCAGCCCCTGGGAGGAAGACATTATTGGGTTGGTCACTTTTGAGGATTATGAGGAGGACTAGGGCGGACTGGTCTCCATCTACTGAGCCCCCAGGAGCCTGTGGTCCAAATGAAGATAGGGGGGCCACACCATTGACCTTCTGGTGGACTCTGGTGTGACCCATTCGGTTGTGACCCAATCTGTGGGCCCTCTCTCACAGAGACATATGACCATTATTGGGGCCATGGGAGATCAGACTCGCCACTCCTTCCTCATACCCAGAAAATGCAATCTTGGAAAGCACGAAGTAAGGCATGAGTTCCTCTACCTTCCTGATTGCCCTGTGGCCTTGATGGGCAGAGACTTGTGCAAACTAAGGGCATAGATAACTTTTGACTCTGACAGCATGGCACCTGAGAGGTGCCTGGGGCCAAGATTCTAACTCTCATGATTGTACAGGAGGAGGAATGGGGATTCTGTACCTCTAGAAAGAGATTCCTGAGATGCCTGAGCTTCCCTTTAATATTTCAGGAGTATGGGCTGAGAACACCCCTGCCCCCAAGACTGGCTCAGAACATACCTCCAGTGGTGGTAGAATTAAAGCCAGGAGCCATTTCTGTTAGCTAGAGACAATACTACATTCCTCACAAAGCCTAAATTGGGATCCAAAAGCATCTTGACAGACTACTAAAGTATGGGATCCTTTGGCCTTGTCAGTTTCCTTGGAACATTCCCTTACTGCCTGTCAAAAAACCAGGGACTGAAGACTTTAGGCCAGTTCAGGACCTCAGTGCAGTCAACTCAGGGCATTACTTTACACCTGTGGTCCCAAACCCATACACACTTTTGGGCCTTATCCCAGCTGAGGCAAAGTTAGGGTCCTGCCTGGACCCTAAGAACACATCGTTTTTGCATCTTCCTGGCCCCATAAAGCAAACCCATCTTTGCCTTCCAATGGAAAAGTTCTATACTGAAGAGAGGGGACAGCTGACTTGGACTTGGTTGCCACAAGGCTTCAAAAACTCTCCCACTCTCTTTGGGGCTGCCTTGGTGTCTGACTTAAAGGCTTTTGCAGCTGACCAGCATGGCTGCACACTCCTCAAGTACATAGATGACCTTCTGTTGGCTGAACCAACTCAGGAGGATGGTATGAAAGGAACTTGCCTCCTTCTCTCCCTTTTGAGGAAGGCAGGATATAAGGCTTCCCGAAAGAAGGCTCAGATTTGCCAGGATACTGTCAAATACCTCAGGTTTCATCTGTCACAAGGACAATGTAGACTGTCCCCTGAGAGGAAACAGGCTTTCTGTTCTATTCCAGCCCCCAAGACACATCAACAGATTAGAGAATTTCTAGGGACTGCAGGTTTCTGCCAGATCTGGATCCCCAATTACTCTGTCATAGCAAAACTCCTTTATGAAGCCACAAGGGGGGAAGAACAGGAACCCATGGTATTTGGAGAGGATAAGAAAAGGCCTTTAAAAAGATTAAGAGGGAACTCACAAATGCCCCTGCTCTGTGCTTGCCAGATTTGATGAATCCCTTCTGCCTATATGTACATGGGAGATTGGGGACAGCTGGGTAGTCTTGACCCAGGTGCTAGGATTCTGGCACTGCCAGGTGGCCTATTTATCAAAGCAACTTGATACAGTTTCCCAAGGCTGGCTGCCCTTCCTGTGCCTGGTGGTCACTGCTGTCTTGGTGGCTGAAGCAGACAAACTTACTTTGGGACAAGAACTCACAATCTGATTTCCCCACTCTGTTTTGACTCTTATGGAATATAAAGGACATTATTGGCTGACAAACTCCAAAATGGTCAGATATCAAATCATGTTATGTAAAAACCTGTGTATCCTACTAGAGGTTGTTAAGACTCTAAACCCAGCCACCCTATTGCTGGTTGATTCAGGCCCCCTGGAGCATGACTGTCTAGAGGGTATGGGTGAGGTGTTTCCAGTTGACCAGACTTGACTGATCAGCCTATCAGTCATTTGGATGTTGAGTATCTCACAGATGGCATCAGTTTTGTCTGGGACAGCACACATTTTGCTGGATATGCAGTAGTGACTCTGGATGCTGTCATTGAAGCATGCCCACTGCTGGTTGGGACCTCTACATAAAAATCTGAGCTCATTGCTTTCATGAGGATGGTCCAGCTCACTGCAGGAGTGTGGGTAAACATCTATACAGATTCTAAACATGCCTTTACTACCATTCATGTCCATGGAGCCCTATATTAACTCAGGAGGAAAAAATATTAAGTAGGGACAAGAAATAATGGAATTTCTAGAAGCTGTATAGGCCCCTAAGCAAGTAGGGCAACAGAAGGAGGAGGCAACAGCTGTTCAGGAAAATTGAAAAGCTGGTAGGGAATCCAAGTGAGCAGCTCTCACAGATGGACAAACCTCAGCCTCACTGACAGCTCCCTTGTTCCCATGCCCTTTATCTGAATGGGACCCACAGTACACACCACAAGAACAGGCTTGGTTTAAGACTGAGGTGGGAAATTTTCTACTGGGCAGATGGTGGAAGTTTGCTGATGGCCATATTGCAATTCCAGAATTGCTAGCTCCCACATTTGTCAAGCAGTTCCATGAAGGAACTCAGGGTGAAAGGAACTCAGGGTGAACAGCTCTTAAGACCACCTTGGCCCAGCATTTTTATGTCCCCAAACTCTCCAGTATAAGTAAAACGGCATGTGAAAGGTGCAGTCTGTGTGCCAAAAACAATCCCCGACAAGGGCCAAGAGCATCACTCCATGTTCAAAGTGTTGGAGGAACTCTTTTTGAAAACCTGATTGTGGACTTTACTGAGATGCCAGGGGCCAGAGGATGTAAATATTTGCTGGAGTTTGTCTGCACCTTCTCAGTATGGGTGGAAGCCTTCCCTACTCAGACTGAGAAAGCTTGGGAAGAGGCCAGGTGCCTGTTAAAGGAAATCATCCCTTGGTTCAGAATACCTGTGTCTATTGGATCAGATAATGGGCTGGCCTTCATGGCTGAGGTGTTACAGTTGGTGGCTTAAGGCTTAGGAATAACTTGGAAGCTACACCTTGCTTGCCACCCCCAGAGTCCAGGGAAAGTAGATGTATGAACAGGACTATAAAATTGCAATTGGGAAAACTATGCCACAAGACCCACATACAATGGGATAAGTTACTGCCCATAGCCTTGCTGAGGATTAGGTCGAGCCTCACCAAATGGACATGTCTCCACCCTTTTGAAATTCTTTTTGGGTGCCCAACTACTTTAGACAAGGGCCTGAGAGGGGATCTTAAGCAAATGGGTGACTTCACCCTGAGACAATAGATGCAGACCCTAAAGTTGACTGTCTCAAAAATAAACAGTTGGATAAGAGAGAGATTCCCTGTTAGCTTGAAAACTCCCATCCACCATTATAAACCAGGGGATGCTGTTTGGATAAAGGAACGGAATGTTAAACTGCTAAAGCCCCACTGGAGAGGCTCTTTTGCTTTTATTTTATCCACCTCACTGCAGTTAGGGTAGCAGAGATTGTTCCCTGGATCACCACAGTTGAGTGAAGCCAGATTCTCTCAAGTGGGAGTGCATCCCTGACCCAGGCTCCCCATGCAAGATCACCCTCCAGAATGCCTGTGCCCTTCCCTGGCAGGACCCTCCTTTCCAGGAGATAACAGGAGACCACAAATGACTCAGTCCTGCTCTAGTCATTCCAGAAGCGGACTAGTCTACACACAGCAGAAGCTTGAGGAGTTGCCCATCTCACCTTTGAAGATGAGTCCCTTCCATGTTTTCTTCTTGCTAATCTTGGCCAGTTCTCTACCTGGGGATCCCCTGGCCTTGCACTGTGGCTCACGTATGTGCACTACCCAAGCAGGAAGTGTTGTTACCAAAACGCTGGTTTTCCACACTTATTATTCTTGTGCAGGCACAGTTATTGGGTCATGCACCCACAATTATACCACCTACTCAGTGTGCTCTTATTATGGTCAGTATATCTGTTTTAAACCCATCTATCACTATTGGGAGCAATAGCTAGAGGTCCAAAACTTCACCAGCACTGGGGAGCTTATTAGGTGGACACAGGTTTACAACCCCAAAAGGCCAATATCTGTATACTTTGGTGTGTGCACTGTAATAGCTAAAAATTCCACCTATTGAACTCAAGGTATTGGAAACACCTGTGGAGGCCTAGCCTGTGAGAAACTTATATGTCAAATGGTAAGTATATGTGCTGGGAAGACAACTGCTCAGGTAATGACACTGTGGAAATATAAACCCCTAGATCAAGATGATGCTCTTTGACCCAGAAGTGGGTTCAAACATCAAAGGGGGGAATGTGGCAGGAAGGCAGGGATGGGGAGGGGAAATAATGAGAGATAATGAGTGCAGCAGTGAAACAAACAAACAAAAATCAGATTTGAGGAATATCACATAACACCTGGAGTGAGACCAAAGAAGGGTCACCTTGCCCCAGAGTTTAAAATGGCCAATGAAATAGTATGTGACCATGTATGGGACAAGCTGCAACCCTCATTTCTGTAACCTGCTCTAAATGGTACATAAGGGAATCCCCCTTTATTCTTGGGGCTCAGCCTTTGGATGCAAATCCACTGAGTTACTGCTGGCCTGCTTAATAAACTTGTTTCCCAAAACCTTCGGTGCCCTGTCTCTCTATCTGAGCCTTCCTACAACAGTACCAGGTTTCCAAAATCATCTAGGAATTATGTTCATCTGATAATTTTTTTATCCTAAAAATATCTAGTTCTGCTAGTTAAAATATTTTGAAAATGGTTAGCTTATTTCTAATTTGGCAAGATTTTAAAATACATTGTGTTGCTCAATTGAAATGTCAGTTGAGGGAGGTAGTGATGGGCATATCAAAGTTTGAGAATAGCCAGGCAAAAATTTAGTGAGACTACATCTCAAAAGACAAACCAGATTTGGTGGGACAGATCTATATGACCAGATATGTGGGAGCAGATGTAGAAGAATTAAGGTCAGAAGCAAACCATGAGACAAAGCATGTGACCCTACCTGAAAAATATTGGAAGCAAAAATGGATGGTGTGTGGCTCTTGTGGCAGAGAGCTTGCCTAGAAAATGCAGGGCCCTGAGATCAAATTCCAATATCATCAAAGATAAAAAGAAAAAAATGAAGTGCATAAAGACATTAAAAGAGTCAATAAAGGAACAAATTTCAAAATTTACTTTATATGTATGACAATACTGGCACACAAAGCAGCAAGAAGAGATTTTTTGTAAGGAAAGTTTATTGAGAAAGAAAAGTGTACAGTGGGAGAATAGAGCCCCCAGGGTTGGAGGGGTGGTGGTCCCAAGAGAGGGTGGGAAATGATGTGATCTGAGGTTTTTATCCATTCTGTCCAGGGAATTGTTCAATCTCTATGCTAATTAGGTGTGCAGAAAGCAGCATTTTGCTTGGCTGTGCCTGTAAAGTTCTGGTTGGTTGTTCCTGATCCTCACACCATCTGTCCTGCCTTGCTTTCTTTCCCCCCTTTAAGGTCACAGGGAGGTCATAATGGAGGTTTCCAGGGCATTTCTCTCTCTGAAGAAGTTATCCTAACTGCCATTAAGGAAAAGGGGCAATGGCCATTCTTTGGTTGCTTTGAATAAGAAAGAGGCATTGGTAGGGGACTACAGGCAGGCCTTTTCACAGAGGCCCATCTAAGGGTCCCTGGTATATGGAGGCATTTATTTGAGGTTCCCACTTTTATCTTAAGAGGTGACAAGGAAATTTATTTGACTGGAAATTTAATTGATGAGTTGCCAGGACCAAGACCAGGATGCATCCTGGAGACATCCAGTTATTTTCTTTTTTTTACTAAAAAAGAGTCAATAAAGGATCAAATTTCAAAATTTAATCTCAGTTTATGGCAATATTGGCACACAGTTAAAGCAACAAAAAGATGTTTGCAAAATAAAGTATGTGGAGGCAAAAGTATAAAAACTATAAAATGTACTTTCTCAAGTATTTGAACCAATTTGGGTTATAATTATATACATGGAAATGTCACAAGGCAACTCCTTGCAGAGCTACCTTAAACAAACAAAAATGCTTATTTCAAAAATGGAAGACAGGAAGGTAGAACAGGTCCTGTCTTGGGGTTGATACCAATGTAAGTAGGGAGGATATAAGGAAAGAGTGTAGGAGGGAGAATGTTGTGGAAAAATATGTACTCACATATGAAAATGGAAAAATGGGAACTGTTGAAACAGAAATAGGAGAGAAATAGGGAGAAGGGGATAAAAGGGAATGTTGGAGGGAGTGAATTAAACTATGAAATATTGTAAGAACTTTTGTAAATGTCACAATGTAGCCCCAGTACAACAATAATATGGTAACTTCAAAAAAGAAAGAAAGAAAAAAGAAGTGGAAGCTCAATGGGCTGGAGCACCTCATGTGCAGCAGCCACTGGGTCCTGGAGTCAGAGCTGGCCTTGACTGAGCAATGACCTGAGGGACCTGGCCGATGAGGCACCATTGAGCCCAGCATCTAGATCCCCCAGAGTAGCAAACCGCAAGTGCCATGGCCCTCAATATCCCCAGCCTGGAGCCCATGCATCCTATGCCTTCCTGTTCCTTGCTATATAGTACTGCAAAGACAGCAGGTAAGGGTGGAGTCACATCCTTGTTCCAATGCATCTTTGAGGAAGAGCAATGATAATTGACCTTCTTTCTGGATGATGTTGTCAGGTAGAATGAAGTGTATGAATTAGATAACTATCATGCATTATCAATAGCAGTGAAGAAATTCATAAACTTTTAAGAAATAACTTCACTAATAGTGGTCAAATACAAGAAAAGATAAAGAGATTAGAATGTGATGAAAGATGAAAAAGATTTAGTTAAATGAGTCAAATTCAAGAAAGGCTTATATAAAGGGAATTTAATAGTAAAGCAGATAAAATTTCTAACAAGTAAGATGGCTTGATATTTGAAAAAATTTAAATGCTATACTGTCTGCTTGAAGTATTTTCAATTTCACAGGACTAAGACTTGTTAATATTGATATTCTCCTTTCTTCTTGAAGCAATGTGGCAACATAGTAAGAACACATAAGTGGGAATCAACTAGACCTAACCCTGGGCCCCTGGTCATTCATCAGTTCATCAGTGTTCCCTCAGTCAATTCTTGAGGTATTCGGTCATGAGCCCACTGAGTCTGTGCCGGCACAATAAAGCATTGCTTCCTTGCCTCAGAGTCCCATGTCTCTGTTGGAGTTTCCCATAACATTTCTTGGGGGCTGGCTGCTGGAATTGCAGAGACTGTTTTTTTTTCACCTCCCTTGTTGCTGGATTGTGTTCCCTGGACCACTGGGAGAAGTGATCCTGCCAGGCACCAACAGACAGCTTGATCCAGAGAAAGGACTTGTCCTCCTGGCGAGTCTGGGTGAAGGCCTTGGACACACAATGGAACCCAGTGAAGCATAGGAACCAGCAAGGGAAGCACCGCCTATCAGACTGGTAAGAACCTGGGTTCAAATTCAGGCCTGCCTTAGGAGGCAGAAGTGGAGTTTGATAAACTCCCAGTCAGTGAGACACCCCAGTAACTGCCTTTTGGTGTGAAATTGTGTCTCTCAGGTTCAGGGAGCAGGTTGGAAGTACTGTGCTGTGTGAAAGTGTATGAAAATGAGAGCCTGAGTCACAGCCCAGCTGTGAAGCAAGTGTGAAGTCCCAATTTGTGGGTCTGTGGTGAACTCATATGATCAAGGGTGAGCCCTAATAGGGCCTCTGGTCTGGGATTTATACAAAGTCACTGTGGCCAAGAGATGCCTAAATCCTCACGACAGGGAGTGACCAGAGAAGGACTGAGTGAGGACTCAGTGTAGGTGCAGCTCCTGGCTGGGTAACTGCATCCAGGTTACCAATAAGGGATATGATTGTTCTTCCTTGTGTGTCAGAGAAAAGGATCCCTTACCTCCCCTTCTGTGTCTGTCTTGCTGTCTGGTAATGGGAAGAGATGGGTGGAAATCACAATAAAATCACTCTCTTGGAGTGTATGGTTAAAAACTCTAAAAAGGGATTTAATGGAGACTATGGAGTTAACTCCTAACAAGCTTAAGGTCCTTTGTGAAGTAGACTGGACTGCTCTTGGTGTAGGGTGGATCCCGGAAGGGTCATTAGATAAAACTGTGGTTAATTAAGTTTATAGGGCAATTGTAGGAAGGTCTGGGCACCTAGACCAATTTCCCTATATTGACTGTTGGCAGGAAGCTGTCTTTAGCTGGCCTACAGGACTAAGGCCCTACCTGTCTGGAATGGGCCTGTAGAATTATGGTAGCTAGGGTGGCCACAGCTTCCAAGTGTAGAGAAAAAGCAAAGAAGCCTATACTGTCTGAGGAACCTGAGGAGATACCACTGCACTATGTGCCACTCTATCCTCCTCTGCCACCAGTGCCAGGTTCTGCACCCCTGCAGGGTAGTCAGCCCCTGGGAGGAAAACATTGTTGGTCTGGCAGGCCTGGAAGGCTATAAGGAGAACTGGGATAGACCAGGCTCCATTCTACTGGTTCTCCAGGAGCCTATGGTCAGAATGAAAATAGGGGGCCATCCATTGATCTCATGGTGGACATGGATGCAGAGCATTCAGTTGTGACCCAACAGTGGGTCTTCTTTCCAACAAACAAATTATTGGGGCTACAAGGGACCGGGTCTGCTGCCCCTTCTTAATGGCTAAATGATGCATCCTTGGGCCAGTCATGAAATAAGGCATGAATTCCTTTATCTCCCTGATTGCCCTGTGGGCCTGGTGGGCAGGGACTTGTTATGCAAACTGAGGGCACAGATAACTTTTGATTCAGATGGCACAGTGCCTTAAAGTTGAGAGGACCTGAGGCAAAGGCTCTAATCCTCATGGTTGCACAAGAAGAGGAATGTGACTCTATGCCCCCGAAGGGAGGCCTCTTGAGATTCCTGAGCCTCCCTTCAAGATTCCAAGTGTGACAATAGCCAAGTTATGGAAACAGCCAAGATGCCCCAGCACAGACGAATGGATTAAGAAAATGTGGTATCTATACACAATGGAATTCTATGCAGCCATGAAGAAGAACGAAATGTTATCATTCGCTGGTAAATGGATGGAACTGGAGAACATCATTCTGAGTGAGGTTAGCCTGGCCCAAAAGACCAAAAATCGTATGTTCTCCCTCATACGTGGACATTAGATCAAGGGCAAACACAACAAGGGGATTGGACTATGAGCACATGATAAACGCGAGAGCACACAAGGGAGGGGTGAGGATAGGTAAGACACCTAAAAAACTAGCTAGCATTTGTTGCCCTTAATGCAGAGAAACTAAAGCAGATACCTTAAAAGCAAATGAGGCCAATAGGAAAAGGGGAACAGGTACTAGAGAAAAGGTTAGATCAAAAAGAATTAACCTAGAAGGTAACACCCATGCACAGGAAATCAATGTGAGTCAATGCCCTGTATAGCTATCCTTATCTCAACCAGCAAAACCCCTTGTTCCTTCCTATTAATGCTTATACTCTCTCTACAACAAAATTAGAGATAAGGGGAAAATAGTTTCTGCTGGGTATTGAGGGGGGGGAGCGGGAGGGGGTGGAGTGGGTGGTAAGGGAGGGGGTGGGGGCAGGGGGGAGAAATGAACCAAGCCTTGTATGCACATATGAATAATAAAAGAAAAAATAAAATTTAAAAAAAAAAAAAAGATTCCAAGTGTGTGAACTGAAGATAACCCCCACCCAGGTCTGGCCTGAAATGTGCCCCCAGAAGTGATGGAACTAAAATTAAGAGTCAACCCCATCAAAAACAGTACTTCATTCCTTGCAAGACACAGGTTAGAATTCAAAAACACTTTAACACACTCTTAAAATATGGGATCCTCTGGCCTTGTCAGTCTTCCTGGAACACCCTCTTATTACCAGTCCAGAAATCAGAGACTGAGGATTTAAGGCCAGGTCAGGACCTCTGGGCAGTAAATTCAGCAACTGTCACTTTGCACCCCATAGTCCCAAATCCATACACGCTTTTAGGCCTTGTCCCAGCTGAGGCAAAGTTTTTTACCTGCCTAGATCTTTTTTTTTAAATTGCTTTATTATTCATATGTGCATAAAAGGCTTGGGTCATTTCTCCCCCCTGCCCCTGAACCCCTCCCTTACTACCCACTCCACCCCCTCCATCTCCCCCCACCCCCTTGATAGCTGGAAGAAACTATTTTGCCCTTATCTCTAATTTTGTTGAAGAGAGAGTATAAGCAATAATAGGAAGGAACAAGGGTTTTTGCTGGTTGAGATAAGGATAGCTCTGCAGGGAGTTGACTTACATTAATTTTCTGTGCGTGTGTGTTACCTTCTAGATTAATTCTTTTTGATCTAACCTTTTCTCTAGTTCCTGGTCCCCTTTTCCTATTGGCCTCAGTTGCTTTTAAGGTATCTGCTTTAGTTTCTCTGCGTTAAGGGCAACAAATGCTAGCTAATTTTTTAGGTGTCTTACCTATCCTCACCCCTCCCTTGTGTGCTCTCACTTTTATCATGTGCTCAAAGTCCAATCCCCTTGTTGTGTTTGCCCTTGATCTAATGTCCACATATGAGGGAGAACATACGATTTTTGGTCTTTTCTGCCTAGATCTTAAAGCACATTCTTCTGCATCTTCTTGGCCCCACAGAACTAGCTTATTTTTGCCTTCTGATAGGAAAATCCCAACCCTTGGGAAAAGGGGCAACTAACCTAGACTTGGTTGCCACAAGATTTCAAAAATTCACCATTTTAGGGACTGCTTTGGTATCTGACTTAAAGACCTTCTCAGCTGACCAGAACAGTTGCACACTCCTTTAGTATACAGATGACCTCCTGCTGGCTGGACCCTCAGGAGGACTGTATGGAAGGGACATGCTTTCTCCTTTCTCTTTTATGGGAAGCAGGGTACAAAGGCTCTAGGAAAAGGCCCAGATTTGCCAAAACACTGCCAAATACCTCAGCTTTCACCTGCCCCTGTGGCAGCAAGGGTTGTCCCTGAGAGGAAAAAGGCTGTATGTTCCATCCCAGCCCTTAAGATCTGACAGCAAGTCAGTTTCAAAGCACTCATAGTGTTATGCTTTTGACTTTAGGGGCTTATATAAAGGGAATTTAATAGTAAAGCAGATAAAATTTCTAACAAGTAAGATGGCTTGATATTTGAAAAAATTTAAATGCTATACTGTTTGCTTGAAGTATTTTCAATTTCACAGGACTAAGAATTATTAATATTGATATTCTCCTTTCTTCTTGAAGCAATGTGGCAACATAGTAAGAACACATAAGTGGGAATCAACTAGACCTAACCCTGGGCCCCTGGTCATTCATCAGTTCATCAGTGTTCCCTCAGTCAATTCTTGAGGTATTCGGTCATGAGCCCACTGAGTCTGTGCCGGCACAATAAAGCATTGCTTCCTTGCCTCAGAGTCCCATGTCTCTGTTGGAGTTTCCCATAACATTTCTTGGGGGCTGGCTGCTGGAATTGCAGAGACTGTTGTTTTTTTTTCACCTCCCTTGTTGCCAGGTTGTGTTTCCTGGACCACTAGGAGAAGTGATCCTGCTAGGCTTTGCCCTGCCTGCCCCGCCCTGATTGTAAGTTCTGTCTCCAGCCTCATTGAGGCCACCGCTGAAAGAAAAATGGCCATGTAATGATGCTATGGAAATATAAACCCCTAAACCAAGATGGTGGTCTTTGACCCTGGGTGGGTTGGAGCATCAAGGGGGGAATAATGTAGGAGGGAGGAGGACCAGAAGAGAAACAGACAGGCATGTGTTCTAATAAAGTAGCAGGGGGAAGGGATGGCATAGCAGAGATAAAACCTAAAGAATTCAAATGTGGAGAAGGTGTTACCCCAGGTAGTACTAGGGGTAGAGGGGCACTTAGCACTAGGGTGAAGTAACCTATAGAATTGCATGTAACCATATATGGGTTAAACCTTATTTTTAAAAAAAATTTTATTGCCTCTGCAACCTGCTTGCAAGGGTACATAAGGTAAGACTCTTTGTTCTTGGGGCTCAGCCTTTGGACATGAGTCCGCTGAGTCTGTGCTGGCACAATAAAGCACTTCTTCCTTGCCTCAGAGTCCCATGTCTCTGTTTGAGATTCCCATAACAATTCCAATAAATGTAGAGGCCAGAAAATCTATCTTAAAATGACTGAAGTTTTTTTTTCTTTTCTCTTTTTCTTTTATCTTGTTTACATTTACTTACATGTGTATACATTGTTTGTGCCACCTCCCCTCTTCCTTCTTCCCCTGTCTTCTGGGCAGGACTTGTTCCACCCTCTTCTCTGATTTTGTTGAAGAGAAAACTAAGAGATAATAAGAAAGACATTGTTTTTGCTAGTTTGAGATTAAGATATCTATACAGAGAGATTCCTAGCGTTGCTTCCATGCACTTGTGTATTGCAACCTACTTTGGTTCATCTTTACCATGACTGAAGCTTAATGAGTTGTAAATTCCACTTTTAGTGTTGACAGACTCATTCCAAGTTTTATAATATTTCAGGGGAAAAATACAAATTTAGAGAAAGTACATGAAAGAGGATGTCCACAGTTAGGTGACTATTATTTTTAATTTTAATTTTCCTCTGCACTCACACCACAGAGTCCAGAAAGAAATGCAAAATGATATCCTTGTTGAATTACATATATCTTGCAAGTTGAGTGTTGACATGGGTGAAATGCCTCGAAGTCCTGAAGCCTAGGATATTGTGACAAAGAACTACATTTGAGTCAGCAGAATTGAAAAGTAACGTCAAAACTATAATTTTGGATTTGTTCTATTTGATTATTCCATCATCTGAGTCCTATGTTTATGGCAAAGAGGGAGAGGGAGGAGGGAGAGGATGGAGATAGAGGGAGAGGGGAGGGGAGAGAGAAGGTTTGACTGCTGAATTTGGTCAGATTTCTCCTGACCTGCTATTCCTAAATTCTTACAATACATCCTAGTAAATTACACTTTGTGAACACATGTCATATGTGTAATTGTTACATTCTGAATGTACCAAATTTGATAATTTAAAAAAAATTTCCATTTAAGGTATCTGTTTCAGGTCAGAAAATGAGAAAATGTAATTGTGTAATGCTCTGAAATGTAAAAAAAAAAAAAGCTGTTAATAAAATTGACTAAGTCCAAAAAAGAAAAGAGAGAGAATATGAATGAGAGATAGAAGTAATGAAAGAGAAAGAGAAAGAAGAGTAAAAGAAAAAGAGAGGATGAAAAAAAAGGGAGGAAGAGAGGAAGAAAGAAAATGTGTGCACATGTGTGTGCATGTGCGTGCATGGGGATGGAAGCCCGCAGCTTATGCATGCGAAGCAAGCACTCTACCACAAAACTATATCCCCAGCTCCTAAATCTTCACAGTCCTAACCTACAATAAAAAGAAATGATCCACCTGGCCAATATACTACTTAGTACATAATTATGAATTATATACAAAATTGAAATAGTTTGATACTAGCTAAAGAAAGTTAACTCAATGAGGATTCTGGAAATTGTACAAATTATTTTACTTATTTCAGCAAAAGTGAAGTATACAAGCAGTTACTATTCTCCACAATGATACAGTTTTCAAAAAAGCTATTGGTTACCATTTATACCATAGCTAATATAACAGAAAATTAGTAAGATGAATCTTTCTACTTTTTACATTAATTATATCTAACAATGGTTCATGTCAAAGTGCCATAAACTTTATTTTGTATATTAGCATTAAAACTCAACTCTCACTGAATCAAAACAATGTTTTGCTAACATTTAACACAGAAATGTACAGGTAATTTGTCTGAACATTATACAAACCTACCATTTAAAAATACAGTTGTCTAGAGGCAATCCTTTAATACCTCCTATAATCTGGTTACAACAATTATTACATATTTTATTAGTGAAATACAAAACAAAAAGTAACCAAATTCTATTTGTTCTTTGTCCCTGTGGAAATGATTTAATCACTTGGATTCTAATTGTCTTTCATTATCTGTATGTATAAATTATACATATTTTAATAAATGGAATTCAAATTTGTAGAAAGACAGGGTGCTGTTTTGATATGATTCAAAATTTCTTCCATAGCCAAAAGTTAATGCACTCATCTATTTTGTAAAATCATATAAATTAGAAATTTGTTACCATAATAACACTTTCTTACCTGGTCATCTTTTTAATTTCTGGTTTAGTTTTGATCTTAAATCAATTTTCTGATGTATATACATTCATATAGTTGTTAAAACTGCCCAAGAATGTCAGAGAGAGGGAAAAATTGCTTTCTTTTAGAATGAATAATTTAAAGTAGGCCCAAAACCATTCTGTGAAACCTAAAACATATGGTCTCCCAGCTTATAAAAAATGGAGTTAAAATTAAATGAAGTATTTTGAACCTATTGAGTAGCTTCCCAGTTAACTTTTCAAATCCAAGTTTGTGCTTTGTCTTCAAATGCACTGGGTTTGTCTTCTCTTGAGTTGCATAGGTAATTTGAAAGGCAAGTCAGGTACAGATTTAGCTGTGTGATGGCACATTGGGTCATCAGGGGAAGGCAAGAGAACTAAGTAGGCCTCTCCAAGATCACGGTGGGTGAAAAGAGGGTGTTCCATCAACATGGTGCAAGGCAGAACATGGATTGTGCCAAAATCTACTTCTGGCCCCCAGCATCTTGCTACCTCAGGCATTCCACTTGCCCCCTTGGACTCTATTTCTATAATACATGCACTGATATTACACTGCAGTGCATGCACAGCAGGCACTCAGTAAATACCGTGGGAATGTTGGAGGGCACACACAGCAAACTGGTTAAGAACAAGGTCTTTGGAGGGATGCTTGTCTCTAGTTCCTTATCCTACTACACACCAAGTGAATGACTGATAAGGGGAAAGTTCTTCTTCTTTAAAGCTTTAGATTTCCCAGTTGTAAAATGAAGGTATTAATATTTCAAGTGGCAAAAATATATAAATATATATTTTTTATAGAAATATTTTTACTGAGTCATCAATGTACAGTAAGTGCTCAATAAATTCTACAAATAACATTGCTAATAGCATTTTACACTTCTCTTCACGTGGCCTTACAAACATGTGCAGGGAAATTAATATGCTGGCCCTCTATAGATAGAGTGACTATCTGGCTCAGTTTGCCCAGAAGTGTCCTGGGTTTGCCACTGAGAGTCTTCCCTGTGAGGAAAACTCTTAGTCCTTGACCAACCGAGACCATTGGTTGCTCAACAAATTTTCTAGAAATCACGAAAAACAAACTGTAAGCCCCCCCTTAGCCTGTATGGTCAGCTAAGAATGGCATGTCCCACTACTCATTATCCAGGGAGTGAGCAGTCATGATAACCTAAATTCTCCCATGTGAAGCTCCTAGGAAAGAGGACGAAAGCTCAGAACAGTGGGGTTTCTGTGCTGTGAACTGTCTTCCTTTTTGAGCCAAAACCTGACTCTGAATAACTTTTTGAACTTGCCTCTATCATTTCTAGGCATTGAGAGACACTTTTGGTGGTTGAATCGCCCTACCTTAAATCCCAGAGGAAGGGTGCAACATTCTTTGTTGCTTTGTGTCTTGATAGATGTGTTTTGGGATGTGCTTCTTTGGTTGCTTTCAGTGTCTTTTCTTTGAGGCATAGCTACATACTTTCTCAAAGGAAAACTTTGCAGATTGATGGCACCCCTGAGCTGGGGAGCTGGGATATACTGACAGTATGAATAAAAGGGACAAATTGACATGGTCTCTAGTTAGATCATAAAATGTATACTTCGTGCATACTTTCTGTTATAACAAATGAATTTGTCTTGATTAGTGAATTATAGCTTTTGGTTAATATCCTCTATGAAAGAGCGCTTTTGAAAGAATTAGTGTTTTACTTTTTTCAGAAGTGTCTTATTTTTTATTGGACATGATCCATGTCCAATAAAAAATTAGTCTTTTATCACATAAAAATTTATCTTTCAAATCTAACTAAATTCTTTTGAATTTAAGAACGAATAAATTGGTCATTTTTGTGCTACTAAATCTAAAGTGGTTTTGATACAAATGCAATACTGCCATAAATCTATGCAAATCTAGGAATCTTTAAATCTAGGAATTAAAGTCTTGGAAAACAAGCCTTATTTCTCCAGAGCCTAGCAGTGACTGGTACACATTCAAATACATGAAGTGGATGCAAGTTGTAAATAATCGTGTATGTAATGCTTAGTTAAGGAGAAAAGGACATTACAGCATAAGGATTTCTGACTGCTGTTATTTGAGTTTTTCTTCAGGCAAGTTCATTGCTTGTGAAATTTTGCGAACAGGGATAGTGACACAGAATGCAGACATAATTAGGGACCTTGTGAGTTTTCTGGACATAGGGAAAGTCACGTTTGTCTTGGAGACGTTGAACAAGGGCGCAATATGACAAACCTGGATGCAGGCATGAAAGCTACTCTCCAGTCCTGGCTGACAGCTTTCGGAACCCCAGGCAGGCACTGTGTCACCTCCCACAGCAGCAGCTTTGCAGCCCAGCTCACCAGGCAGGAACCTCGCCCTGCCCATGAGCAGGTGGCCTGCGAAAGACTGGGCTCCGCGGAGGACCCGCCCCGCTCCCTCCGCCCAGGAGTCACAATGCCTTGTGGGCGGGACTCTACGGAGGCTCCGCCCCCCGCGCAGGAGTCATAATGCGTTGCCGGCGGACCTCTGAGAAAGTCCCGTCTCCCTCCCCCTCCCCCGCTCCCGCTCCCGCCCCCGCCCCGCGAGTCACAGTACAGGGCTCCAGCTGCAAGGGCCCAGCGGCCTCAGGCTAGGCTTTGCGGGAGGAGCCGCCGGTTGGGGGCAGTGACGCTATTGGGAGATAGGGAGGGGGGGAGCTTTGCGGCCAGGCTGCTTCCGGTTGCTCCCAACAGCTTCCCGCCTGCGCGTGGAGTCGCACACTGGCGTTGGTTGTCATGGAGCCTGGCAGACCGACGCCTGGCAGAACTCCCTGGAGCTCGCGGAGGCGGAGCGCAGCCAGGGCGGGTGGAGCCCAAGGAGCCCGACGCCACCGCCCCGCGGGCAGGGCGGGAGCTCAAGGGCAGCCGCTGAGTCCACACCAGGTGAGCCGCGCCCGCGCCGCCCCGCCCCGCCCCGCCCCGCCCGCGGAGGGTCGCATTTAGGGGCCGCCCTCGTAACATTAACACTGTCCCATAGCGGCCACCTGAATTGAGTCCTCCAAATTCAGTTCTGTGGAATTCCCGAATGGTATTCTGTTTGAGTGAGAGGCATTGGTTTAGGAATGTAGTAACCAAAAACGAGCTTGCTACGTTTCTAGTAAATATATATTTGAATATATATTCAAAAAGTCTGAGGTTTTATAAATTGAGAATATATTATAATAGCCGTCAGCATTACTACGAAAACAGATCCCTATCAACCATTTTTTTCAAAACGCGAACCTGCATCGCCATAGCTTTAAAAAGTCATGCGTAAAAATACTGCTTTATATTAAGGTAATAATGAACGTGTCACTACGTTTATGGAGTCCCAAACGTTGTTATACAAGCACATGGTGTACTTTAATCATTTCACCCCTTCTATTACTTCTCTTTCCCCCTCCCCATTTTCCCTTCCTTTTCCACTTCTTTAGTAATCCCCCTTTTACCTTCATGACTTTACTTATTTTTGTTTGTTTTGTATTTTTTTCCCTCTAGTATCCACAGATGACTAGGAAAACAGGTAATAGGTGTCTTTATGGGACTGCCTTATTTCACTTAGCATGATCTCCAATTCCATTTATTTTCCAGAGAAGGGCATAATTTCATTCCTCTTTAAGGCTGAATAATAGTTCAGTGTGTGTGTGTGTGTGTGTGTGTGTGTGTGTGTACTTATATGTATATATATATATATATATATATAAACACACACATGTAGCAGGGAGGAGGACCAGAAGAGAAACAGACAGGCTATTGTCTGATAATGAGGCAGGGGGAAGGGATGACAAAGCAGAGAGATAAAATTTGAAGTGAAATATGAAGGAGGTCACCTAGGACTGGGGGAATAAAATGGCCAATGAAGTCACATGCAGCAATACGCGGGTTGAGCTTTGCTTTTTGTTTCTGTAACCTGCTTACAAGGGTATATAAGGTGGGCCTTTGTTCTTGGGGCTCAGCCTTTGGACACGAGTCTGCTGGGTCTGTGATGGCACGATAAAACATTGCTTCCTTCTAAACTGCCTCAGTGTTCTGTATCTCAGTTTGAGATTCCTGCAACATTTCTTGGGGGCTCATTGCCAGGATTGCAGAGATGGTGATTTGTCACTACTCTTGTCACTGGGGTGCATCCCCTGGACTGCTGGAAGAAGATCCCACCAGGCGCCAATGGATAGCTTGATCTGGAGGAGGGACTCATTCTCCAGGTGAGTTGGAGTGAAGGCCTCCAATGCACAATGGAAACTGGTGAGGTGCAGGGACCAGTGAGGGGAGGGGAGCACTGCTTGTGAGACTGTTAAGAACCCGGGTTCGAATTCAGACCTGCCTCAGGAGGCAGAAGGGGAGACTGATCACCTCCCAGAGACCCTCAAATAACCCTATTTGGGGTGAAAACAGGTCTCTCAGGTTAAGCAAGTGGGGCAAAAGAGTGTGAGACACCTCTGAGAGTTGTAGGGAGGGGGTTGAGCTTTTACCGGGAAATAGCCACAACCAAGGTTAAGGGATGGGTAACAAAAATTCAGTTCCAAAGAGGGAGACTCACAAGAGAACAGATGCATCATCCACCATTCCACTGTATAGCCCTCTGGGTATAATTTAAAATTTTTTAATTTTTTTGAGAGTGCACTCTAATTTTGTGTGTGTGTCAATTTGTTTATAGCACTGGGAAAAATTAAATTTGCTCCTGGAATTCCAGCTTACCTTATGCATGCTTAAGTTAACATTTTTTCTGGCATACTTAATTTATAAAACTTTTCTGTGTGTGTGTATATGTGTGTACATGTAAGCATCTTCAAAATGGTTCTTAAACTGCTGTTATAAGGTAAATGTGATGTTCAAGGTAACAACCCCCCTCCCCCAGGGAAAACTGGTTAGCAGTCTGCAAAAAACTGAAACTAGATCCATATTTATCACCCCATACCAATATTAACTCAAAAAGGATCAAGGATCTTATTATTGGACCCCAAACTCTGAAGTTGGTACAGGAAAGAGTAGGAAATACTTTGGAATTAATAGGTATAGGGAAGAACTTTCTCAATGGAACCACAGCAGCTCAGTAACTAAGAGAGCATAGATAAATGGGACTTCATAAAACTAAAAAGCTTCTGCTCAACAAAAGAAATGGTCTCTAAACTGAGGAGACCATCCACAGAGTGGAAGAAAATATTTGCCAGCTACACATCAGACAAAGGACTGATAACCAGAATATATAGGGAACTCAAAAAACTAAATTCTCCCAAAATTAATGAACCAATAAAGAAATGGACAAGTGAACTAAACAGAGCTTTCTCAAAAGAAGAAATTCAAATGGCCAAAAAAACACATGAAAAAATATTCACCATCCCTAGCAATAAAGGAAATGCAAATTAAAACCACACTAAGATTCCACCTCACCCCTGTCAGAATAGCCATCATTAGCAACACTACTAACAACAGGTGTTGTTGAGGATGTGGGGAAAAAGGAACCCTCTTACACTGCTGGTGGGAATGTGAACTAGTACAACCACTCTGGAAAAAAATTTGGAGGCTTCTTAAAAATCTAGACATAGATCTGCCATATGATCCAGCAATCCCACTCCTGGGGATATACCCAAAGAAATGCAATACAGGTTACTCCAGGGGCACCTGCACACCCATGTTTATTGTAGCACTATTCACAATAGCCAAGTTATGGAAACAGCCAAGATGCCCCAGCACTGACGAATGGATTAAGAAAATGTGGTATTTATACACAATGGAATTTTATGCAGCCACGAAGAAGAATGAAATCTTACCATTTGCAAGTAAATGGATGAAACTGGAGAACATCATTCTGAGTGAGGTTAGCTGGACCAAAAGACCAAAAATCGTATGTTCTCCCTCATATGCGGACATTAGATCAAGGGCAAACACAACAAGGGGATTGGACTTTGATCACATGATAAAGCAAGAATTCACAAGGGAGGGGTGAGGATAGGTAAGACACCTAAAAAACTAGATAGCATTTGTTGCCCTCAATGCAGAGAAGCTAAAGCAGATACTTTAAAGCAACTGAGGCCAATAGGAGAAGGGGACCAAGAACTAGAGAAAAGGTTAGTTCGAGAAGAATTAACTTAGAAGGTAACACACATGTACAGGAAAGCAATGTGAGTCAACTCCCTGTATAGCTATCCTTATCTCAACTAGCAAAACCCCTTGGTCCTTCCTATTATTGTTATACTCTCTCTTCAACAAAATTAGAGATAAGGGCAAAATAGTTTCTGCCTGGTAGTGAGGGGTTAGGGTGGGTTGTGGGAGGTAAGGGTGGGGGTGGGGGAAGGGGAGAGAAGTGACCCAAACATCGTATGCACATATGAAGTAAAAATAAATAAACAAAAAAACTCCAGGGTGTTTGTTTTAAAGATCTCTGTTATAAACTGCTTAAGCCTTTTACATGTGAATATGTAAACATCTTGAGGATGCTTATTATAAAGTAAATGTAAAAATTATTACTCTGTTCTGCTACTTTTAAGAAAACAGGTTTTTAAACTTATTTTAATCAGGTCTCACTAGGATGCAGGCATTCAGGGGTTAACACTCTGGCTTAGACCAGAGGAGGAAAAAAAGAAGAAAGAAAAGGGGGCCCACAGCCTGCAACAGGAATCTTAAAATTTGGGTAGTTAAAAATGACCTTAGCCTGTTTCATTCTGTCATAAATAAAATCTGGGATTTAATTTTCTCTTATAATATATGGGTCTATTAACACATGGGCTTTCTATAAATTGTTTTTATACAAAAAATAATTTTAAGGTTGCTTTCTATTTTTTGCATACAAATATAAGACTCTAAAAGGTTTTATGAGTTATTTTCAACAAGTAACATATATATATATACATATATACATATATATGCATACATACATATATATATATACATAAATACATAAGGTTTTTAAAAATAAAAGGTTAAAAAATACTTTTAAATAAAAAAAAAGATGAAGACAGGCTTCCCCAGGGGATACAAAATAAGTTGTCATAAAAAGATGGAGCTTATAGATGCTTATGTAAGTGATTGACTTAACAGAAATCCAGTTAAATTAAATGTTTTGTAAGATCAAAATTTAATGTGCTAATATTAAACTAAAACTTAATTTTCTAAGCTCATAACAATAAGACTATCTTTAAAATATTATACTGTTCTTAATAACATTTACAAAAACTGTCTTAAAATGGTTTTTGTTTTGTCAAGATAACTATTAGAAATTTTTGGTGCTACAAATCTGTAAAGAAATAGAGTTTATTAAAATACAGACAGGCAAGAGGCAACTGAGCACAGGGAGTACTGCTGCACTGATAGGAGCATTGAGACAGATTTACTTACGCAAAGCAAAGTAAAAAACAAAACAAAAACAAAAAAGGAGCACTACACCTTTTACAGAAAAAGTCTAATTGGAGTATGGTATTATAATTTAAGGAGTCCTCTGAAGGCCACTTCTCTTGGTCACCCAAGGGATATTAGGGCCAGGCCTCAGTACAAAGAAAGATGAGCGTTTGTTTTTTTTTCTTGAGATTAGGGTCAAGGTCCTTCCAACATTTCAGTAGACAGGCCAGCAAAGACTGCTTGGGTACTGAGGCTAGAAGACTGGAGGAGGCAGGTCCCATCTAGAAAAACTTCTCAGACTCCCCTTTCATCAGCGTCCTGACTGGGGATTGACCTGATGAGCGCAGCATCCCTGTTTCATGATTTCCTTCTGACACCTTTGGCCAGGACCAAGGGAAATGTTGTGATTGGTCAGATTGGGTCATCCTCCTGATGCAGTGAAAACCTCTAGGATCCTGCCTTTTAGCCTTGTATCACCCAAAGCAGGCAGCCAAATGGAAGGCTACCTCTTTAACAAAGGGATGAATCACCTGGAGAAGTGCCTGTAAAGTTAGAGAAGGGCATTTAGAGGGAGTCCCAGGGCAATCATAGTGTCACAAAGTGATGACTAGTGTCAATATTTGGAGGAAACTTTTTATGCTGAGGTCAAAAGTGTCAGAAGTTCTAAATGAGAGGTCCTGAGATCAGGGCAATGCCCATTTCTTTGGCTGTTTCTGGAAGATTACATTAGCAGTTCTTGGGGACCATAACTTTAAGATAAGAATTGGCTCTAAGGACTGGGTTTGTCTGTTGGGGCAGCTTGGCTATTTTTTGAGAATTTACTGTGTATGGTATTTACCTTGGTTTTCCCACTCTGCGTCTACAGCATCTTTCTGTTAGCTCTGTAAAGTTGTAAGCCTCCAGCTAGCTCTGTAATGTTTCCTATAACTGTGACTGTATTCTATAGGGGGTGAAGGGCAGACTGTGAAGTATTTAACCCAGCTCCTGACACAGATCATGGCTCAGGGCTTTGAGAAATTATTTCCCCTGAGTCCACTAGCATAATAAACTCCCTGCTTCCTGTGAAAATGGTTTCAGTGACTGTTTCCCTTGTCATTTCCCGCAACAGGTCGGGCTTGGGTGTGAAGCGGGGGTTGGGTGTGTGCCATGGCTGGGTGAGGCACCACCACCCTCCCGCACACCTGGGACAAGAGACCCCCCTCTGCCCAGACATGCCCCTGCTGCCTGCTGCTTTTCATTCCGTGTGTTTGTTCCTCCTCTCATCCTTTTTTGGGGGAGTGGCAGTGGGTCGCAGTTTGTCACAGTGCACAGCCGGCAATGGCAACTCTGGATGCTAGCTGGGTCCTTTCCATGGATTGCCCTAGCTACGGCAGGCAGCGCTGCTCTGTGGGATAGGCTGGTGTCCCTGTGTACACAAGTGCTTCCCCTCCTCCCCTTGTGGGGGTGGGGTGGGGTTAGTGTGTGTGTGTGGTGTATGAGTCTTGCATCAGTCCTTACCCCAACTGGGTTTGCCCCCTGTGCCGCCATTCTGTGTGGTGCCCTTGCCTCGGCTGGTGCCCAGCAGCTGACTCAGAATTGGTGTGGACCATGGGGCATGACAAACTAGGTGTGGGAGTAACTTAAGAAAGTCATAAGAAACTATGGTATGAGCTTCCCATGGGAAGCCAGGGTCCCAGTAAACACAGGGATGGGAAGGTGGACAGAGACAAGGCAGCAAGACGACTCAGAGAGCGGCTGTTCCCAAAGGTCTGGGAAGAATGTTTGCCATCTCTGGTGAGGACAGAAGGGTGACCTGACATCCTAGGTGAGGGAAGGGGAATAGAGCTGAGAAATACATGACACACACTCAAGGGATTAACAATTAGGTGTGCTTTCAGGTCGCTCCCACTGAGTGGTAGTGGAACACTGTCAAACACACAAAATTTCCACTCTTGGGTCGCTGCCTCTGGCAGAAGCGGTTACTGACAGGTGAGAGAAGAAGAACACCAAGTGCTGAAACCAAACAGGCCTCCTCCAATGTAGCATAAGGTGTACCCAAATCAACCCCATGCTTGGTCTTGACTTGCAGGAAGGGAGCAGAGAGCACTCCCAGAGCCGGAATTGCCATGAAGCCAAAGTTGGCTTGGAGCTGTTGGTCTGATACCATGATGGGAAAGTCCCTCAGGAAGACAGGAACAGAGAGACAGGGGGAGTGGCACAGGGAAGTCTCATTCTCAGCAGGGGGTTTCCTGAGCAGGAGTATCCATCAGGGTGCTGGAAGGCCACAGTTGTACCTTAGGCAAACTCCTGCTGGTTTGGCACTCATTCGTACCGACCTTGGTCCAAGAGAGGTGTCTATTTGTGCAGTCATCAGAAATGTTGTGGGCCGGTGTTGAGAGTTCTTGCCTCCATGGATCAAAGAATTGGCTAATGAGGCAGCCTCAAAAAGAGGCTCAAAAAGAAACATTCAACTCAAAAAGAAACACTACACCAGAAGTCAAGACCTCAAGTTTTTTTTTAATTTATTTTTTTATTCATATGTACGTAAAATGCTTGGGTCATTTCTCCCCCCTGCCCCCACACCCTCCCTTACCACCCACTCCACCCCTCCCTCTCCCCCCCCCATACCCGGCAGAAACTATTTTGCCCTTATCCCTAATTTTGTTGAAGAGAGAGTATAAGCAATAATAGGAAGGAACAAGGCTTTTTGCTAGTTGAGATAAGGATAGCTATACAGGGAGTTGACTCACATTAATTTCCTGTGCATGTGTGTTACCTTCTAGGTTAATTCTTTTTGATCTAACCTTTTCTCTAGTTCTTGGTCCCCTTCTCCTATTGGCCTCAGTTGCTTTTAAGGTATCTGCTTTAGTTTCTCTGCGTTGAGGGCAACAAATGCTATCTAGTTTTTTAGGTGTCTTACCTATCCTCATATCTCCCTTGTGTGCTCTCGTTTTTATCTTGTGATCACCGTTCAATCCCCTTGTTGTGTTTGCCCTTGATCTAATGTCCACATATGAGGGAGAACATGTGATATTTGGTCTTTTGGGCCAGGCTAACCTTACTCAGACTGATGTTCTCCAATTCCATCCATTTACCAGCGAATGATAACATTTCATTCTTCTTCATGGCTGCATAAAATTCCATTGTGTATGTATACCATATTTTCTTGATCCATTCATCAGTAGTGGGGCATCTTGGCTGTTTCCATAACTTGGCTATTGTGAATAGTGCTGCAATAAACATGGGTGTGCAGGCGCCTCTGGAGTAACCTGTAAGACCTCCAGTTTTTATTGGAGTCAACAGAGTGGAGATGTTAGTCCTACTCCTTCCACATGTCAGGCGGAGGGAATTTTTGGCCTGGGATGGCCAGATTTTGCCTGTTATTTTAGAGGGGCTCCATTGATTACAGGTTGGTGGAATCCTGCTGTATGTCATGAGCTATCTGTTAATGTCAACAACCTGGGATATAATCTATCAACATCTGAGCCATGATTCTTGGCCATTAGGTTTCCTAACTCCACACTTAGTCCCCATAAATATTTACGTGTGTTCTCTGGTGATTTTTGTCAGGGTTTTAACTACTAAGGTAACTGAGTCATGTTCATTTAAGGCTTGGTTTATTTTGGGGTTGACAGTGAAGACAGCCATGTTAGGACCAGACAACCTCCCCTCATTGTAGATGGCTTACTAGAAACTCCCCACCCAACCCCAATGACTGACAAAGGGACAGTTTTAACCTTTATCTCCCTGGATGGGTGCCAAGGACAGTTGAACATACAGTGACCTAAATACAACTTGTCTTTCTTGGTTTCCCAGCAACGGTATCCCTTAATGACCTTTCTGGTACTTTTCCACTAGCCCCCCTATATCTAGTCCACGTGTGTGTGTGGCAGTGGTCTCTAGCTCTCTTGCTGGTGTCCCCCTTCACAGGAATCCTGCCTGAACAATAAACACTGTGATAGTGTTTGATCTGTCTCTGTGCCTTTTCCATGCCTCTTATTTTCTAGCAGTTTATGTAAAATTTTCTAGATGACCTCATGGTTAAACAACTGTTGTCTTGCGTGATTCTAATGCAGTCAGTACCCTATATGTGTCTGTGACTGGGCTATTTCAGTTTACTAAAACTGTTCTTTCCCCGCCAACTGATGAAAAGAATCTAAGATTTTACTTCAAGAACAACTGAACTAGTATGTATATATAACCTCTATAGAGTGATGATGCTATTGGTGGTTCCTTCTACTAAATATATTTATGTTTTTCAAGTATATTAAGACTTATAAAACACAAAATTTAGATAAACATGGTAACAAAAAGTTAGTGGTACTGATATACTGTTCTGTTAGTTGCTACATTATCCACCAAAATTTTAACCATGGATCTTTTTAAGTTTTTGTCATTACAGTTTGGATCCTTCTGGGGCATTTACAATCAAGTCCATAAAAATGATTCTAAGTGCTTATGTGTCAGCCAGGTTAGCTTTTTAGACATCTGCTTTTTTAATGTATTATCCTTTTCTAAAAGCCCACTGCCTAAAAGCCACTCCTTCTAAGCCTCTTTGTTGCCTAAATTTATCCAGAAATGTCTAGTTGGTACTGACTCCCACCTCATCTGCTCGTTATCCCCCCCACCACATGGGACAAAAACCACCCAACCAAACAAAATCCAGGAAAGAATAAATCCTCATGATGAGGAAAGAAAATGACCAATCAAGAAAGATTTTCAGTCTATGGCCATATCACCCTGAATGTGCCCAATCTTCTTTGGTCTCAGAAGCCAAGCAGGGTCGGTCCTGGTTAGTACTTGGATGTGTTGTGGGGTGGTGTCAAGAGTTCTTGCCTTCACAGGCCAAAGAATTGGCTCATGAGGCAGCAGATTGACTTGTGGGACAACAAGTTTGGCACACAAAGTAGGATTTATTAGAGAGATAGGAAAAGCTGCCCCTAGAGATGGACAGGGAACCTGGAAAATCGGTAGCTTCCTGTTGTTTACATATAGGGGTTTTTTATTTGGTCCTTTTTGTTGGGGAGGGGAGTCAGGATCAGGACTGGAGTGCTCTTTTAACATATCTCTGCAGGAACATATACACAGTCCTGTGAAAGCCTCCTGTTTATTGGCCTTGTGACATTTTTGAGGCATCCCCAAGGGGCCATGACCTATGAAATCTTTACAGGATGTAGGGCTCACAGTGCTGTCATGGGGGATGGGGGCACTGGCTCATTTTTGTCTTCTGATCCCCCAGAACCAAGAGGTGGGAAACAAATCTTCAGAAGAGACTGCTCAGAGACAAGCAGTGTGGAGACAAGGGTGGAATGCTGTCAAAGTTCAAATGGAGTCACTCATGCTAGACCTCTCAAAAATAACCAAGGTTGAGAGGATTGAGGAAATGGTTCTTGTACACATATGGCCATCTGGCGTTAAAGCCCTTCTAGACACAAACTCATATTTTTAGACAGGGTATTCTACTTAGAGACAAAATGACTATTTTTACTGGCTCTGAGCATGTCCTTTGATGCTTAAAGATGGTAGTTTTAATTTTTGTAAGCAATGAGTTTTCTTGGACTTATATACTGATAGTATATTGTTGCCATGGCAATTCTACTCAGTTAAAAGAAAAGAGATACTGTCTTTTTTTTTTCATTTTTCTTTTATTATTCATATGTGCATACAAGGCTTGGTTCATTTCTCCCCCCTGCCCCCACCCCCTCCCTTACCACCCACTCCACCCCCTCCCTCTCAATACCCAGCAGAAACTATTTTGCCCTTATTTCTAATTTTGTTGTAGAGAGAGTATAAGCAATAATAGGAAGGAACAAGGGTTTTTGCTGGTTGAGATAAGGATAGCTATACAGGGAGTTGACTCACATTGATTTCCTGTACGTGGGTGTTACCTTCTAGGTTAATTCTTTTTGATCTAACCTTTTCTCTAGTACCTGTTCCCCTTTTCCTATTGGCCTCGGTTGCTTTTAAGGTATCTGCTTTAGTTTCTGTGCGTTAAGGGCAACAAATGCTAGCTAGTTTTTTAGGTGTCTTACCTATCCTCACCCCTCCCTTGTGTGCTCTCGCTTTTATCATGTGCTCATAGTCCAATCCCCTTGTTGTGTTTGCCCTTGATCTAATGTCCACATATGAGGGAGAACATACGATTTTTGGTTTTTTGAGCCAGGCTAACCTCACTAAGAATGATGTTCTCCAATTCCATCCATTTACCAGCGAATGATAACATTTCGTTCTTCTTCATGGCTGCATAACATTCCATTGTGTATAGATACCACATTTTCTTAATCCATTCGTCAGTGCTGGGGCATCTTGGCTGTTTCCATAACTTGGCTATTGTGAATAGTGCTGCAATAAACATGGATGTGCAGGTGCCTCTGGAGTAACAGTCTTTTGGGTATATCCCCAAGAGTGGTATTGCTGGATCAAATGGTAGATCGATGTCTAGCTTTTTAAGTAGCCTCCAAATTTTTTTCCAGAGTGGTTGTACTAGTCTACATTCCCACCAACAGTGTAAGAGGGTTCCTTTTTCCCCGCATCTTCGCCAACACCTGTTGGTGGTGGTGTTGCTGATGATGGATATTCTAACAGGGGTGAGGTGGAATCATAGCGTGGTTTTAATTTGCATTTCCTTTATTGCTAGAGATGGTGAGCATTTTTTCATGTGTTTTCTGGCCATTTGAATTTCTTCTTTTGAGAAAGTTCTGTTTAGTTCACGTGCCCATTTCTTTATTGGTTCATTAGTTTTGGGAGAATTTAGTTTTTTAAGTTCCCTGTATATTCTGGTTATCAGTCCTTTGTCTGATGTATAGTTGGCAAATATTTTCTCCCACTCTGTGGGTGTTCTCTTCAGTTTAGAGACCATTTCTTTTGATGAACAGAAGCTTTTTAGTTTTATGAGGTCCCATTTATCTATGCTATCTCTTAGTTGCTGTGCTGCTGGGGTTTCATTGAGAAAGTTCTTACCTATACCTACTAACTCCAGAGTATTTCCTACTCTTTCTTGTATCAACTTAAGAGTTTGTGGTCTGATATTAAGATCCTTGATCCATTTTGAGTTAATCTTGGTATAGGGTGATATACATGGATCTAGTTTCAGTTTTTTGCAGACTGCTAACCAGTTTTCCCAGCAGTTTTTGTTGAAGAGGCTGCTATTTCTCCATCGTATATTTTTAGCTCCTTTGTCAAAGACAAGTTGGTTATAGTTTTGTGGCTCCATATCTGGGTCCTCTATTCTGTTGCAGTGGTCTTCATGTCTGTTTTTGTGGCAGTACCATGCTGTTTTTATTGTTATTGCTTTGTAATATAGTTTGAAGTCAGGTATTGTGATACCTCTTGCATTGTTCTTTTGACTGAGTATTGCCTTGGCTATTTGTGGCCTCTTGTGTTTCCATATAAATTTAACAGTAGATTTTTCAATCTCTTTGATGAATGTCATTGGAATTTTGATGGGAATTGCATTAAACATGTAGATTACTTTGGGGAGTATTGACATTTTTACTATGTTGATTCTACCAATCCATGAGCATGGGAGATGTCTCCACTTTCTATAGTCTTCCTCAATCTCTTTCTTCAGAAGTGTATAGTTTTCCTTGTAGAGGTCTTTCACATCTTTTGATAGGTTTACACCTAGGCATTTGATTTTGTTTGAGGCTATTGTAAATGGAATTGTTTTCATACATTCTTTTTCCGTTTGCTCATTGTTAGTGTATAGAAATGCTAATGATTTTTCTATGTTGATTTTATATCCTGCTACCTTGCTATAGCTATTGATGATGTCTAGAAGCTTCTGAGTAGAGTTTTTTGGGTCTTTAAGGTATAGGATCATGTCGTCTGCAAATAGGGATATTTTGACAGCTTCTTTACCTATTTGTATTCCTTTTATTCCTTCTTCTTGCCTAATTGCTCTGTCTAGGAATTCCAGTACTATGTTGAATAGGAGTGGAGATAGTGGGCATCCTTGTCTGGTTCCTGATTTTAGAGGGAATGGTTTTAATTTTTCTCTGTTAAGTATAATGCTGGCTGTAGGTTTGTCATATATAGCTTTTATAATGTTGAGGAACTTTCCTTCTATTCCTAGTTTTCTTAGAGCTTTTATCATGAAATGATGTTGGATCTTATCAAAGGCTTTTTCTGCATCTGTTGAGATGATCAAGTGGTTTTTGTCTTTGCTTCTGTTAATGTGGTTTATTACGTTTATTGATTTTCGTATGTTGAACCACCCCTGCATCCCTGGGATGAAGCCTACTTGGTCGTGGTGAATGATCTTTTTGATGTGTTGCTGAATTCGGTTTGCCATTATTTTGTTGAGGATTTTTGCATCAATGTTCATTAAGGAGATTGGCCTATAGTTCTCCTTTTTGGAGGTGTCTTTGCCTGGTTTGGGATGCGTGTAATACTGGCTTCATAAAATGTGTTCGGCAGTTTTCCTTCTCTTTCTATTTCGTGCAACAGTTTAAGGAGGGTTGGTATCAGTTCTTCTTTAAAGGTCTGATAGAATTCAGCAGAGAATCCATCAGGTCCTGGACTTTTCTTTTTGGGGAGACTCTTGATTGCTGCTTCAATTTCATTTTGTGTTATAGGTCTATTCAGGTGATTAATTTCCTCTTGGTTCAGTTTTGGATGATCATATGTATCTAGAAATCTGTCCATTTCTTTTAGATTTTCAAATTTATTTGAATATAGGTTCTCAAAGTAGTCTCTGATGATTTCCTGGACTTCCATGGTGTTTGTTGTTATCTCCCCTTTTGCATTCCTGATTCTACTAATTTGGGTTTTTTCTCTCCTCATTTTAGTCAGGTTTGCCAGGGGTCTATCGATCTTGTTTATTTTTTCAAAGAACCAACTTTTTGTTTCATTAATTCTTTGTATGGTTTTTTTGGTTTCTGTTTCGTTGATTTCAGCTCTTATTTTTATTATTTCTCTCCTATTTGTTTTGGGATTTGCTCGTTCTTGTTTTTCTAGGAGTTTGAGATGTATCATTATGTCATTGATTTGGGATCTATCAATCTTTTTAATATATGCACTCATGGCTATAAACTTTCCTCTCAAGACTGCCTTAGCTGTGTCCCATAGGTTCCGGTAGGTTGTGTTTTCATTTTCATTGACTTCCAGGAACTTTTTAATTTCCTCTTTTATTGCATCGATGATCCACTCTTCATTAAGTAATGAGTTATTTAGTTTCCATCTGTTTACATGTTTTTTGTCTTTACTTTTGTTGTTGAGTTCTACTTTTACTGCATTGTGGTCAGATAGTGTGCATGGTATTATTTCTATTTTCTTATATTTGCTGAGGCTTGCTTTGTGCCCTAGGATATGATCTATTTTGGAGAAGGTTCCATGGGCTGCTGAGAAGAATGTATATTGTGTAGAGGTTGGATGAAATGTTCTGTAGACATCAACTAGGTCCACTTGATCTATTGCATATTTTAGATCTTGGATTTCTTTATTGAGTTTTTGTTTGGATGACCTATCTATTGATGATAATGGGGTGTTAAAGTCTCCCACAACCACTGTGTTGGCGTTTATATATGCTTTTAGGTCTTTCAGGGTATGTTTGATGAAATTGGGTGCGTTGACATTGGGTGCGTACAGATTGATGATTATTATTTCCTTTTGGTCTATTTCCCCTTTTATTAGTATGGAATGTCCTTCTTTATCTCATTTGACCAATGTAGGTTTGAAGTCTACTTTGTCAGAGATAAGTATTGCTACTCCTGCTTGTTTTTGGGGGCCATTGGCTTGGTAAATCTTCTTCCAGCCTTTCATCCTAAGCATATGCTTATTTCTGTTGGTGAGATGAGTCTCCTGTAAGGAACAAATTGCTGGATCTTCTTTTTTAATCCATTTTGTCAAACGGTGTCTTTTGATGGGTGAATTAAGTCCATTAACCTTAAGCGTTAGTACTGATAGGTATGTGGTGATTCCTGCCATTTAGTTGTGTTAGTTGTTTGAAGATTTGATTGTGTGTACCTAAGTTGATGTTACTCTCTACTGTCTTGCTTTTTCTTATCCTGTGGTTTGGTGCTGCCTGCCTTTTCATGGTTAAGTTGGGTGTCACTTTCTGTGTGCAGAATCCCTTGCAGAATCTTTTGTAATGGTGGCTTTGTGGTCACATATTGTTTTAGTTTCTGCTTATCATGGAAGACTTTTATTGCTCCATCTATTTTGTATGATAGCTTTGCTGGATAGAGTATCCTGGGGTTGAAGTTATTTTCATTCAGTGCCCGGAAGATCTCACCCCACGCTCTTCTTGCTTTTAATGTTTCTGTTGAGAAGTCTGCTGTGATTTTGATCGGTTTACCTTTGTATGTTACTTTTTTTTTCTCTCTTACAGCCTTCAATATTCTTTCCTTAGTTTCTGAACCTGTTGTTTTAATGATGATATGTCGTGGAGTAGTTCTATTTTGATCTGGTCTGTTTGGTGTCCTGGAGGCCTCTTGCATTTGTATGGGAATATCTTTCTCTAGATTTGGGAAATTTTCCGTTATTATTTTGTGGAATATATTACACATTCCCTTCACTTGCACCTCTTGTCCTTCTTCGATTCCCATGATTCTCAAGTTTGGTCTTTTGCTGGAGTCAGTGAGTTCTTGCATTTTCTTTTCACAGGTCTTGAGTTGTTTAATTAATAGTTCTTCAGTTTTTCCTTTAATTACCATTTCATCTTCAAGTTCTGAGATTGTGTCTTCTGTTTGTTCTATTTTGCTGGATTGGCCTTCTGTTTTGTTTTGCAGTTCTGTTTCGTTCTTTTTTCTGAGGTTTTCCATATCCTGGCTGTTTTCTTCTTTATTGTTGTCTATTTTTGTCCTGAGTTCATTTATCCATTTATTCATTGTGTTCTCTCTTTCACTTTGGTGTTTATACAGTGCTTCTATGGTTTCCTTTATTTCTTCTTTTGCTTTTTCAAATTCTCTATTTTTATTGTCTTGGAATTTCTTGAGTGTCTCCTGTACATTTTGGTTGACCCTATCCAGTATCATCTCTATAAAATTCTCATTGAGTACTTGTATTATGTCTTCTTTTAAATTATTCTTGTGGGCTTCATTGGGTCCTTTGGCATAGTTTATCTTCATTTTGTTGGAGTCTGGCTCTGAGTTTCTGTTCTCTTCATTCCCCTCTGGTTCCTGTACTAATTTTTTGCTGTGGGGAAACTGGTTTCCTTGTTTTTTCTGTCTTCCCATCATTGTCCTTGGTGTTGTTACTGTCCCTGTACTGTGTGTAATTAAGTATTTTCTAGCTTGTAATAATAACAATGGTAATATTGAGAATGGAAGAGTGAGCTGAGATGGAAAGCAAGAAGTTAAAGAAAAGGGGAAAACAAATATACAGACAAGAGGGAGAAAGCAGAACAAGGTATCAGACAAGAGAGTTTCAAAGGTATAAACAGGGAGTGTTAGTGTACTAATCGACAGTAAGCTGAACAGACATTAGAGAGACAGAGAGAGGATTGAAAATCAAAGATAAAAAAATAAAAAATAATTAAATGAAAGTAATATCTATATATAAAAATGAATTAAAACAAAATGGAAAATAGAAAATTAAAAAAAAAAACAAAAAACTTCCAAGTTTATATGCAATGCAGTTTCAGTCTTAATAATTTGGGTGTCCGTCTCAATCTCCAGTCCTAGAGTTGGTGCCTCAGATGTTGTTCTGTAGTTGTCTCATCAAAGGGGCTGCATAAAGTAGAACAAAACTACACACACACACACACACACACAAAAAAAGCCCCACCAAGTGTCCGCAGTTCAAATGCAATACAGTTTCAGTAAGTTTTTCGGCTTGCAGGTGTAATTCGGTTGTTCTCTCATCAAAGGTAGGGAGAAAAAGAAAAAAAAGTGTCTGGAGACGGTTCTGAGAGTGGTGTCTGCAACTGTGGCTTGCCTGCCTGCTGCTCTCAGCCTGTAGCTGGCGGCATTATTTATGCAGATCTCTGGGGTGAGCTAGCACTCACCTGGTCCCACAGGCTTTGTTTGCTCAGAGTTCTCCTGTGCGGGAGCCTCTGCTACAGGCTTTCCCCTTTCCAAGCACTGGGAAAGGTGACACTGCCCCCTCGTTGTCAGGCCTGCATGTTTATTTACAGTTCATGTGGGAGGTGGGTCTTCCCCCCTCTCCTCTGAAGTTTTCCTCCCACTGCCACTTTCAGAAGCTTTCCTGCTCCTGCTTACTGGGCGGTGCTGCTGCTCCTGCCTGCCATGTTTGTTTACAGTTCACGTGGGAAGTTGGTCTTCCCTCCTCTCACAAGCTTCCCCACTCCTGGTTGCTGGGCACGCGCCCTGCTCCCACCAGAGGCTCTCTGGCCCACCTGGCTTGTTTATTTACAGTCCCGGGAAGGATTCCCTTCCCCCAATCTTCAGCTCTCAGGGCGCCCCACCCTCTTTCCAGCGTGTCTTAACTGTTCTTATTGCTTATTACTCAGTTTCTCTTTTTTTTCCCGGGTGGAGGTCAGTCTGTCCAGGCGGCTATGCTGCTCTGGCCCAGGCTTGTCTATGGGGGTACCGCGGTACCACGAAGCTCACCTGGTCCGCATCTTCCCAAGCAGTATGGGCGCCGGCCACTGGCGGCCCCGGGGGCCCTCCTCGTTTCTCTGTTTAACGTGAAGTGGAGATTCTCTGCACCGGCTGGAGATGTGGAGGGGTCAAAGTTATGCCTTTTCTCAGTGATTATGCCTGCAAAGTGTGTCTCCAGCGTCTCTCCAAGATTTCACTATAGGAGGGTCGCTTTCTGCTTCCTACCTCTAGCCGCCATCTTGGAATCCTCCCCCGAGATACTGTCTTGGTAAAAAAACAAAAATGTCCAACCATTAAAACCCCATTAGTGGGGATCTTTTGTTGTTGTCTATGCCCACCTCAGTTAAAGTAATAAATATTGCTGCCTGGATCCACCACAGCCAAGTAAAGCCAGCCTCTCCTGAGTGGGAGTGTGTCCCTGACCCAGCCTCACCTTCCAAGATCACCTCTGGAACACCTGCGCCCTTCCTTGGCAGGACTCCACTTCCCAGGAGACAACAGGGGACCACAAACAATGGGACATCAGGCCTGCTCTAGTCACTCCAAAAGCTGACTAGTCTACACACGGAGAAATCTCAAACATGGGACATACCCCTGCTCTCCTCTACACACTTGGACTCTTAGCTTTTGGGTTGGCCCTTACAAGGTTTTTCCCATGTACTAAATGTTATAAGAAAGTCATTGTTGGGACCTCCACACAGCCATACTTTGTATCATGTACCCACCAACAGGTCAGATGTTACATCGGCTCATATACTCCTAGGTTAGCGAGGTTGCTGGTAAGTGATACTAAAAGTCCCAGGGTAAAGAAAACAATGCAGACTACATTTGTCATAAAAAGCAGGGCAATGGGTCTTATCCTAGGAGCAGGGTTAATATTACCCTGACTGGTCCCCCTGGCATTGTGGTCTATCAGAACCATTATGGAGGCCACTATAAAAAGGAAAATGGCCACGCATGTAATGATGCTGTGAAAATACAAACCCCTAGATGAAGATGATGCTTTTTGACTCTAAGTGGGTTCCAAGCATCAAAGTGTGTCTGTGTGTGGAGGTGATGTAGCAGGGAGGAAGACCAGAAGAGAAACAGGCTGTGTTCTGATAATGAGGCAGGGGGAAGGGACGGCAAAGCAGAGAGATAAAACTTAAAGAACTGAGACATGAAGAAGGTCACAAAGTACTAGGGGAATGAAATAGCTAATGAAGTCATATGTAGCCATTTGTGGGTTGAGCTTTGGTTTTTGCTTCTGTAACCTGCTTGCAAGGGTATATAAGGTGAGACAGATCTCTTTGTTCTCAGGGCTCAGTCTTTGGACACGAATCTGCTGGGTCTATGCTGGCACAATAAAACATTGCTTCCTGCTAAACTGCCTCAATGCCCTGTATCTCAGCTTGAGATTCCCACAACACATACAAATGTAGATGTATGTATATGATAATTTTTATCCATTCATCCCTTGTTGAGCAAGAACTACAATTTTGTAAAGCAATGTTAAATAAAGATCCATAGTAGAATGAATAGAGATATATCAGCCTATAAAAATGATCCTTTTCTATTAGAAGTGCTGGTAGGAACAACATTCATAGAGCTGGAGGCAAAACTTGACAAACTTCCAGATCTTTTGTGAACATAAATTGTCAGATCTCTGGGTCATGGTATCATCCATGTTTCACGTTTTGAGATACTGCCATACTATTTTCCCAAGAAGCTGTACAACAATGAATGAGGGATTCAATTCTTCATTTTTTGTCAGTACTTGTTATTTGTCTTTTTGGTTAATAGCCTTCATGGTGCACTTGAAATGAAATGGTAACTCATGGTTTCTCTAAATCTAACTCAAAATTATCAAACTAGCTTGATACTTTCAATGACTCCCTTTGATTATGTGGATTTGTACTACTCCATAAAAGTGCTTCCAAGATAGAAATTTCTTGGGACTACATAGTTCTTAACAAGTTAGCATAATTAATAGTAGCATATTTAGCTATTATTATAAATTTAGTGTCTTTCTAGGGTGAAAGAAACAGAGATTTTGTATACTGGTTTAAAAGACTGTTTTTAAACATACAACAGAACTACCAGCTTCAGTTTTAACTTCCAAGCAATGTTAGAAAATTTACACAGAAACTTAAGGCTTCACTTTAAAAGGCTTTACTTTTAGTGTATCTAAGACATTTTCTCAAATGCTGTGAAATTTTATGTAGCATGTATACACACACGTAAACACTTAACAACAAGATTTTCTATTGTCTGCCCCCTAGGTTTTTTTCTATTTTTAGGTGCCACCAGAATTTGAACTCAGGTCCTCACACTTCCTAGGCACTTACTCTAACACTTGAGTATACCACCATGCCCAGTTGAGATGGGCCTCACAATAATGCCCAGTCTGGTCTTGAAGCATGATCCTCCTGATCTCCACCCTACCAGTAGCTAGGATTATAGGCATGAAAACCCATACCTGGACAGAAGTTACACCTTTATGCTTCGTTTTGTAATTATCTGTAATTATTCTTTGCTTTTTGTTAGGAACCAAAAGCCACAGCCTGACAAGGTTGCTGTGGCTTAGCAGCATTCCAACAAGGTCGGAATCTGCAGGTGCACCATACCTCTATCATGGTGGGAAGGAACACTGAGTGGCTTCTCTTGACTAAAAAGAAGTTTATACTTAGTCAAGGACACTGGCAGTAAAAATGCAGGGTGGAAAACAGAAAGGTTGTAACTAGGTCAGGGTGTTTTTGATGTTTAAGTCTCTTCCTCTTTTGTATAAAGCTGGCTGAGAAAAATAAAATTTTGCCAGTTGGTCATCAGCCTCCTGGCCCTCTTGATATGTGGCTTGTCTTGTCTTGTTCATTCCTGCCCTGAGCCCTTTCAGGTTAAGGACCTCTGTGATCCCGGCAGGTGGCGCTCCCAAACAGGGTCACGAACAGAGACTTAAGGTAAGGAAGGCTCCGGAGTTGCACATAAATATGATTTTAGTTTCAGTTCAAGGATACAGAGCAACATTGAGAGAGAAATGGGTCAACAAGTAAGTAAGGAGCAGGCTCTCTTTACAGAAATTTTATGTTCGATGTGTAATAGAGGTTGTAAAGTGTCTAAAAGTCAGCTTAGATGGTTTTTGTCTTATGTCCAAGAGTGCACTTGAAGTTGTTATAATTGCCTAGAAGGTAACACCCACGCACAGGAAATCAATGTGAGTCAATGCCCTGTATAGCTATCCTTATCTCAACCAGCAAAAACCCTTGTTCCTTCCTATTATTGCTGATACTCTCTCTACAACAAAATTAGAAATAAGGGCAAAATAGTTTCTGCTGGGTATTGAGGGGGGGGAGAGGGAGCGGGCGGAGTGGGTGGTAAGGGAGGGGGTGGGGGCAGTGGGGAGAAATGAACCAATCCTTGTATGCACATATGAATAATAAAAGAAAAATGAAAAAAAAAAAAGAAGTTGTTATAATTGTTATAACAACTATTATAACAACTGGTATAACAATTGTTATAGTTGTTATAATTGTGTTTCATTGTGTAAGTTTTGTGTATGTCTATGGTATAATTAATTTATTAGAGACAAAAATGTAATAGCTATGATAACAATCTTATTAAAAACTGGGGCTGACTCAAAACACTGTTCCTAAAATTGACTCTTACTTCAGCTATCAATCTACCCAAAATGAGTCCAAAAAAAAAAAAAAATAGAATGGGACACGTCTTAATCTACTCGTAAAAGTTTTTAAAAATAATTTATCAATGTACTTGTGGCCACTTAGTTAATTTTTACATGTTCTTGAGCTCTTGAATCTATGCGTGCTTAAATTGACATTTATGGCATGCCTAATTTAAAACTTTTTTACACATGCATGTATTTAAACATCTTTAGGATGGTTCTTATTATAAAATTAATGTAAAGAAATACAAAGCTTCTGTTCTCTTCTCTCCCTGACCTCTTCTGCCACTAATTTTAGGAAAAAATTTTTAAAGGTTATATCAGTCAGGTCTAACTAAATTATAGGCATTATTTTATGGATAGTAATCTTAGTCTGCTTCATTTCATCATAAGTAATTTAAATTCAATTCCTTTATTATTATATCTGTATATTTAGTTATAAATATAATATATAATAAATGTTATATTTATTAATATACCTTTTAACAAATGGTGTCTTTATAGGTTACTTATTGTATAAAAACAACTTAAACTTGCCTTTCTATATAGGTCTATCTAATAAAAATAAGGCTAATTAAAAAAATTTTATTTAAATTTAAATTTAAAATTCTTATAAAGGTTATTTTAAAATACAAGTTACAAAGTGATAAAGTTGACTATAACCTAAGAGTTGCCTAAAAGATTTTTTGGGGTCATATCAAACTAAAGTCTAATTCCCTATGTCCATAAAATAATAAGGCTATCTTAATATTGTTCTGCTCTGAGTAACATCTACAAAAACCTGTTATAAAAAAAGATTTTATCAAAGAAATTACTTGTGTTTTCTGTTGATCTTGTCAAGTTTTGAGGACTACTAAATCAGAGTTCATTTAGGTATTCACTCATACAAAGGTCTCTTAAATGACCACCTTATAACTGTGTTCTGTGTCTATACTTTAAATATGATACGAACATTTACAAAGTTAAAAGTGTCAATTTATGTAAAATGATGAGCTAAAGCTCTCTTTTATTCAAAAGTGTTACATTTAACCTGCATCCTGACAGTCAGCCCCTGTTTGCCTTTAAAGATTCCACAAACCCTTCATGGCAACTAACAAACAGTTTTACCACAGGGTTTAGAGACAGCAGGCTTACTCCCTGAGTCACCTACTTAGGTGAGGTCTTAAAGGGACAGGCTCACATTCTGAGTCATAAACAAATTGCCCAGTCCTCCATTTCCCACTCCCCCATACCATAAAGAAGATTAGAGCTTTCTTGGGAGTTACAGGATTTTAAAGAATCTGGATCCCGGCACCCTGTGATATTAAGGACTTACTCTATTAAAAAAAGAAATGACAGTCCATTTTTCAGCAGTCTTATTTCATACCATTGCCTTATGGATGTGTTCCAAGTCCATATTACAGTTACAAAGTGCCTAACAAAAACATCTGTAAATCAACATGTGTATATTCTTAAATCTTGAGGTTGGGACAACATAAAAGACTCAGCCCTAAAACTATTCTACCATTTAGAGTATATCATTTTTTCACTGCAAAAAAATTATTAAATTTAGCATTCTCATAAGAGTGCTTGTTTACTCTCTTAAAAAAATGTTAGAGCAACTCTCACACTTAGGCCATTTCTAGAAAGTGAACTACAAAATGTTAGAACTGGCATGAATCTTAGATGTGATTTAGTTAATCAGAGGAAATACATTCCCCTCCACTACTCTTAGAAAAACCCAAGATGCAAATAAATAAGAGACAGGAGATTGATTCTCCTGTCAACTTTCCTCATATTTGAGAAACCAAAAATAAACCGTCATTTTTAGGCCTGGACTCTAAATGCAAGTGAGACAAAACCATAATACACCTCCTATCTCTAATTTTTAAGATCATAAATTCTTCTACAATGCTCCACTCTTCTATTTACCCCAGGCCAATAACTCTCATTGTTAGCAAGTCTATTAGGACCATGAGATGAAACAAAAAAGTATGTTGACATCCATAGGATACTATAACCATAAATCACTGTAAACAGTTTTATCATCTGCAAAATATTTAAAGATAGTTTGAGAAATTTAATGTACTAATCCATGAAATATATAAACAAAAAATGTAAATAAATATTAAACATTAATATTACATTTAACCACAATGTCACTTAAAATATGTATAAAAGTAAAGATGGATGGTTAATGTGTAGTTTATTGCTTCTCAGAAGTCAGTAATATAGGATTTTTATTTAAAATTAAAAATTTTAAGGTCTGGGGTACAGCTCAGTGATAGTGTTTGCCTGGCATGTTAGAGACCTTGGTTTGGTTCCCAGTACCATAAATAAACAAACAAATAAATAAATAAATGTATATGTGTGTGTATATATATATATATACACACACATATATAAAACATATCATTCAGAGGGAAACCTTCCATTTTTGATCACATAAACATGTAAATTTATTATGCTAGATAAAATTAGCCACACACCTACTGTGTCATAAGGCTTGTATAAAAAATTTTAAAATCGAATCATAAAAAGAGAAAACAAAATGGTAGGTACTTACCAGGACTTGAGTTGGAGTAAAAAATAAATAAAGAGATGCTGGTTAATGGGTAAACATTTTCACTTATGAGGTGGGTATACTCTGGTAATCAGATGTGCAGCATGGTGACTATGGTTAATACTATATTATTTTTTATTATTCATTTATTCACATATGCATATATTGTTTGGGTCATTTCTCCCCCGTCCCCCTCCTGCATACTCTCCCCCCTTCCCCCTCACTTCCAGGCAGAACCTGTTCTCCCCTTATCTCTAATTTTCTTGAAGAAAAGACATAAGCATAGTAAGGAAGACAAAGCATTTTTGCTAGTTGAGTTAAGGATAGCTATACAGAAAGATTCCTAGCATTGCTTTCATGTACAAATGTGTTACAACACATGTTGATTCATCTCTAACTGACCTTTATACTGGTTCCTCATCCCTTTCTCATGTTGACTTCTGTTGCTGCAAGGTTTCTGTATTAGTTCCTCTGGAGTGGGGACATCAAATGCTTTCATGTTTTGCGTTTTCTACCTATTCCTATATCTCTCTTATGTGCTCTCCCCTTGTCATGTGATGCAAGTCCCATCACATTGCTGCATTTGCCCTAGATCTAAAGTCCACATATGAGGGAGAACACATGATTTTTGGTCCTCAGAGCCTGGCTACAGTTGCTCAGAATGATGTTCTTCAGTTCAACCCATTTACCTTCAAATGATAAGATTTCATTCTTCTTCATGACTGAGTAAAATTCCATTGTGTATAAATACCACATTTTCTTGATCCACTCAACAGTAGTGGGGCATCTTGGTTATTTCCATAACTTGGCTATTGTGAATAGTGCTGCAATAAACATGGGTGTGCAGGTGTCTCTGGAGTAACCTGTATTGCATTCCATTGGGCATATCACCAGCAGTGGGATTGCTGGATCATATGGCAGATCTATGTCTAGATTTTTAAGAAGCCTCCAAATTTTTTTCCAGAGTGGTCACACCAGCTTGCATTCCCACCAGCAGTGTACGAGGGTTCCTTTTTCCTCACATCCCCACCAACACCTGTTGTTGGTGGTGTTTTTGATGATGGCTATTCTAACAGGAGTGAGATGGAATTTTAGCATGGTTTTGATTTGCATTTCCTTTATGGCTAGAGATGGTGAGCATTTTTTCATGTGTTTTGGCCATTTGAATTTCTTCTTTTGAGAAAGTTCTGTTTAGTTCAGTTGCCCATTTCTTAATTGGTTCATTGATTTTAGGAGAGTTTACTTTAAGTTACCTGTATATTCTGGTTATCAGTCCCTTGTCTGATGTATAGCTGGCAAATATTTTCTCCCACTCTGTGGGTGGTCTCTTCAGTTTACAGACCATTTCTTTTGTTGTGCAGAAGTTTTTAATTTTATGAAGCCCCATTTGTCCATTCTTTCTCTTAGTTGCTGGGCTGCTGGGGTTCTACTGAGGAAGTCTTTGCCTATACCTATTAATTCCAGAGTGTTTCCTGCTCCTTCCTGTAGTAACTACAGGGTTTTAGGTCTTATATTAAGGTCCTTATCCATTTGAGTTGATACTAGTACAGGGCAATAGACATGGGTCTAATTTCAGTTTCTTGCAGATGGATAACCACTTTTCCCAACAACATTTCTCGAAGAGACTGTCTTTCTCCATCATATATTTTTGGTGCCTTTATCAAAAGAGGTGGGTATAGTTGTGTGGGTTCATAGCTGGATCCTCTATTCTGTTCCACTGTTCTTCATGTCTGTTTTTGTGCCAGTACCATGCTGTTTTTATTGCTACTGCTTTGTAATATAGTTTGAAGTCAGGTGTTGTGATACCTCCAGCATTGCTCTTTTTGCTGAGTATTGTCTTGGCTATTCACAGTCTCTTGTGTTTCTGTTTCTTTATTTTTTCTGAGGTTTTCCATATCATGGGTTACTTCCTCTTTAATATTGTCAGTTTTTGCCCTTAATTCATTTATCTCTCTGTTTATGGTGTTCTTTGTTTCAGTTTGGTGTTTATTTAGGTCTCCTATTATTTCATTTATTTAATTCTGTGTTTTCTTATATTCTTTATTTTTATTGTCTTGGAATTTTTTGAGTGCCTCCTGTATGTTTTGGTTGACCATGTCTAGTAACATCTCTATGAAATTCTCATTAATTACTTGCATGATTTCTTCTTTCAGAATGTTCTTATGGACTTTATTGGGTTCCTTGGTATAGTTTATCTTTGTTTTGTTGGAGTCTGGATCTGGGTATCCATTTTCTTCATTTCGCTCTAAATCCTGTACTGCTTTATTTTTGGGGAGAGTATCGTTTCCATCCCTTTTTTGTCTACCTATATTTCCACTAGGTACTGTTTCTGTCCTGGACTATGTGTAATTTAGTATTAGCTGGATTACACTATTAATACTAAGAAAACCAACAGAGAAGGAGAAAAAAGAGAAAGAGAAGGAAAGATGAAAATAAAGTGAAATAATGGGAAAATGTTGGGTGATCAAACAGCAAACCAGATAGCCAAACCCTTAAAGAAGGAAAAAACAGTTCTGGAACAGTAGAATTGTAGTCTTAGTTGTTCAGTTTTTACTCCTTCAGCATCCAGTCCTGTCTGTCTGTGCCTCTTAGGCAGGTTTGGAGCCCTCCTATGGCCCCCTGATGAGCAGGAGACTGGTGGGGCAGCTATCTGGCCAGCCTGTAAAGCTGGGGCCAGCGGGGCATGGATCTGGTGGTCCCATGTGGATTTGGAGTTTGGCAGGGCCTGAGGAATGGGAGGCCCGAGGATCAGTGATCCCTGTGGGGCAGGAATACAGCAGTTCCATGTAGAGCTGGGGCCCAGCAGGGCCCAAAGGGCAGGGATCCTGGTGGAGTGTGGTCCGGTGGGTCCCGAGGGACAGGGTACCCAAGGGGCGGTGAACCTGCTGAGGTGTGGATCCGTGTGGTCTCATGAGGAGCTGGGGCCTGGCGAGGACCGAGGGGCAGAAAACCTGGTGGCGCATGGGTCCACACAGTCCCATGTGGAGCAGGGGCCTGGCAGGACTGGAGGGCCAGGGAGCAGTGGCTCTGTGGGCCTATTGGGCTGGGACTTGGCAGGCCGGCTGTTCTTTTAGTAGACTGTGGTGTGGAGAAGCCTTCCACGATCTAGGGGTTTAGAGTGCCATACTTTCAGCTATCCCTTGTGCTTTACCCCAGCCAAGTGGGTCTCCAGCATCTCAGCAAAGTCCCTGGTTTACGGAGCTCATGCAGTCTGTGACTGTGTCTCAGTCACCATCTTGGATGGTAATTAAAATTGCTAAAGAGAGTAAGGGAATTACAAACTCCTGAAGAACGAGATCAAGGAAGACTACAGAAGATGGAAAGATCTCCTGTGCTCATGGATTGGTAGAACCAACATAGTAAAAATGATTACACTACCAAAAGCAATCTACATGTTTAATGCAATTCCCATCAAAATCCCAATGACATTCATCACAGAGATTGAGAAATCTACTCTAAAGTTCATTTGGAAACACAAGAGACTGTGAATAGCCAAGACAATACTCAGCAAAAAGAGCAATGCTGGAGGTATCACAATACCTGATTTCAAACTGTATTACAAAGCAATAGCAATAAAAACAGCATGGTACTGGCACAAAAACAGACATGAAGAACAGTGGAACAGAATAGAGGATCCAGCTATGAACCCACACAACTATACCCACCTCTTTTGACAAAGGCACCAAAAATATATGATGGAGAAAAGACAGCCTGTTCAACAAATGTTGCTGGGAAAAGTGTTTATCCATCTGCAAGAAACTGAAATTAGATCCATGTCTATCACCCTGTACTAGTATCAACTCAAATGGATCAAGGACCTTAATATCAGACCCATAACTCTGAAGTTACTACAGGAAGGAGCAGGAAACACTCTGGAATTAATAGGTATAGGCAAAGACTTCCTTAATAGAACCCCAGCAGCTCAGCACTAAGAGAAAGAATGGGCAAATGGGATATCATGAAATTAAAAACTTCTGCACAACAAAATAAATGGTCTGTAAACTGAATATTTTCTCCCACTCTGTGGGAGAAATATTTGCCAGCTATACATTAGACAAAAGACTGATAACCAGAATATACAGGGAACTTAAGAAACTAAGTGCTCCTAAAATCAATGAACCAATTAAGAAATGGGCAACTGACCTAAATAGAACTTTCTCAAAAGAAGAAATTCAAATAGCCAAAAAACACATGAAAAAATGTTCACCATCTCTAGCCATAAAGGAAATGCAAATCAAAACCATGCTAAAATTCCATCTCACTCCTGTTAGAATAGCCATCATCAAAAACACCACCAACAACAGGTGTTGGTGAGGATGTGGGGAAAAAGGAACCCTCGTACACTGCTGGTGGGAATGCAAGCTGGTGTGACCACTCTGGAAAAAAATTTGGAGGCTTCTTAAAAATCTAGACATAGATTTGCCATATGATCCAACAATACCACTCCTGGTGATGTACCCAAAGGAATGCAATACAGGTTACTCCAGAGACACCTGCAAACCCATGTTTATTGCAGCACTATTCACAATAGCCAAGTTATGGAAACAACCAAGATGTCTTACTACTGATGAATGGATCAAGAAAATGTGGTATTTATACACAATGGTATTTTACTCAGCCATGAAGAAGAATGAAATCTTATCATTTGCAGGTAAATGGATGGAACTGGAGAACATCAGTTTGAGCGATGTTAGCCAGGCTCAGAAGACCAAAAATCATATGTTCTCCCTCATATGCAGACTTTAGATCTAGGGCAAATGCAGCAATGTGATTGGACTTGGATCACATGACAAGGGGACAGCACATACAGGAGATATGGGAATAGGTAGAAAACCCAAAACATGAAAGCATTTGATGTCCCGACTCCAGAGGAACTAGTACAGAAACCTTAAAGCAACAGAGGTGAACATGAGAAGGGGATCAGGAACCAGTGTGAAGATCAGTTAGAGATGAATCAACATGTGTTGTAACACATTTGTACATGAAAGCAATGCTAGGAATCTTTCTGTATAGCTATCCTTAACTAGCAAAAATGCTTTGTCTTATTATGCTTATGTCTTTTCTTCAAGAAAATTAGAGATAAGGGCAGAACAGGTTCTGCCTGGAACCGAGCGGAGGAGTGAGGTAGAGGGTGGGGGAGGGGAGAAATGACCCAAACAATGAATGCACATGTGAATAAATGAATAATAAAAAATAAATAAATAAAACAAGTTGCCCATGTAAGAGTTCACTGTGAACATTGGACCCCAACAAAATATGTTATGTTTTATGAATAATAATAAAAAAAGAGAGTAACTATAAGTGTTTTAAACACACACACACACCAACTATGTGAGGTGATGGTTGTGTTAATTAAGTTGACCATGGTAAACATTGTGGTAATACAATAAATGATCACCTTGTATACCTTAAGTATATACAATTTTCTTTGTAAATTATATCTCAATAAAACTGGACAAAAAAAAGTCAGTACAGTTTTACCAGACAAAAATCCAGAGGTTTACAGCCTGTGTTTTAAAAGCCTTATGAGAGCAACTGTTTCCTGCATTCTGCCAATTACAAGACTTTGTCAAGTTTTAGTTTTACGATTTTGTAGGCATCATAAAGTTACTTTATGTTTAAAATGCTATTTCTCTTTCTATTGTCTAAAAATATTTCTAAGAGATATAGACCAATTCAAAATATCCTTTTCTAAGTGCACCAGCTTTGGTAAATTGTTGTTTTCAAAGAGTTTGCTATTTCATGTTCATTTTAAAATTTATAGACATCAAGTTATGTCTTTTTATTTTTTGTAAAATGTATTATGGGGTCACTTAATTTTGTTCCTGGTATTAGTATTCTGTATCTTTTCTCTTTTATTTTTAACCACACTTGCTAAATTTTACTAATTTTATTACATTTTTGTAAACCAACTTTTGGCTTGATTTTCACTCTTTGCTTTTTAATTAGTATTAGTAATTTATTAATTACACTTTCTTTAACCAGGTGTTCATTTTTTAATTTTAACATTTAGACAGTTATTTTTCAGCCTTTCTTCTTTTGTCATGTATGGCAAGATTATCAATTCCCCTATGAAGTGTTGTGTCATATTATACTGTATTTTATTTCAAAAGATTTAAAATTTCTGTTGTGTTTCTTTTTTGACCCACAAATAATTCATATTATTTTACATAATTTAAGGTAGCTAAGACCTTCATTTTTAAAACCAATGATTCCTAATCTAATACCACTGTTGTCAAAAAATATATTCTCTAATATGTTCTTTGATATTTGTCAAAACTTAGTAACTAAAAAAAAAATGTTGCTTTAACTGTCACTTAAAAAATACATATTCTATCTTTGTTGTATCCATTGTTCTATATAGATATGTATATAGATATAGACATGTTTATAGACATATTTATTTAGATATGTCAATTAGGTTAAGGCATTGTTAAATGTACACACCAAATGCTTAAAACTCAATTATTAAAATAAAAAGGGGGAATACAGTATGCCACTCCTGCAAATAGACTTAATCACACTCTTTTTTGTTTAAAAATTTTAAAATGTAGATAAACAGGGATGGTCAGCAGCAAAAGATTTTGGGGCCCTTCTAAACAGACTCATCCTCTAGTCATGTGGATGGATCCACTGACAAATCAATGGATAGGCCCCAACCCTGTGTTAATGTGGGGTAGAGGCTTTCTTTGTATTTCCCCAGGGATGCTGATTCTCCTCATTGGATTCCAGAAAGATTGGGGAGACATCATGAGTTCTCCGGTGATTCCCAAAGTGGTGGACAAGATCAACCGAGGAGTAAAAAGGATAAAAATAACTCAGAGATTGCTCCCTCATCCAGTAAAGAAGGCATGTAATACCCATGCCTCTCCTCTGCCTACATGGGGTCAAATCAAAAAGTTGGCTGCAGAGGGCGAGGAGTTGTTGTGACATACATCACAACCTCAGACATCAGAGGCCTTGTTTTTGACCATGGTCGTCATACTCTCCTGTCAGAACGATGGCATTGAATGTTTGGATATTCAGTGACTACTCAAATTTCCAGTGCCTTGGGCTCGCAAGATGATTTTACTGAATTACATTGGCATACTGTTATTAAGATGGGATTTCCCAGTCATTATTCTCTTGATCAACAAGGCCACCTAGGGGCCTTCCTCCTTGTCCTGATCTGCATAAAAAGTTTTATGGAACTCCTCTTTGGTTGAATTGTTAAGCAACCCTTGGATAGGTACAGGACAAATGAACATCTCTGGGACTGGTCTCAAAGACTACCTGTGTCTACCCATGAGGGGGATTGGGTCACAACTGCAGAATGGATCTCACCCATATTGGTTACATTTTTTGGAGTGATGCAAAAGATATTTGGCAGCTGGTAGCAGCTGTGTGTCCTGTGACGGTGTCATCAACACAGCACTATCAGATTGTGTATCATAATATAACTGCATGTATCTCTCCACCTTATCTTTTACTAACAGGTCATGTCATGATAGCTAAACATAGTAATAGAACCCCTTACCTTTACTACAACATCACCTGTGAACATTGTATTTTAACTGATTGTATTAATACTCAAGACCTTTAGATCAAAAAAGGATACTGATAGTGAATCAGCCTGCTTTTGTTATGCTCCCTGTGCAGATAAATAGTACTTTATATGACAATCCAGGAGTACAGGCTTTACTAGAAATTGAAAAAGCTTTAACCAGGCACAAAAGAGTTGTTGGCCTTATTATTGCTGGAGTTTTTGCTCTGATGTCACTTATTGCTTCTGCTGTGGCATGCACTGTAGCCTTGTCACAAAGTATCCAAACAGCTCATTATGTTAATCATTTGGCTAAGAATGTGTCTTTAACATTAATATCTCAAGAAGCTATTGACAAAAAGGTGAGACATGACTTGATGCCTTAAAATCAGTAGTTGTGTTGCTTGGGGATGAGGTACAAGCCATAAAGACCCGTGTGTCCCTGCACTGTCACTCTTCCTACCAATGGATTTATATCACAGCTAAACCTTATAATGAGTCTCAACGGAGCTGGGAATGTATTAAACAGCATTTAAAAGGAGTCTGGTCTCATACTAACCTGAGTTTAGATTTAGTTGCTCTGCATCAAGAAATATGAAACATACAAAACAGTAATTTGTCTATCATTCAACCCTCAGATGTGGCCACCTGGGTGTTAGATGCTTGAAATATGTTAGATGTTTTAATATATTAAGACACTCATTTTAGATTATGCTTGGAATGGCTTTTCTAATTTTACTTATTCTGTGTTTATTTCCAGTCATCTGCCAAATTGGCATGTACCAGCTCTTCAAATCAAAAGCAGACCTTCACCATGTTCAATTAAAAAATATAAAAGAGAGGAGATGTTGGAAACCAAAAGTCACAGTCTGACAAGGTTGCTGTGGCTTAGCAGCATTCCAACAAGGTCAGAATCTGCAGCTGCACCATGCCTCTATCACAGTGGGAAGGAACTCTGAATGGTTTCCCTTGACTAAAAAGAAGTTTATACTTAGTCAAGGATACTGGCAGTAAAAATGCAGGGTGGAAAACACAGACAGGTTGTAACTAGGTCAGAGTGTTTTTGATGTTTAAATCTCTTCCTCTTTTGTATAAAGCTGGCTGAGAAAAATAAAATTTTGCCAATTGTTCATCAGCCTGCTGGCCCTCTTGATATGTGGCTTGCCTTGTCTTGTTCACTCCTTCCCTGAGCCCTTTCAGGTTAAGGACCTCTGTGATCCTGGTACTTTTTATTTGTATTCTTATTACTGTTCTTATTGTATGCCCAACTTCAATAACTTCCTTTAATATTTGTTTAAGGTGGCTCTTCTAGTGATGAATGCTATCAGGCTTGTTTGTCTTGAAATGTCTTTTTAATTTCCTTTGTGATGAATAGCTTTGCTGGATATAAGAGTTTTTGTTGACAGTTTTTTTTTCTTTTACACATTGAATATGTAAAGTCAACTCATGGCTTTATGGTCTCCATTGTTTTAGATGAGATACCAGCTGGTATTTTTTTTTTATCAGAAGTGTCTTATACAAAGTCTATTTTCTCATGTTGGTTTTAAGAATTTCTCTGAATTTCATCATTTTCATCATTGAGATTATATGCTTATGTCTGGGTTTGGATTTTTGTGTGCTGATACCAGTTTTGTTATTTTTATTTTTTATATTATTGTTGCATTGGAGATACATTGTGACATTTATAAAAGTTCTCACAGTATATCACAGTTGTATTTACCCTTCCAATTCTGAGTTGGTTTGGTCCTTGTGCAGGGTCATGTGAAGAATGACAAGCCCTGACAATGAGTGGTAAGCAGAAAAGAAGTTTTATTGGAGACAGAATCTCCTGATGCATGGGAGGGGCCCAGAAAGACTGAGCCATGGTGACTTGTGTATAAAAGTTTTGTTTAGTTTTTGGTATGCTTTTGGGAAAGACCTGGAAGTCCCTGGATGCAACTTTCTGATAAGTGTGTCCAGATTTTTCTCCTTCTAGTGTCTTGGTGTGCTTTTTCTTCCCTTCTCCCTGACAGCCATTTGTCTTTAAATTTTAGCTGTTTTTATCTCTCTGCCTATCCTAGGCACACTTTGAGGTTCACTGCTCACTTAAAGCTCAATCCATTCTTTATGTAAGAGTAATTTATATCTTAAACATCAGCTTGACCTGGCTCTGGGAGTTATGCAGGGCTATTTAGCAAGACAATGACCCAAACCCAGGAAACCATCCCAGGGACCAAATAAACTGCAAGCTAAAACTTGTTTAATAAACATTCCAACCTTAAGGTCTAAGTTGTCCTTCTCTCTCTTGAGGTGACCTGCCCTCAGCCTGTATTCCTTTCTTAATAAAGACTACTCTCACTTTCTTTTTATTAATCTTTGTGCCTTGCTCGAATTCTTCTCCTGCCAGATGCAAAAACCAACCAGTCACTTCCTTCAGTCCTCATCACAGATGGTAGAAAGAAGACACAAAATAGGGACACCTGCTCTTGTTAGTTAGGTCTGATCCCCAGTTGGGATGCAGTGAGAGAAAAACCTTACTGTGAGCTACTGTTTTCCAGGCTCCATTGCACTGCTCTAATAAATCCTACTTCATATACCGGCTTTGGCTCACAAGTCAATCAGTTGCCTCACAAGCCAGTTCTCTGGTCTGTGAAGCCAAGGACCGTAGACACTGGCCTGCAACAGTTCAAATCAGCATGTAACAAAATAAGACTGTTAGGATCTAACTTGATCTCAGGCAGTTAGGGCTAGGGGCTATAAAGGAGCAATTAAAGTCACCAAGTATGTTACCTGAAAAACAGCAATGATAAATACCTTGGGATGCTGACAAAAGGGGAGTCTGACAAGTTCTTGAAGATGGGACCTGCCCCATCCAGTCTTCTAGCCTTGGTACCCAAGCAGTCTCCACTGTCCTGTCTACTGAAACGCTGGGAGGACCTTCACTCTATTAATCTCAAGAAAATAAAGCCCCTCATTTTTCTGATGCAGTGAGAGAAAAACTCTAGGATCCTGCCTTTTAGCCTCTTTAACAAAGGCTACCTCTTTAACAAAGGGATGCATCACCTGGAGAGGTGCCTTTAAGGTTAGAGAAGTGTACTCAGAGGGGGTCCCAGGGCAATCACAGTGCCACAAGGAGACAACTAGTATTAATATTTGGAAGAAAAATTTTTTATGCTGAGGCAAACAGTATAGGAAAGTTTAAATGTGAAGTTTTGATACCATAGCAACACCCATTTTTTGCTGTTCCCAGAAGGTTACATTAGTGCTTTTTGGGACTATAACCTTGAGATAAGAATTATCTTCCAAGGGCTGGGTCAGTCAGACCCCAGGTATGTGGTGGAGGTGGAATGAGGCCTGTGCAAAGAACCACTGCCCCAACCCCTGTGCCCTGGATGAGCGACCCTGTCTGCCCAGGCTGCCCCTGCGGCCCATCACCCCTCCCCCATGTGTGCACACCTGTATGCATTTATTTTTCCTCTCATCCCTTTTAGGTGGACTGACAGCAGGTTGCAGTTGTTGCCATGTATGGCTGGCAGCTTTGAATGTGTGCCGGGCCCCCTCTATGGATTGCCTTAGCCATGACAGGCTTTACTGCTGTACCCAGGGGCTGGCATCCCTGGGCACATGTGTGCCTATTTGTTTTCCCTCCTCCCCCTGTGGGGGTGGAGTTAGGGCATGTGTGTGGTGTGGCTGCAGTTTTCTGCTGTCACCTTTTGCCTCTGCTAGTGCCTAGCAGCTGATTTAAAGTTGCTGTGGACCCAGGGGCATGACAAACTCGGTGTGGAGCAACTTTAGAAAGTCATAAGGTACCATGGTAAGAGTTTTCCATGGAAGGCCTGGGTCCCAGTAAGCACAGGGAGGAAAAGGCAGATAGAGATGAAGGATAAGGCAGCGGGACCAAAGAGGGAGCATGTGAGTAAAAGTATGACTGTTGCTTCTACTGGGGATGTTAGGGGTGACCTGACATCTTAGGTAAGGGAGGGAAAGGCAGAACCTGGAGGCAGGATGCACACCTGAGGGATTAATGATTAAGTGTGCTTCCAGGTCGCTCCCACTAGGTGGTACTGGAACACTGTCAGCCACATGAAATCTCCACTCTGGGGTCACTGAGTCTGGCAGAAGGGGTATTTGACAGGTGGGAAAAGACAAAAAAAATCATCAGGTACCAAAATCAATCAACTCTTTTCCAATGTAGCATAAGCCATACCCAAATAAACCCTGGGCTCAGTCTTGGCCCACAGGGAGGGAGCAAAAGCATCCCCAGAACCAGAATTGCCATGAGGCCAAAGTTGGCTGGTAGCTGTTGGTTTGATGCCATGACAGGAAAGTCTCTCAAGAAGATAGGAACAGAGACAGACAGGGTGAACAGCACAAGGAAGTCTGCTTTTGCCTAATCCTTAGCAGGGGGTTTCCCCAAGCAGGAGCATCCAGCAGGGTGCTGGACACTCATGGTTGCACCTTAGGCATGCCCCTGTTAGTTTGGTGCTCAAGTCATACCAAACTTGGTTCAGGAGAAATGTCCCTTCATGATTCCCAAAATGTTACATGCAGATTTGAAGTGTTGTGGGCCATGTCAAGGGTTCTTGTCTTCATAAGCCAGAGGACTGGCTCATGAGGCAGCTGATTGACTTGTGAGCCAAAGCCAGTATATAAAGTAGGATTTATTAGAAATGAAAAGCTACAGCTAGAGCAGTGCAGTGGAACCCAGAAACCGGTAGCTCGCTGCTCAGGTGAAGGCTGGAGCTTTTATGGACATTTTAACTCTGGGTTAGGTGGGCTCTTTTCATTGGCTGTGGATCCATGGCTTTCTTAGAAGAACTGGTTCGTTTGCCCCTTGTTGAGGGGGGGAAAGTGAAACAATCTTGAGAGCATTTTGCTTATCAGCCCTGTGGCAGATCTATCAGACCCTGTATTTCCTCTTTAGGATGCAGGAATGCAGGTTTATAACTCCTTCTCAGGATGCAGGAATGGAGATTTATAACTCCTTCTCAGGATGCAGGCATCATCATCCTGATGATGGAATGGGATACTCACTCATTTGCCTTAGGTCTCTAGACCCAAAAATTTCTAATTGGAGTCTGATCAATCTTTTTACATCAAATATGGGAAGACTTCAGCCATTGTAACAATTCTGGACTTGCTGCTGTCCCTACCCTTGGGGATGGCTTTTGTTTGCTTTAGGTTGAGCCTTTTCACTGTAGTCTGTTTTTCCTGCAGTGTTCAGCCTCTGATGTTACTGCTCACGAACAGAGCTTTGGGCTATGCACATCATTCTGACCTAGTTCTCTCAGTGAAAACAGGGTTTTTCTAGCTAGCATTTGTTGCCCTTAATGCAGAGAAACTAAAGCAGATACCTTAAAGCAACTGAGGCCAATAGGAAAAGGGGACCAGGAACTAGAGAAAAGGTTAGATTAAAAAGAATTAACCTAGAAGGTAACACCCACGCACAGGAAATCAATGTGAGTCAATGCCCTGTATAGCTATCCTTACCTCAACCAGCAAAACCCCTTGTTCCTTCCTATTATTGCTTATACTCTCTCTACAACAAAATTAGAGATAAGGGCAAAATAGTTTCTGCTGGGTATTGAGGGGGGGAGCGGGAGGGGGTGGAGTGGGTGGTAAGGGAGGGGGTGGGGGCAGGGGGGAGAAATAAACCAAGACTTGTATGCACATATGAATAATAAAAGAAAAATGAAAAAAAAACCACACATACATACAATGCCCCCCAGCAAAACAAATAAAAACAGACATTATAGTGAAAAACATTTTCTATAACAGTTAAAATACAAAGTGAAGCCTGAAAAAAAAAAAAAACAGGGTTTTTAAATGAGGCTTTCTTTTAGTGTCTTTCTCTCTACACCCCCCCCCCCCCCGTTAATGTTCTATCTTCTCTGACTTTATTGGTACCACACCAGCTGTTAGCATCCACTAATTGCTTTGATATTCCTACGTTATTATAAATAATATTCCAAATACTTTTGGTCCTCTTTGCAGAGATAATCTTTGAACAAGTCTTAAAAGCCTGCTCCAATTCCATGATCCTCTGAGCTGGCTCTCTCCCTAGTTTTGTCTGTTAAACATCTAACTTGTCAGCTCTTTTTCTTCTTGTTTTCATGGAACTATCAGCCTCCTCTTAAATGATCACCAACAAAATCTACATTCTTTTTGGTAGTTGTGAACAGGAAAATTGCCTCAAAGCAGGTTACAGGAAATTGCTAGTTAAGCCATAAAATGAGTCAAGATAAAAGGCCCCATTCCCACCTTTCTTTGTCTTCTTCTGCAAACAGACTTCCTGCTATAGATCCCTTGCTGCCCATTTTGGCCTTTGTCTCCTTCTGTAAGCAGACTTTCCAAAATAGGTCCCCCTGCTGCTCCTACCTAAACAATTCCAGGTCCCTAACCCCAGTGTGAGCCCACCTATTAGCATCTAGTATATTCCCTGTAATCTGATCCCCTGCACTGCCCTTTAAGAATCCTGTAATTTCACTGCTGGAGGTCCAGAATTTTGAGTATGAGCTCATTTGGACTGCTGGCATAAAATAAAATAAAATAAAATAAAAATCCAAGGTTTCCTACTTCTCTGAGGATCTCATCTGACAATATGTCCACAACAGTTGTACTCTGCCTAAAATTTCCAATAACCTCTCTTCTGAAATAAAGAGAGTCTCCTTAGGGAAGGTTAGAGAGCTTTCTCTTCATATGACCTGTCTCTCCTCCTTGTTAGAACCTTTCCATTGCATCAGGAAAATAATATGTAATAATATTTCAGTCAAATTACAACCTTAGTCTTTTCAGTAAATTCAATATGCTGGTGATGCATTCCAACATGCTTGTTGATCAATTCAATATAAAAGTAATTCAGTATTTAAGGAAAATCAGTTGCATTCAGTAACTAAGCTCATTTCTGTTTTACCAAGCAGTCATGAAAATTATGATAACAAAAAGCAAAGTGCATTTAGTTAGTTATTCAAGGTTGTAAAAATTTTATCATGATTATGTTAAATTTTCTGGTTGATATAAAATATATAATAAATCTTTTTTTACCCAAAATGTGTTATTTAATAAATTCAGCTTAAATGTGTATATGCACATGTGTGTTTTTAAACTGTATTGATTAATCATAATTTTATGAAATTTTATATTTTTGCATTTTTATTATCCTATTTTTCTTGCTCTGGGGTTACATTGTGAAATTTACAAAAGTCCTTACAATATATCATAGTTGAATTCACCCCTCCATCATTCTCCTTACCTCCTCATTCCTGAAATAGTTTCATAAATTCTCATTTTTCCATTGTCATGCACGAGTATAGAATGTTTCCACCACACTGACCATTCTACACCCTTTGCTTGTATCTTCCAAACTCCTACTGGTACAGACTCCTGAACAGGACCAGTTTTATCTTCCTGTTTCCTATTTCTGAAAAAAAAATTTATTTAAGACAGCTATACAGGAAATTTCATTGTGACTTTTCCATGTATGTATGTATTATAACTTCAGTTGATTCATCTACTATATTTATCTTCTCTCTACCTTAGTCCCTTCTTATGGTGATTTCAACAGTTTTAACAATTCTATAGTCATTCTTGCATAGGAAGTAAATGAACCATATTCACCATCTTGAATACAGTCTTTTAACCTCCCTCTTCCATGAGCAAACTCCTCTTAGTGGGATCTGTTTTTCATAGTACTGCTTGCATTTGTATTGGGCCTATAATCCATATATGAGAAAACATATGGCTTTGGGCTTTTTGAACCTGAGTTCACTTAAGATGATGTTCTCCACTTCCACCCATTTACTTGCATATGACAAAATTTCATTCTTCTTTATGGCTGAATAAAATTCCATTGTATATAAATATGATATTCTCTTAAACCATCTACTAGTGGGGCACCATGACTACTAGTGGGGCATCTTGGCTGTTTTCATAGCTTAGCTATTGTGAATAATGCCGCAATAAACATGTGTGTGCAGGTGACTTTATAGTAACCTCACTTACATTTCTTCAGGCATATTCCTAGAAGTGGAATTGCTGGATCATATGGAAGATCTATTTTTAGTTTTTTTAGGAGCCTCCATACTGTTTTTCATCCTGGTTGTACTAATTTACATTCTCAACAAAGTTGCATATGGGTTCCTTTTCCCCCACATCCTTGCCAACATTTGTTGTTGTTTGTGTTCTTGAATACTCAATGGGGAACACATAGGTTGACATGCAGTATGTACTCAGATGATATTTGTGAAATGTGCTATTTTATCTTTATTCTTAGCCCAAATAAATTCTTTCTCTTTGTCTTGACACCTCCATCTCTCACTGCATCAAATGGCTTATTAATAAAATCCATGAATTGTTAGGGTGCTTTGAGGCTTGCAGCCCACTCAGCCTGAAACCAGCCATGGCTAACATGACCCAAGCTGCCACTTACTGGAACAAAGGGAGGTGGGACAGTTTCTGGGAACAGGGACTGTTTCTGGTTAATCTTGCTAAACAGTACGTGAGTCAATGAGTTAAGACACCTGGTGTTTATCAAGTTCCTGATAAATAATCTTCAAGTAATCTTGCCCCACAACCAGGATGTGGGTTATATCAGAAATATGTGACTCCAGGGGCCATAAAAATTGCTGTGTGACCATGACTAATGTTTAAAAAAATATAAAAGCAGTCTGAACTTTGCATTCGGGGTCCTCGTTGAAACCCGCTGAGTCGGGCGGATATCCGGACCCCAGCTGGCTGGAAATAAACCTTGCTTTGTGGCTTACATTATCGTGAGTGTCTTTTGTTCCTCTGAGGGGTGGTCGACCTCGGACCCCAACAGAATGAGGCTAGACCCCAGTTGCTGCAATAATCATCTATACACTAAATGTGGAAATGATATTAAAATATCAAACAAAATTTTTGAAGCAATTTAAACTAGTGCAGCAGAGAGTAGGGCCAAAAAAAAGAAACAAGTCTGTGTTCTGATAATGTAGCAAGGGGGAGGAGATGGCATAGCAGGGAGATAAAGCTTAAAAGTGTACATATGAAGAAAGTCATGTAGCACTGGGGGTGATGTAGCCAATAGAGTAACAAGCAGCCATTCATGTGTTAAACCTTGCTTTTTGCTTCTGTAACCTGCCTGCAAGGGTAGATAGGGTAAGACTCCTTTGTTCTCGGAGCTCAGCATTTGGATGTGAATCCACTGAGCTGCTGCCGGCATGCTAATAAATATTGCTTCCTGAAAAGCCTTGGTGTTCTATGTCTCTGTTCGAGATTCCTGTAACACTAGTGCTTGGTGTTATATCAAGAAAAGATTCATGGAAGATGCCTTTTGATTGTTACTCTATCATAAACACATAAACACACAAAATAATTTATGATATGTTCATTTTTAATTAGTATTACATTTTACAAACTTTTTGACATAGTATGTCAAATATCAAATGAAATCTTGGAGTAATTTTTCTTGAAAAATTTGAAATTGAAAATTGAAAAATTGAAATTGAAAACATTGAAATTCTTTTAAAAAGGAAAATATTTTGGATTGTAGAAGCACCTTGTTGAACCACAGTGACTTACTCATTGGTGAAGTAAATTATTTTGATGACTGGAGAAAAATGAGGAAATAGTTTATCTTGACAAAATTTAGTAAGTGTAAGAGAATCAAACATAGATATATATTTTAATTTTTATTTTTTTATTATTCATATGTGCATACAATGCTTGGGACATTTCTCCCCCCTGCCCCCACACCCTTACCACCCACTCTGCCCCCTCCATCTCCCCCCCACCCCCTTGATAGTCAGCAGAAACTATTTTGCCCTTATCTCTAATTTTGTTGAAGAGAGAGTATAAGCAATAATAGGAAGGAACAAGGCTTTTTGCTGGTTGAGATAAGGATAGCTATACAGGGAGTTGACTCACATTAATTTCCTGTGCATGTGTGTTACCTTCTAGGTTAATTCTTTTTTATCTAACCTTTTCTCTAGTTCCTGGTCCCCTTCTCCTATTGGCCTCCATTGCTTTTAAGGTATCTGCTTTAGTTTCTCTGCATTGAGGGCAACAAATGCTAGCTAAATTTTTAGGTGTCTTACCTATACTTGTGTGCTCTCGCTTTTATCTTATGATCAAAATTCAATCCCCTTGTTGTATTTGCCCTTGATCTAATGTCCGCATATGAGGGAGAACATACGATTTTTGGTCTTTTGGATTAGGCTAACCTCACTCAGACTGATGTTCTCCAATTCCATCCATTTACCAGCGAATGATAACATTTTGTTCTTCTTCATGGCTGCATAAAATTCCATTGTGAATTTTCAATAATTCCATTATTGAAAATACCACATTTTCTTGATCCATTCGTCAGTAGTGGGGCATCTTGGCTGTTTCCATAACTTGGCTATTGTGAATAGTGCTGCAATAAACAATGGGGGTGCAGGTGCCTCTGGAGTAACCTGTGTCACAGTCTTTTGGGTATATCCCCAAGAGTGGTATTGCTGGATCAAATGGTAGATCAATGTTTAGCTTTTTAAGTAGCCTCCAAATTTTTTTCCAGGGTGGTTGTACTAGTTTATATTCCCACAAACAGTGTACGAGGGTTCCTTTTTCCCCACATCCTCGCCAACACCTGTTGGTGGTGGTGTTGCTAATGATGGATATTCTAACAGGGGTGAAGTGGAATCTTAGTGTGGTTTTAATTTGCATTTCCTTTATTGCTAGAGATGGTGAGCATTTTTTCATGTGTTTTTTGACCATTTGAATTTCTTCTTTTGAGAAAGTTCTGTTTAGTTCACGTGCCCATTTCTTTATTGGTTCATTAGTTTTGGGAGAATTTAGTTTTTTAAGTTCCCTATATATTCTGGTTATCAGTCCTTTGTCTGATGTGTAGCCGGCAAATATTTTCTCCCACTCTGTGGGTGTTCTCTTCAGTTTAGAGACCATTTCTTTTGATGAGAAGAAGCTTTTTAGTTTTATGAAGTCCCATTTATGTATGCTATCTCTTAGTTGCTGTGCTGCTGGGGTTCCATTGAGAATGTTCTTACCTATACCTACTAACTCCAGACTATTTCCTACTCTTTCCTGTATCAACTTTAGAGTTTGTGGTCTGATATTAAGATCCTTGATCCATTTTGAGGTAATATTGGTATAGGGTAATATACATGGATCTATTCTCAGTTTTTTGCAGACTGCTAACCAGTTTTCCCAGCAGTTTTTGTTGAAGAGGCTGCTTTTTCTCCATCATATATTTTTAGCGCCTTTGTCAAAGACAAGTTGGTTATAGTTGTGTGGCTTCATATCTGGGTCCTCTATTCTGTTCCACTGGTCTTCATGTCTGTTTTTGTGCCAGTACCATGCTGTTTTTATTGTTATTGCTTTGTAATATAGTTTGAAGTCAGGTATCGTGATACCTCCAGCATTGTTCTTTTGATTGAGTACTGCCTTGGCTATTCATGGCCTCTTGTCAAACATATATTTTTATAATTTGTTTTTAAACTAGTGTATCATTTGAAAATTTTTTGCAAATAGTTTCCAACATGCATTATTTCATGTTGTTTATCCAACTGTAAGACATGCTAGTCATTAAAGATATAAATTTTTATAGGTAGAGATGAGCAGTGAGGCCAGAACACCTTAGTAATTTTCTGTACATCCAAATGTTAGTACTATGTTGGTGAAAATCAAAGGCATCTTCCTGACAGCTTTGACTTTTAAAATAAGATCATTTTGTTAGTATCTTCTGAGACAAATTCTCATTATAAAAGTGCCTATTCTAAATAAAACAGATTTAAAAGGAAATACTAAATATCATATTTAATTAGCACTTTGTGAACTTTGAATGAATGAATGAATGAGCAACTACATTCATGGCTGTTTTCTGTACATTTTCTCGGGTAAGTTATTTTTAGAAATTCCAGTGTTTAAAACTGTAAAAACACAATTTGTGAATTTTAGCATGTCTTTTACCTAAAACAAAACCACTGAAAGTTTTCTAAACTGTTGTATGGAGCTGTCTCATCAATTCTATGACCTCTGGCTTTGCCTTCTCCACACTATTCAGATTACATTATTTGTGAGCAATGTTCAGTCCTCTTCTTCCTCATGTAAGTTCTAGGAGATATGCTATTAGGACAAAATAAAGAGAAGCTTCAAGAAAGACCTTCTGTTTAGTCATGTCCAACTAGAAAGCAACCTTAGTGCCAAATGGCACATGCATGATGAATGGAAGCAGACATGGATTTTAATGTTTTGGAACATTTGTTCAAGTTTTCCAGGATTCTAGCATTTATAATTCATCTCCTGGTCTTTATTGCCAATTGGAATGTATTACTTTGTTTTAATTCATAATTTTGGCAGATATTTGTTGAAAGTCAAGTACTTATAGGCACTGAATTTTGTCAGCTATACTGAAGTAACACCTACTGAAAAAGTAGGGTATGATTAGAAACTGTTTCATCCCTTATTTCAGTTTTTACTTTTTTTTAAATAAAGAAAATAATTTTAGAATTCTGTGACCCAAGTGCATCATGTATGCAGCATTTTGCCATCTTTTATAAGTCACTTAAATCTACAGTGTCAAGTTGAAATTTACAAACTGATTAAATTTGTTACATATATTTTCATCTGTCTTTTAAAAAAAATCTCATCAGTTCTCTAGAAGAAAGTATTTATCCGTATTGAGGTTTCAGGTTAATGCACTAGAAAATATTAGAGTAAATATAATACTATATGCCTAAATAATAGATTGTTTTTGGTGACTTTCAAGTCTTTTTTTGCATGAGTTATTTGTTTTTGTTTCAGGAAGATAAAACTCTGTGATTTACTATGTAAATTTTTTTGTGGCAAACAGCTAATCTCCAGCTCCTCTCTCAAATTGTAAGATTATTGTCATTTACCCTGCTGTAGGATCATTCATATTCATTGTTTTCTTTATTAAGATTTTTTTGTTGTTGGGCAGTACTTGGTTTGAACTCAGGGCTTTGTGTTCATTAGGCAAGTTCTCTGGCACTTGAGCCAGGCCTCTAGCCCTTCTTGTACTTTTCAGTTATTTTTTAGATGGGGTCTAACTTTTTACCCATGCTTACCTGGTCCTCCTACCTATGCTTCCTGATAGCTGTGATAATAGGTATGTACCACCACACCTGGTTTGTTAGCTTAGATGGGGGTCTGGGATGGTCTCTAACCCCAATCCTCCCAGTTTCTACCCCCTACAATAGTTGGGATTACAGTTTATGAGCCACCATATTTGGACCTAAGATGCTTTCTTTTGAATCTGCTTTTATCTTGCCTTGCATTTACAGAAAGCCTCAAATATGATGTTATCTTTGAAATGTTTCACTCTAAATCATCATACAAATATAAATGCATGTATAACATTTTCAGATGGTAGAATATGGCTAGTAAGTGCTGTCCTTCATAACAATATTAATATGTAATTGCTCTATAGTTCTGCTTGGGAACTGTTTACATCTTTTTCTACCCATGCTTAATGGAAATTTCTTATAATAGTGAAGATGGTTACAGAGGTAGTTTGCATGAGAGTAAGGACCATTGGAGTCAGCATAGCAAGGTTGGATTAAGGAACAGTACAACTCATCTTCTAAGAAATGGCTACTCACTTGAACTATCTTTATCTCAAGTCTTGTGCAAAGGGTTGATCAGTACCAAAGACCAGTCCCCTTACTGCTTGGCTTCAACTGTGGAGATCCTTGTTAGATTGAGAACAAGTCATCAAGATGTATAAACACAAATGTTCAGGGATGGAATGTCACATCAGACAATAATTCTGGATGGAGTTCAAGATGTGATCAAAGGAAAATGAATGAAAACTAGAGCAAGAGACCATTGTCAGAACCCAAGAAAACTGTCAGTAGACTGAAGAAAGCCTTCCAGTGTATTATTACATTTGATGTAACACTGGATATATTTCCAAGAATTTGTGACAGCATGGCTTATTTGATCAACCCCCCATCCAATTACAGTTAAGTAATTAGTTAATATTTTGAATACCACCCTCCAGTGGTAAATAAATGTTTCTTTGCCAAGCACCACATAGCAAATCATTTAAGCTTTGTGGATCTCTCTCACAACTCCTTCAATCTTCCTTTATTGTATCAAAGTAGCCACAGAAAATACAAATAGATGTGGCTATGGATCAAATCCAACTTTCATTATGAATACTGAAATTTTATAAAATTTTCATGCATTTTGAAATAATATATTTTTAAATTTCTCTTCTGATCAGTTATTTATTTATTTTTTGGCAGCACAGGGGTTTGAACTCAAAGCCTCATCCTTGTTAGGCAGGTGCCCTTACCACTTGAGCCACTCTAGCAGCTCTTATCACCATTACTAGATTATATATTTGAAAACTGATTTTTTTTTGCTGGGACTCTAATTTGAACTCAGGGCTTCATACTTGCTAGGCAGGTACTCTAGGGTTTGAGCCGCACCTCCATCCCTGATTTTTTAGATGTGGATGTGCAAAGGTATAAACTTTTCTTTTTGCACTGCCTTTGCTGTGTCCCTAAGTTTCTGATAAGTTGTGTTGTGTTTTCATTTTCACTTGATTTTAGGAATATTTTATTTCCTCTAATTTCTTCAGTGATTCACTGTTCAAAAGCTAATTGTTCAGTCTCTATGCATTAGAAATTTTCTGTAATGTCTCTTATTATTTATTTTTAGTTTCATTCCATTGTAGTCTGATAAAATACAGAAAGGTATTTCAGTTTCCTTGTATTTGTTTATGACTTGCATTATTTACTAATATTTGATTTTGGAGAAAGTTCCATGAAGTACTGAGAAGAATATGTATTCTGTGACTGTTGGGTGGAATATTTGGTAGATGTCAAATAATTTTGAGGTTTCCTTGTTAATTTGTATCTGGATGACCTATCAATTGGTAATTGATAAATTAGTACAGGACCAGAGGGAAATGAAGAAATCAGATACCCAGATCCAGACTCCAGCAAAATGAAGATAAACTATGCCAAAGAACCCAATGAAGCCCACAAGAACACCCTGAAAAAAGAAAGTCTGCAAGTAATCAATGAGAATTATACAGAGATGATAACGGATATGGCCAACCAAAATGTACAGGAGACACTCATGAAATTCCAAGACAACAAAAATAGAGAATTTGGGAAAGCATAAGAACAAATAAAAGAAACTACAGAAGCACTGTATAAACACCAAAGTGAAACAAAAAACAAGATAAAGAGATAAATGAACTCAGGATGAAAATAGACAATATTAAAGAGGAAGTGACTCAGGATATGGAAAATCTCAGAAAAAACAAAACAAAACAGAAATGCAAAACAAAATGGAAGGCCAATCCAGCAGAATAGAACAAGTAGAAGACAGAATCTGAGAACTCAAAGATGAAATGGTAATTAAAGGAAAAACCAAAGAACTATTAGTCAAACAACTCAAGACCTGTGAAAAGAAAATGCAAGAACTTACTGACTCCATCAAAAGACCAAACCTGAGAATCATAAGCATTGAAAAAGGAGAAGAGGTGCAAGAAAAAGGAATGCATAACATATTCAACAAAGTAATTACAGAAAATTCCCCAAATCTAGAGAAAACTATGCCCATACAGGTACAGGAAACCTTCAGAACTGCAAACAGATCTGACCAAAATAGAACTACCCCATGACATATTATCATTAAAACAACAAGTACAGAGAATAAAGAAAGAATATTGAAGGCTGTAAGAGAGACAAAACAAATAACATACAAAGGTAAACCCATCAAAATCACAGTAGACTTCTCAACAGAAACATTAAAAGCAAGAAGAGCTTGGGGTGAAATCTTACAGGAACTGAATGAAAATAACTTCAATCCTAGCATAAGCTACCCAGCAAAACTATCATTTAAAATAGATGGAGCAATAAAGGTCTTCCATGATAAGCAGAAACGAAAACAATATATGACCACAAAGCCACCACTACAAAATATTCTTCAAGGGATTCTGCACACAGAAAGTGAAACCCAACATAACCATGACAAGGCAGGCAGAACCAAACTACAGGAAAAGAAAAAGCAAGAAAGTATAGAGTAACCTTGATTTAGGTATACACAATCAAACCTTCAAACAACTAAGACAACTAAAGGACAGGAATCACCACATACCTGTCAATACTAACACTTAATATTAATGGACTTAATTCTTCCATCAAAAGGCACCATTTGACAAACTGGTTTAAAAAGGAAGATCTAACAATTTGTTGCTTACAGGACACCCATCTCATAGACAGAAATAAACATAAGCTTAGGATGAAAGGCTGGAAGAAAATTTACCAAGCCAGTGGCACCAAAAACAGGCAGGAGTAGCAATACTTATCTCTGACAAAGTAGACTTCAAACCTACATTGATCAATAGAGATAAAGAAGGACATTCCATACTAATAAAAGGGGAAATAGACCAAAAGGAAATAACAATTATCAACCTATATGCACCCAATGTCAATGCACCCAATTTCATCAAACATACCCTGAAGGACCTAAAAACATATATTAACTCCAACACAGTGGCTGTGGGAGATTTTAACACCCCATTAGCATCAATAGATAGCCATCCAAAGAAAAAATCTATAAAGAAATCCAAGATCTAAAACATACCATAGATCAAATGGACCTAGTTGATGTCTACATCCAACTTCTGCACAATATACATTCTCTCTGCAGCCCATGGAACCTTCTCAAAAATACATCATATGCTAGGGCACAAAGCAAGCCTCAGCAAATACAAGAAAATAGAAATTGTACCATGCATTCTATCTGATCACAATGCAATAAAACTAGAACTCAACAACAAAAATAAAGACAAAAAACATGCAAACAGCTGGAAACTGAATATCTCATTGGTTAATGAACAATGGGTCATTGATGAAATAAAAGAGGAAATTAAAAGTTTCCTGGAAGTCAATGAAAATGAAAACAACCTACCAGAACCTATGGGACACAGCAAAGGCAGTCCTGAGAGGAAAGTTTATAGCCATGAGTGCATATATTAAAAAGACTGAAAGATCTCAAATGAATGACATAATGATACATCTCAAACTCCTAGAAAAACAAGAACAAGCAAATCCCAAAACAAATAGGAGAGAAATAATGAAAATAAGAGCTGAAATCAATGAAATAGAAACCAAAAAAACCATACAAAGAATTAATGAAACAAAAAGTTGGTTCTTTGAAAAATAAACAAGATTGGTAGACCCCTGGCAAACCTGAATAAAATGAGGAGAGAAAAAAACTCAAATCAGTAAAATCAGGAATGCAAAAGGGGAGATAACAACAAACACCATGGAAGAACAGGAAATCATCAGAGACTACTTTGAGAACCTATATTCAAATAAATTTGAAAATCTTAAAGAAACGGACAGATTTCTAGATACTTATGATCATCCAAAACTGAACCAAGAGGACATTGATCACCTGACTGGATCTATAACACAAAATGAAATTGAAGCAGCAGTCAAGAGTCTCCCAAAAAAGAATAGTCCAGGACCTGATGGATTCTCTGCAGAATTCTATCAGAACTTTTGAGAACTGATACCAACCCTCCTTAAACTGTTCCACGAAATAGGAAGGAAAGGAAAACTGCCTAACACATTTTTTGAAGCCAGTATTACACTTGTCCTAAAACCAGGCAAAGACACCTCCAAAAAGGAGAACTATAGGCCAATCTCCTTAATGAACATTGATGCAAAAATCCTCAACAAAATAATGGCAAACCAAATTCAATAGAACAACAAAAAGATCACTCACTATGACCAAGTAGGCTTCATCCCAGGAATGCAGGGGTGGTTCAACATATGAAAATCAATAAACGTAATAAAGCACATTAACAGAAGCAAAGACAAAAACCACTTGATCATCTCAATAGATGCAGAAAAAGCCTTTGATAAGATCCAACACCATTTCATGATAAAAGCTCTAAGAAAACTAGGAATAGAAGGAAAGTACCTTAACATCATAAAAGCTATATATGACAAACCCACAGCCAGCGTTATACTTCATGGTGAAAAAATGAAACCATTCCCTCTAAAATCAGGAACTAGACAAGGATGCCCACTATCTCCACTCCTATTCAACATAGTACTGGAGTTCCTAGCCAGAGCAATTAGGCAAGAAGAAGGAATAAAAGGAATACAAATAGGTAAAGAAACTGCCAACATATCCCTATTTGCAGACAATATGATCCTACACCTTAAAGACCCAAAAAACTCTACTCAAAAGCTCCTAGACACCATCAACAGCTATAGTAAGGTAGCAGGATATAAAATCAACATAGAAAAATCATTAGCATTTCTATACACTAATAATGAATAGACCGAGAAAGAATATATGAAAACAATCCCATTTATAATAGTCTCAAATAAATGAAATACCTAGGTGTAAACTTAACAAAGGATGTGAACAACCTCTACATGGAAACATAAAATTCTGAAGAAAGAGATCAAGGAGGACTCTAGAAAGTGGAGAGATCTCCCATGCTCATGGATTGGTAGAATCAACATAGTAAAAATGTCTATAGTCCCAAAAGCAATCTACATGTTTAATGCAATTCCCATCAAAATCCCAATGACATTCATCAAAGAGATTGAAAAATCTACTGTTAAATTTAAATGGAAACACAAGAGACCACGAATAGCCAAGGCAATAATCAGTAAAAAGAACAATGCTGGAGGTATTACAATACCTGACTTCAAACCATATTACAAAGCAATGGCAATAAAAACAGCATGGTATTGGCACAAAAACAGACATGAAGACCAGTGGAACAGAATAGAGGACCCAGATATGAAGCCACACAACTATAACCAACTTATCTTTGACAAAGGCGCTAAAAATGTACGATGGAGAAAAGACAAAAACTGCTGGGAAAACTGGTTATCAGTCTGCAAAAAACTGAAACTAGATCTATGTTTATCACCCTGTACCAATATTAACTCAAAATGGATCAAGGATCTTAATATCACCCCAAACTCTAAAGTTGGTACAGGAAAGAGTAGGAAATACTTTGGAACTAACAGGTATAGGCAAGCCTCTCTCAATGAAACCCCAGCAGCACAGCAACTAAGAGATAGCATAGATAAATGGGACCTCATAAAACTAAAAAGCTTCTCTTCATCAAAAGAAATTGTCTCTAAACTGAAGAGAACACCCACAGACTGGGAGAAAATATTTGCCAGCTACACATCAGACAAAGGACTGATAACCAGAATATACAGGGAACTTAAAAAACTAAATTCTCCCAAAATTAATGAACCAATAAAGAAATGGGCAAGTGAACTAAACATAACTTTCTCAAAAGAAGAAATTCAAATGGCCAAAAAACACATGAAAAAATGCTCACCATCTCTAGCAATAAAGGAAATGCAAATTAAAACCACAGTAAGATTCTACCTCACCCCTGTTAGAATAGCCATCATTAACAACACCACCAACAACAGGTGTTGGCGAGGATGTGGGGAAAAGGAACCCTTTTACACTGCTGGTAGGAACGTAAACTAGGACAACCACTCTGAAAAAAAATTGGAGGCTACTTAAAAAGCTAAACATAGATCTACCATATGATCCAGCAATACCACTCTTGGTGATATACCCAAAGGACTGTGACACAGGTTACTCCAGAAGCACCTGCACACCCTTGTTTATTGCAGCACTATTCACAATTGCCAAGTTATAGAAACAGCCAAGATGCCCCACTACTGATGAATGGATTAAGAAAATGTGGTATCTATACACAATGGAATTTTATGCAGTCACGAAGAAGAATGAAATCTTATCATTTGCAAGTAAATGGATGGAACTGGAGAACATAATTCTGAGTGAGATTAGCTTGGCCCAAATGACCAAAAATCATATGTTCTCCCTCATATGTGGACATTAGATCAAGGGCAAACACAACAAGGGGATTGGATTTTGATCACATGATAAAGCTAGAGCACACAATGGAGGTATGAGGATACGTAAGACACCTTAAAAACTAGCTAGCATTTGTTGCCCTTAATGCAGAGAAACTAATGCAGATACCTTAAAGTGACAGAGGCCAATAAGAGAAGGGAACCAGGAACTAGAGAAAAGGTTAGTTCAAGAAGAATTAATTTAGATGGTAACACACATTTACAGTAAAGCAATGCAAGTCAATTACCTGTATAGCTATCCTTATTGAACTAGCAAAAATCCTTGGTCCTTCCTATTATTGCTTATACTCTCTTTTCAATAAAATTAGAGATAAGGGAAAATAGTTTCTGCCTGGTAGCAAGAGGGCAGGAAGGGAGAGGGAGGGAGTGGGGTGAGGTAAGGAAGGGGAAAGGGGGAAGGGGGGAGAAATGACCCAAACATTGTATGCACATATGAATAAAAGAAAAAAAGGCACAACCCAGATGTTTCCTCACTTATCCAATTCCATTTATGTTTAGTTGTGCAGAAGACTTAGATATCCAGAGTCAGCCACATGTCACAAGTTACTTGATCAATTCTCTAAAATAAAGTATTTTGATGATATGGTTTCATTTTTTACCCAGGGCTGGCCTAAACCATGATCCCACAATAGCCGGATGACATATACTTCCCATAACACCCAGTTTTCTTTGGTTTTTTTTTTTTTTTTTGGTTGTAGATGGGGCCTCACAAAGTTTTTTGTCCAGGCTGGCTGGCCTGGAACCACAATTTTCCTGATCTTGCCTCCTGTGTAGCTTGGAATGAAAGGCATATTATTCTATGTCCACTATTGGTTGAGATGGGATCTCCCGAACTATTTGCCCAGACTGCTTTTGAGCTGCAATCCTCCTGATCTCAGTCTCCCAAATACTAGGATTTCAGCTGTGAAGCACTAGTACCAGACTTGGTATTGCTTTATAAAAATCTAGTCCACTAGCCTGTGTCCTTCATTGGAGAATTAGTCCAGTAACAGTTATTGAAAGGTATGTAGTAATTCTTGCAATGGTTTGTAGTATTTGATTCTTCCTACTCCTCCTTTGCTTGTTCACTCATCTGTTGATATTCATTTTTCCCTGTATTTTCATGGTTCTATTTATTTCTCCTCTGCATGTAGGATTCCCTTGTTCTCTTCTATTGTGTTCTTTTAGTGGTCATGAATTACTTTAATCATGGAAAGTTTTTATTTATTCTTCAATCATGAAGGATAGCTTTGCTGGGAAGAGTAATCTAGGTTGGAAGTTATTTTCTTTCAGAGCTTGAAATACATTGTTCCCTGCTCATTTTCCTCTGAAAGTTTCTGTTAAGAAATCTGTTATTCTGATGGTTCTGTCTTTATAAGTGTCTCGGTGCTTCTTCCTTAAATTTTTCAATATTCTTTCCTTCTCCTGCAATGTTTGGTCCTCAGCAGCATTCTGTTTATGGTTCTGTTGTGTTACTCACATATCCCTGGGATGCCCAGGATTCCCCTCAGAGTACAACCTGGTTGTGATATTCTCTGGTGAGTTAAGGCTCTAGACCACAGGCAGCAGCTGGACTGAGGAGTAGCAGCAATTTCCAGGGGTTGGGCTGCTCTGCTGGGGTTCTGGTGGGGGTGGGGGTGGTTTCAAGCATTTGAAGTAGTAGCTGGGGATGGGTGGAGGGATCAGGGAGTACTCTGTCCACTCTTGAATCCCAGGCCTTGCTCTTTACATCTCGGGCTTGTCCACCAAGAATGTTTCCCTTTTCTACTTAAGCTTCCAGTTTGATGTTTGCTTTGCAGTGTGATGGGCAAATAACTCTCATCATGTGCACTGGGTTGGGCAGTGTGTTTATGGCTATAGCCAACTTGTTGGCTTGCTTCTGCATCCACCCTTTGCCCTGGGCTGGGCACCCAAGTGACCAGTGTCTTCCACTCTACTGCTGGACTGGAGCAAGGTATGGTGTTCACTGGTCAGCCCACCATGCATAATTTCTGTGGGCAGCTGAATGTATGTATACATGCTAGGCTGGGTGCTGGGCCTAGGTATGTAGGTGGTTAGAGGGAACTCTGTTGGGCTGACTAACTCTTGTACCTACCTTTTCCCTGTGGGTGTGAGTGTAGGGAATACAGTTGCCAGTTCACTTCCATTTGGTGGCTGGAGTAGGATTGCTGCCCTTTGTTTAGCCCTTTTGGCAGTTGTTTTGCATGGTGGCACAGGTGAGTGTGTCTTGCCAGAAAGAAAACAAAATAAGACAAGATTCCAGTTCCGTGAGAGTGACTCTGGGCTCCTCTGGAGCAAGGTTTTCTCTTTATTTCTTTCATAAATGTAAAGTTTGATATTTAAAATTTTTTTCTGTACCCACTGTCTGGCTAATCTTTTACTAGTGTGCACATTTGGCTTACTAACCTGCCCATGTTTCCTCATAACCATGTTCCTCAGGTTTTGTTTCTGGTTCATGGAGACAAAGAAAATTAGTGGGTATGTGTGAAATCTGCTTGTCTAATCTGTATACATTTTGAGTCTCAGCACCTACACACTCAGGTACACATGTACTCATGTACTCACATACATGTCTGACAGAGTGACACTTTACCCAAAATACCAGGCACCCTGCAGCATTTGTGTAGTGATATCTCCACGACTCCCCTTCCTCCCTAGGAGTGACCTCCACCAAGCCAGGACCATCTGCCTGACCTGCTGTCCCTACTATCCACGGCAGTACAGCTGTCCAATCAGAGGCACGAGAAGAGGGTCAGCAAGTCTTAGAAACCATCTCTTGATGCAGAATATCAAAAACTGACTCTACCATTTCACACTCTGTCCATCAGGCTTTCCAAAAATAAAAGGGTAAGGTGACAGGCTGCCTATTTCTTTACCAGGGTGCCAGCTGGATACTATGTTCATGCACCATCCCCCGCTCTTAAAACAGCTATTATTTGAAAATTAAAGGCACCATTAGTTCTTTTTAGGTGGTGACAAAAGCCCATAGGAGTCGCCTAGTGAACTTTTTTATGGGCAGGTGCTGTTTTGAGGCACTTTCTTTAGTTCAGGGGTAGTGGGACAAATAGCTGTTCAGATAGATTAGGCACGACACCAAGACTTTTGCAATCCGGAATTCTCAGACCCTAAGATAGTGTTGCATTCAGGTGGACCCAATGGGACATGCTGAATAAATGTCGTTGCCAGAAACACACAGAAAAAAGACACACTTCAAATAATCCAGAATGGCTGAGCTCCACAGAGCAGAGCCACCTTTTCATTAGTTTTATAACTAAGAAAACAGTTCCCAGGTGTCAGTTGAAATACTAAAACAAAAGCATCTTCCCCTAACCAGACACATGGGACAGGTGAAAAGCAGCTCTCACCTCTCCTGCTTTCATTATGTATGTGTAGGGGGGCAGCGGCAAAAACCTACAACACCTTCCACTGTGCACAAGTGGATGCAGACCGATGTTACCACACCCAATGAGCAGATCTAGGCCCTAGCAAGCCCCAGGACAAACACATTTCAGAATGAACCTGACCCCTTCTGCCACAGGGATGCCCATGAGGAATCACATGAAGCGTGGTCATGGGAGAAACTGCACAATTCATCTCTATGGAGAATGGGCTTTCTCAGAGATGGCGATGGGCAGAAAGGGGGAGGAACAGGGCAACCATCTTAAAGCTGTCGTTGCTTAGCAAATAGGTACATTTAAAAAATAAATATCCAGATTTCATGTTTGTTGGGGGACACTCTGGGACAAGGTGGGGGACCAAGTTTAGAAGTCAGGGCTGTATAGCAGGTTGACTATAAGGGAATGGCACAGGAACGTGTATTTCTAAGGGCAGAGCTGGGTGTCCAAGTTGGGAGGGTCTCCAGTGCTGTGATGTGGGGGGAAGGATGGCAGAGACGGGGTTTGCGCTCTGCTGCCAGCCACAGCAGGCCTGATTCTCCTTAGGCTCACCTGACGTCGCTCACAGCCACATCCGGAGCAGTGACGAATTTCACCTCCCTAGGCATCTCACGTCCTCCTTGGGCCAGGTAACTGTCTTGCTGTTGACCAGGTTAGTGACCCCCTCAACCTCACCTTGGTTTCTTGTAAGGAGGTGCACCTGCTTTGCCTTGGCTGCTATTGGCCACTGACCCCACGCTGGTGAGACCATTGGTTCTTCTGGCAGTTCCACCACTCTAGGCCTGTCAATACTGCAAGACCTGCCCACCGTGGGCTGTGATTGGCCGGGTGCAGGTGTGGTATCTGCCTCCCACCACCAGCTCTCCCATCATATACATGGAGCTGTAGGGTGAGTTTTTTATACATAGCGTTTCTTATTTTATACCTAGCTCCCTAGTGTTTTGAGAAAAGAAAGGAAAGAACAATAAGGGGGGGGGCGAGCAGAGGCTAATGTGTTGGACAGTGAAGTATAGATCATTTATATCATCTCAGATGAACATAATAGGCACTTACAGATGTTTTTGTTGTTCTTCGTAGCGCATTTCCCTATGGCATGGTTCACATAGACTACCAGGATTATGATTCTTCTGAATTTATTTCACGATAACCCAATGGGCATAGTTCCTGTCCTCCAAGGTAACAAGTTCATTTTTCCTAATACAGCCTGGAATTAATGCACCTACCTTTGTCACTTACTGAAAAGTATGGAGTTTGAGGCCAGGATGAGAAGTTTGTTTAGCATTTCTTCATGTATTTATTGGCTATTTGTACTTCTTTTGTTGAGAATTATCTGTTTAGTTCATGCATCCATTTCTTTATTGGGGTGTTGATTCTTTGAGAGTTTAGGGTTTTGAGAAAACTGCAAATTGTGGTTATTAATCCCTTATCAAATTCATAGCTGGCAAAGATTTTCATCCATTCTGTAGGCTGTCTCTTCAGTATAGTGACTGCTGTGCAGAAGCTTTTTAGTTTGATGCAGTTTCATTTGTCAATCCTTTCTCTTAATTTTACACTAAGATCTTTGATCCACTTTGAATTGATACGAGTACAGAGTGAAAGATAGGGATTACATTTCAGTCTTCTACATGTGGATATTCATTTTTCCCAATGCTATTTGGTGAAGAGCTTGTGTTTTCTCAAATGTATGTTCTGGATTCCTTTGTCAAAAATCCAATGGCTGTAGTTGCATGGTTTATATCTGGGTTTTCTATTCTGTTCCATTTGGTCTTCATGTATTTTTTCTGCTTGTGACATGCTGTTTTTATTGCTATGGCCCTGTAGTGTAGTTTGAACTGAGGTATTGTGTTATCTCCCACATTGTTTTTTTTGATTTGTTTGTCTATTTGATGTCTTTTGTGCTTACATATATACTTAGGATTGATTTTTTTTATTTCTTTGAAGCATGTCATTGGCATTTTGATGGGGATTGCATATAGAATGCTTTTGGTAGTGTAGCTATTTCATAATATTGAAATGCCTGTGCATGGGCATAGGAAATATTTCCTTTTTCTGACGTCTTCTTAAATTGTTTTCATCGGTGATTACTGTTTTCATTCTAGAATTCACTTCCTTTGTTGAATTTATTTCTGGGGAATTTATTTAGTATTGTTTGCATGATTTCTTTCTCAGTCTATTCACTGCTGGTATACAGAAAAGTTACTGATTTTTGCATATTATCTTTATCTTGCTATGTTACTTTCTGAAGAGGTTCTTACATTTTTGCCTGGACTTGTATGGACTGGGGTCCTCCCGTTTACACTTCTTGCCTAGCTAGAATCATACCACCATACCCAGAATTTATTGGTTGAATTGGGGGGGTCTTGTAAACTTTTTGTCTGTGTAGGCCTCAAGCTACAGTCCTCACAATCTCTGCTTCCCAAGAAGAAAGGAATACAAACATGAGATTGAAACCCCAAGAGATTGCTTTTAAATGATGATTAACATTCTTAAAGTGAATTTAGACAGATAAGTAATAAAAGGAAATTAATTCATGACCCAGAAGTGTAAGTCACCAATATGGATGAGAAATTCAGCAAAGAAATTAAGATTCTAAAAAAAGAAATCTGAAAATATAGAATTGAAAAACTCAGTAAATCAATAAAAGCACAGTAAAGTGCACCACCAGTAGATTGGTTCAAGCAGAAGAAACAATTATCAGGCATTGAGATAAGATTGATATTACACTCAGACAGCAATAAAGAAAGAAAAATAAACAAACATGAGCACAAATTCCCAGAGATGAAACATAAGAATCCATGGGATAGAGGTAGGAGCTGAGATAAAAACTGAAGGCATGCAAAAAATGTTCAATATAATTATAGCAGAAAATAAACAAATTAGGGGAAAGTTGTGTACATTGAAGTTCAAGAGGCTTTTATTCTTCTTAAAAATTGTTAGCATATATTTATATTACAAAGTGGATTCATTGTGATATTTTCATAAATGTATATAATGTACTTTGATCAAATTTGCCCCAGGTATATCACTCTTTCTTAACCTTTCTCCCTCCTCACCCTTTGTCTTATCAGTTTTTATGGTTTTCATTAAGCTATTTTTATACATGTATATATAATGTACTTCTATTATATTCATCTCCCATCCTTTTCAGGAGACTTTTAGAATTATAAAGACATTACCAGAAAAGAACCTCTTATGATCACATTACAGATAAAATTCTAAAGCCAGAGAACATGCAAGACTAAAACACCAACTAATGTACATGGGCAAACACATAAACTCAGGGCTACCAATATTAGGTAGATGCTGCTTGTCTGTTCACAATTTTTATTCAAATAGAGCCAATGAATCTTAATCCATTTGTGGAAATCCCATTATTGGGTGTATATCAAAAAGAAATGAAATCATATATCAAAATGATATCAGCAAACAAATGTATATTGCAGCACTATTTGAAATAGTTGAGATATGGGGTCAAGTGAGGTATCCACAGACAAATAAATGGATAAAGAAAACTCACTGTATATGCACAGTAGAATACATTCAGCCATAGAAATTAAAATCCTGTTGTTTGTGACAACAAAATAAGCCAGGCACAGAAAGTAAAATATTGCACCTTTGTATTCATATGTCAAAGTTAAACATTGATTTCACCAAAGTAGAGACTTGAATAGTGGTTACTAGAGTCTAGGAAAGGGGGAATGGAAGCAGCACAAAAAATGAACACCAAATTCAAGTTAGATAGGAAGAAAATTTTTAGTGTTCTACAGCACAGGAGTACAGTCAATTATTCTTTTTTTTCTTCTTTTTTGTGAACTCTTCTTTTTCTTGAACTCTGGGCCTTCACCTCGAGCCACTCCACCAGCCCTTTTTTGTGAAGGGTTTTTTTGAGATAGGGTCTTGCAGACCGTTTACCTAAGCTGGCCTTAAATTGAGATCCTTCTGATCTCTGCCTCTTCAGTAGCTAGGATTACAGGCGTGAGCCACTGGCAACCGATTTATATTGTCCTTTAATCAGTCAAACCCGCTCTATTATTCTTCCTTACCTTATTTTCCCTGCCCCCTATTATTCAACAGCTTTCATTATGCCTTCTACATAGATGCAATGTAATTCAATATTCACTGTCTCTCATTCTCTTTCCCTCTCCCCCTCAGACTATCTCACTATTTTTTAAATTTTTTTTATTTATTATTCATATGTGCATACAATGCTTGGGTCATTTCTCCCCCCTGCCCCCACCCCCTCCCTTAGCACCCACTCCGCCCCCTCCCTCTCCCCCCCCCCGATACTCGGCAGAAACTATTTTGCCCTTATTTCTAATTTTGTGTAGAGAGAGTATAAGCCATAATAGGAAGGAACAAGGGTTTTGGGTTTTTGCTGGTTGAGATAAGGATAGCTATACAGGGCATTGACTCGCATTGATTTCCTGTGTGTGGGTGTTACCTTCTAGGTTAATTCTTCTTGATCTAACCTTTTCACTAGTTCCTGGTCCCCTTCACCTATTGGCCTCAGTTGCTTTTAAGGTATTTGCTTTAGTTTCTCTGCATTGAGGGCAACAAATGCTAGCTAATTTTTTAGGTGTCTTACCTATCCTCATAGCTCCCTTGTGTGCACTTGCTTTTATCTTGTGATCAAAGTTCAATCCCTTGTTGTGTTTGCCTTTGATCTAATGTCTGCATATGAGGGAGAATATATGATTTTTGGTCTTTTGGGCCAGGCTAACCTCACTCAGAATGATGTTCTCCAATTCCATCCATTTACCAGAGAATGATAACATTTTGTTCTTCATGGCTCCATAAAATTCCATTGTGTATAGCTATCACATTTTCTTGGTCCATTCATCAGTAGTGGGGCATCTTGGCTGTTTCCATAACTTGGTTATTGTGAATAGTGCTGCAATAAACATGGGTGTGCAGGTGCCTCTGGAGTAACCTATGTCAGAGTCTTTTGGGTATATCCCCAGGAGTGGTATTGCTGGATCAAATGGTAGATCAATGTTTAGCTTTTTAAGTAGCCTCCAAATTTTTTTCAGTGGTTGCACTAGTTTACATTCCCACCAACAGTGTAAGAGGGTTCCTTTTTCGCCGAATCCTCGCCAACACCTGTTGTTGGTGGTTTTGCTAATGATGGCTATTCTAACAGGGTGAGATGGAATCTTAGTGTGGTTTTAATTTGCATTTCCTTTATTGTTAGAGATGGTGAGCATTTTTTCATGTGTTTTTTGACCATTTGAATTTCTTCTTTTGAGAAAGTTCTGTTTAGTTCACTTGCCCATTTCTTTATTGGTTCATTAGTTTTGGGAGAATTTAGTTTTTTAAGTTCCCTATATATCCTGGTTATCAGTCCTTTGTTTGATGTGTAGCTGGCAAATATTTTCTCCCACTCTGTGGGTGTTTTTTTCAGTTTAGAGACCATTTCATTTGATGAGCAGAAGCTTTTTAGTTTTATGAAGTCCCATTTATGTATGCTATCTCTTAGTTGCTGTGCTGCTGGGGTTCCAATGAGAAAGTTCTTACCTATACTTACTAACTCCAGAGTATTTCCTACTCTTTCCTGTATCAACTTTAGCGTTTGTGGTCTGATATTAAGATTCTTGATCCATTTTGAGTTAATATTGGTATAGGGTGATATACATGGATCCAGTTTCAAACTGTCTCACTATTGAAAGCATGTTACACACATACGTACACATGTGCACACACACATGCACACACACGCACACACACACACACACACGATCATGGTTGTATTTATGTATGCATTTAGCTTTTGGGTCCATCTTCCCATTCAAGAGAAACATGCAACCTCTGACTTTATGCCTTACTTTGCTTAACATGATGATCTCCAGTCCATCCATTTACCTGGAAATAATGTAATTTCAATCTTCTTTATGGTGACTAATATTCTGTTTGGTGTTTATAACTTGTTATATCTATATATGTATAGATCTAACACATTTTCTTAATCCATTCATCAGTTTTAGGGCATTGAGCTATTTCCACAGCTTGGCTATTGTAAATAATGCTACAAAAATATGGGTTTGCAATTGTCTTTATTTTATCGTGACTTACATTCCTTTGGATATATGCCTAGGAGTGGTATTGCTGAATCAAATGTTAGGCCTGTTTTTGAGGGACATCTATACTGCTCTCCCTATTGGTTTTGCTAATTTACCTTCCCTGCCACAGTGTATGTGTTCCTTTATAACCTCATTGTCACCAACATTGTTGTTTGTGTACTTGATGAAACCATTCTGATGGAGTGAGGTGAGTTCTTAATTGTGGTTTCATTTGCATTTCCTTTATCAACAGGGATTTTAAGCAATTCTTCATGTATTTATGGAACATTTGTACTTCTTTTAAAAAAATTTCTGTTCAGTTCACTTGCCCATTTCTTTATTGAATTGATTCTTTGTGAGTTAAGTTTCTCTAGGTCCTTATACATTCTGGTTAATCCACTGAGAGTTGTATAGCTGGCAAGGATTTCCTCTAATTCCCTAGGGCTGTCTCTGCAGTCTATGGACTATGTTCCTTGCTGTGCAGAAGCTTTTAAATTCCATGTAGTCCCTTTCGGAAGTAATGCCTATGCCTGTTATGTTTCAGTGTTCCTCGTTCTTTCTTCTAGTACTTTCATAGTTTAAGATCTTACATTAAGATCTGTGATCTACTTTGAATTGATACTGGTACAGGGTAAAATACAAGAATTTAGCTTCAGCCTTCCACATGAAGATAGCCAGTTTTCCAGCACCATTTCTTCAAGAGGCTGTCTTTTCCCAATGTATGTTTTGGGCTCCTTTGTCAAAAAAATCAAAAGACTATAGGTGCATTGATTTATGTCTGGGTCTTCTGTTGTGCTCAATTGGTCTTTGTGTTTGTTTTTGAGCCACTACCATGCTTTTTCTATTTTTGTGGTTCTGTAGTATATTTTGAATTCATGTATTTGAAAGTCCATTATTACTCTTTTTGTTCAGTACTGCCTAGGCTATTTGAGGTCCTGTTTAGAATTGATTTTTCTATCTCTGTGAAGAATATCATTGGAACTTTGATTGGAATTGCATTAAAGAGCATTAAAGATATAGTTTGCTTTTGGTAGTATAGCCATTTTTAGGACACTAATTCTGCCAATCAGTGAGCATAGGATATCTTTCCATCTTCTCATGTTGTCTTTGATTTCTATCTTCAGTGATTATTCGTTTTCAGCAAAGAGATGTTTCACTTCCTTTGCTAAATTTATTCTTAGGTGTTTTATTTTTTCAGGATATTGTAAATGGTATTGTCTGCCCAAATTCTTTCTCAGTTTGTTCATTCTTGCTGTATAGATAAGTTAGTGACTTTTTATAATGATGTTATACTCTTTTCTTTGCTCAAAGTGCTTATGATGCTTAAGCAGTTTTGGTGGAGTTTTTAGGGTCTTTTAGATATAGGATCATATCATCTGCAAATAAGGACAATTTGACTTCTTCCTTCTGTATTTATTTTCTTTTATTTATTCCTCTCATTTATTGCTCTGACTAGGAATTCTAGTACCATACTAAATAAAAGTTCTAGGAGTGGATACTTATGTCTTGCTCCTGACTGTACAGGAAATCGTTTCAGGTTTTCTTCATTTAGTATGATGTTTGGTAACAGGCTTGTTTATAGGTACAATCTTTTTTTTTTTTTTTTTTTGCGGTACTGGGGCTTGAACTCAGGACCTACACCATGAGTCAGTCCATGAGCCCTTTTTTGTAATGGGTTTGTTTGAAATAGTGTCTCATGCACTATTTGTCTGGCTGGCTTTGAACAGTGATCCTCCTAATCTCTACTTCCTTAGTAGCTAGGATTATAGGTGTGAGCCACCAGCACTTGGCTGCTACATTCTTTCTATTCCTAGTTTCTTCACAGCTTTTATCATGAAAGGATGTTGAATTTTGTCAATGACCTTTTCTGCCTTTATTAAAATGATCATTTTATTTTTGTCCTTGCTTTTATATATTTGCTGAATTATATTATTATATTATATATAGCTTATCAGTTTGTGTATGTTGAACTATACCTGCATCCCTGGGAGAAAACTAACTTGATCCTGGTGTATGATCTTTTTGGTATGTTGTTGAATTTTGTTTGCCTATATTTTATTTAGAATTTTGAATGAATGTTCATTAAAGAGATTGACCTATAATTCTCTTTTTTGTTGTATCCTTGTTAAGTTTTGGAATGAGTATATTTCTGGCTTCAAAGATTGAGTTTGGTGACGTTCCCACTTGTTTTATTTTACAGAAAAGATTGAGGAGTATTGGCATTCATTCTTAGTTAACGGTCTGGTGGAACACAGTAGTGAATCTACTAGGTCCTATGATTTTCTATTTTGAAAGACTCCTCATTACTGCTTCAATTTCATTCCTTGTTATAGATGTGTTTATATGTTTTATATCCTCTTGGTTCAACTCTGGTTGGTCAAATGGATCTAGAAATTTATCCATTTCTTCTAGAAGTATTCCCTAACAATTATCTGTATATCATTGGCGTGTTTTGGTGATATCCTCTTTTCATCTCTAATATTATTAACTTGGGTGTTTTCCACCCTTTTTGTAGTCAGATTGACTAAAGATTTATCAACCTTATTTGCCTTTTAAAATTACATTTTTTGTTTCATTGCTTCTTTGGATAGTTTTTTTTTGGGGGGGGTTCTGTTTCATTGATTTCTACCCTAATTTTTACTATTTCTCTCTTGCTAATTTTAGCTTTAGGGTTTTCTTGTTTTTCTGGGAGGTTGATAGGCACCATTTAGGTCATTTTTTGAGACCTCTCTGTATTTTTCATATAGATACTTGTAGCTCTAAATTTTCCCCTTACCACTGTATTTGCTGTATCTCATAGGTTCTGATAGGTTGTGTTTTAATTTTCATTAGATTCTCAGAACTTTTTGATTTCTTTCTTTCTTTTATCAGTGACCCTCTGGTTGTTCAACAACATGTTGTTCAGTCTGCATGTCTTTGAATATTTTCTGTGGTTTCTTTTGTTATTGAGTTCTGTATTCTGTTGTGGTCTGATAGGATTTGTCTTTATATTTGTAAAGACATGTCATAATAGGGTGTATTTTAAAGAAAGTTACATAGCCTGCTGAGAAAAATTTGTATTGTGCTGCCACTAGATGAAACACTCTGTATATGTCTGTTAAGTTCATTTGGTCTATGGTACCACTTAATTCTGAGGTTTCTTATTGTTTTTTGACTGGCTAAGCTATCTAGTGGTGATAGTGGTGTATTAAAGTTTCCCACTATCATAATGTTGTTATATATTATTTTAAGTTCAATCATCTTTGTTTAATGAAGTTGGGAGCATATAAGTTAACAACTATTAATTCTTCTTGTTGTATTTTTCCTTTCTTTCAAATAGAGTGAAAGTTTTTGTCTCTTCTCATTGATTTGGATTTAAAGTCTACTTTTTCAAATATAAATGTAGACATTCCTGCATGTTTTAGTGGTCCATTGCTTGAAAAATCTTATTTCCCTTTCACTCTGAGCCAATGTTTGTTTTTGCCAGTGAGATTCACTTTTTGTAGGCAACAAATTGTTAGGTGTTTCTTTTTAAACCAGATCACCAATATGTGTCTTTTGATTGGGAAGTCAAGACCATTAACATTTAGTGTTAACATTGGTAATTCCTGCTATGTTGTTGTTGTATGTGTGTGTGTGTGTGTGTTTGTGTTTGATTATTTGCTATGCTTCACTCATGTATCTGCTCATCTTGTGAGATTTATTTATTCCAATACATTCTTGGCTATATATATCTTATCTTCTGTGTTTAAGATTCCTTTGAGTATCTTCTGCAATGCTGGTTTAGTGGTCATATATTGCTTTAGTTTTCTGTTTATCATGGAAGGCTATTATTTTTCCTTCAATTATGAATAATAGCTTTGCTAGGGATAATAATCTACATTTGAAGTTCTTTTATTTTTAAAAAATTGCTTATACATTTATTCATATGTGTATAGATTGTTTGAGCCATCTCTCCCCCATGCCTCCTACACCTTTCCCCCTGCCTCCCCACCCACCTCGCTTCCAGGAAGAACCTGTTCTCCAATTTTGTTGAAGAGAAAACATAAGAGATAATAAGAAAGACATAGCATTTTTGCTAGCTTGAGATAAAGATAGCTATACAGAGAGATTCTTAGTATTGCTTCCATGCACATGTATATTACAATCCGAATTGGATCATCTCTACCAGACCTCTTCACTATGAAGTTATTTTCTTTCAGTGCTTAAAATACTTCATTCCATGCCCTATTGCTTTTAAGGTTTCCATTGAGAAATTTGATGTTTTGATGAAATTGCTGTTATAGGTGATTTGATGCTCCCCCTTGCAGCTTTCAATAGTCTTTCCTTGTTCTTTGTACTTGATGTTTTAACTGCAATATTCCATGGAGAGGCTTTATTTTGTTGTGTCTGATTGGTGTTCTGGAGGCCTCTTGTACCTCAGTGGCATTACTTTCTCAATATTTGGGAAGTTTTCTGCTATTGTTTTGTGGAACATATTTCCTATGCCTTCAGCTTACATCTTCTCTCCTTCAGTGGCCATCATTCATAGATTTTATAAGCATATATTATATTTACAAAGAGGGTTATTGTGGTATTTCCACACATATATATAATATATCTTGATTAAATTCACCCTTTCTATTCCTCCCTGCATCCCTCGTCACCTCATCTTGAAACAGTTTCAACAGTATTTATGTGCTGTATTTATCCATAGATATAAAGTACTTTGACCATATCACCCCACTTCACCCTCTTCTTTTACCCTCCCCAGTACTGCTAGTACCTACCCTCAAACAGGATATGTTTTACATTATTGTTATTCATATTTAAAGACTACACTCTGCATATGAGAGACAACTTGTGATATTTGTGTTTCTCAGTCTGGCTTATTTCACTTGATATGATGATCTATAATTCCATTCATTTTCATACAAATGATATAATTTCCTTCTACTTTATGGTTGAATAATGTTCCATTTTGTATATATTCCATGTTTTCTTTATCCATTTATTAATTTGGCTGAGTCCATATTTTGGCTATAGTGAATAGTGCTGCTAGAAATGTGGGTGTGCAGGTATCTTGAATGTACGCTGAGTTACGTTCTTTATCTACATGCCTAGGAGTGGTATTACAGCATTATGTAGTAGCTCTATCTTTAGGTTTTCTTTTGAGGTATTGATGTTTGAACTCAGGGCTTTGTACTAGCTAGGCAGGTGCTTTCCCACTTGAGACATTATTCTAGCCATTTTCTCTGGTTATTTTGGTGATAGGAACTCATGCAACCTTTCCAGTTTATGTCTCTCACTGTCACTGGGATAACAGGCATGCACTACCATTCCCAACATTATTTTTGATATGAGAACCTGAAAACTTTTTTTCATATAAGATGATCTAGAACCATGATCCTCCTGATCTCAACTTCCTTTTTAAGTTGGGATGATAAGCATTCACCACTATGCCCAGCTATTTGTTGAGGTAGGATCTCTAGCAATTTTTTTTGCCTAGTCTAACCTCAAACTACCATGCTCCCAAACTCAGTCTCCCCAGTAGCTAAGATCATAAGCATGAGCCCTTGGGGCCTGGAAAGATTCGAAACTTTGAGACTTGAAAACTTGGAGGAAAACATAAGATATATACTCATAGGCAATAACTTTCTAGGTTTTTTTTTTTTTGGCCTTGGGCAGTGATCATCAAAACCTCTACCTCTTGAGTAGCTGGGATTATATGACTGTGCAAACATTCCCAGAAAGCAATCATTTTGTAAATAGGACTTCTATTGCTGAGGAAATAAAGGCAAGAATAGATAAATTCAATTGGATCAGATTACAAGCCATCCCCACATTAGGGAAACAATTATCAAAATGAAGAGATAACCTACAGAATAGTAGAATATTTTTGCAAACTAATCCTTGGATGATGGTTTAGTATCCAGACTACCTCTAGAACTCAAAAAATAAACACCAAATTTTACTTTTTTATTTTATTTTATTATTCATATGTGCATACAAGGCCTGGGTCATTTCTCCCCCCTGCCCCCACCCCCTCCCTTACCACCCACTCCGCCCCCTCCCTCTCCCCCCTATCCCCTCAATACCCAGCAGAAACTATTTTGCCCTTATTTCTAATTTTGTTGTAGAGAGAGTATAAGCAATAATAGGAAGGAACAAGGGTTTTTGCTGGTTGAGATAAGGATAGCTATACAGGGAGTTGACTCACATTAATTTCCTGTGCATGTGTGTTACCTTCTAGGTTAATTCTTTTTGATCTCACCTTTTCTCTAGTTCCTGGTCCCCTTTTCCTATTGGCCTCAGTTGCTTTTAAGGTATCTGCTTTAGTTTCTCTGCATTGAGGGCAACAAATGCTAGCCAATTTTTTAGGTGTCTTACCTATCCTCACCCCTCCCTTGTGTGCTAAAGCTTTTATCATGTGCTCAAAGTCCAATCCCCTTGTTGTATTTGCCCTTGATCTAATGTCCACATATGAGGGAGAATATACGGTTTTTGGTCTTTTGGGCCAGGCTAACTTCACTCAGAATGATGTTCTCCACGAGGAGGCCCCCGGGCCGCCAGTGGCCGGCGCCCATACGGCTTGGAAGACGCGGACCAGGTGAGCTTCGCGGTACCGCGGTTCCCCCACAGACAAGCCTGGGCCAGAGCAGCATAGCCCCCTGGACAGACTGACCTCCACCCGGGAAAAAAAGAGAAACTGAGTACTAAGCAATAAGAACAGTTAAGACACGCTGGAAAGAGGGTGGGGCGCCTTGAGCGCTGAAGATTGGGGGAAGGGAATCCTTCCCGGGACTGTAAATAAACGAGCCGGGCGGCCGGAGAGGCTCTGGCGGGAGCGGGGCGCGCCCAGCAACCAGGAGCGGGGACGCTTGTGAGAGGAGGGAAGACCCACTTCCCACGTGAACTGTAAATAAACACGCAGGCCTGACAACGCGTGTCGCCTTTCCCAGTGCTTGGAAAGGGAAAAGCCTGTAGCAGAGGCCCCCCTCCCCCGCACAGGAGAACTCTGAGCAAACAAAGCCTGTGGGACCAGGTGAGTGCTAAGCTCACCCCAGAGATCTGCATAAATAACGCCGCCAGCTACAGGCTGAGAGCAGCAGGCAGGCAAGCCACAGTTGCAGATACCACTCTCAGAACTGCCTCCAGACGCTTTTTTTTTTCTTTTTCTCCCTACCTTTGATGAGAGAACAACCGAATTACACCTGCAAGCCGAAAAACTAACTGAAACTGTATTGCATTTGAACTGGGGACACTTGGTGGGGCTTTTTTTTTTTTTCTTCTTCTGTGTGGGTGTGAGTGTAGTTTTGTTCTACTTTATGCATCCCCTTTGATGAGACAACTACAGAACAACATCTGAGGCACCAACTCCAGGACTGGAGATTGAGACGGACATCCAAATTATTAAGACTGAAATTGCATTGCATATAAACTTGGAAGTTTTTTGGTTTTTTGGTTTCTTTTGTTTTTTTTAATTTTCTATTTTCCATTTTATTTTAATTCATTTTTATAAATAGATATTACTTTCATATACTTATTTTTTATTTTTTTTATCTTTGATTTTCAATCCTCTCTCTGTCACTCTATTGTCTGTTCAGCTTACTGTTGATTAGTACACTAACACTCCCTGTTTATACCTTTGAAACTCTCTTGTCTGATACCTTGTTCTGCTTTCTCTCTCTTGTCTGTATATTTGTTTTCCCCTTTTCTTTAACTTCTTGCTTTCCATCTCCGCTCACTCTTCCATTCTCAATATTACCATTGTTATTATTACAAGCTAGAAAATACTTAATTACACACAGTACAGGGACAGTAACAACACCAAGGACAATGACAGGAAGACAGAAAAAACAAGGAAACCAGTTTCCCCACAGCAAAAAATTAGTACAGGAACCAGAGGGGAATGAAGAGAACAGAAACTCAGAGCCAGACTCCAACAAAATGAAGATAAACTATGCCAAAGGACCCAATGAAGCCTACAAGAATAATTTAAAAGAAGACATACTACAAGTACTCAATGAGAATTTTATAGAGATGATACTGGATAGGGTCAACCAAAATGTACAGGAGACACTCAAGAAATTCCAAGACAATAAAAATAGAGAATTTGAAAAAGCAAAAGAAGAAATAAAGGAAACCATAGAAGCACTGTATAAACACCAAAGTGAAAGAGAGAACACAATGAATAAATGGATAAATGAACTCAGGACAAAAATAGACAACAATAAAGAAGAAAACAGCCAGGATATGGAAAACCTCAGAAAAAAGAACGAAACAGAACTGCAAAACAAAACGGAAGGCCAATCCAGCAGAATAGAACAAACAGAAGACAGAATCTCAGAACTTGAAGATGAAATGGTAATTAAAGGAAAAACTGAAGAACTACTAATTAAACAACTCAAGACCTGTGAAAAGAAAATGCAAGAACTCACCGACTCCATCAAAAGACCAAACTTGAGAATCATGGGCATCGAAGAAGGAGAAGAGGTGCAAGCGAAGGGAATGCGTAATATATTCAACAAAATAATAACGGAAAATTTCCCAAATCTAGAGAAAGATATTCCCATACAAATGCAAGAGGCCTCCAGGACACCAAACAGACCAGATCAAAATAGAACTACTCCACGACATATCATCATTAAAACAACAAGTTCAGAAACTAAGGAAAGAATATTGAAGGCTGCAAGAGAGAAAAAACAAGAAACATACAAAGGTAAACCCATCAAAATCACAGCAGACTTCTCAACAGAAACATTAAAAGCAAGAAGAGCGTGGGGTGAGATCTTCCGGGCACTGAATGAAAATAACTTCAACCCCAGGATACTCTACCCAGCAAAGCTATCATTCAAAATAGATGGAGCAATAAAAGTCTTCCATGATAAGCAGAAACTAAAACAATATGTGACCACAAAGCCACCATTACAAAAGATTCTGCAAGGGATCCTGCACACAGAAAGTGACACCCAACTTAACCATGAAAAGGCAGGCAGCACCAAACCACAGGATAAGAAACAGCAAGACAGTAGAGAGTAACATCAAGTTAGGTACACACAATCAAACCTTCAAACAACTAAGATAACTAAATGGCAGGAATCACCACATACCTATCAGTACTAACACTTAATGTTAATGGACTTAATTCACCCATCAAAAGACACCGTTTGACAAAATGGATTAAAAAAGAAGATCCAACAATTTGTTGCTTACAGGAGACTCATCTCACCGACAGAAATAAGCATATGCTTAGGATGAAAGGCTGGAAGAAGATTTACCAAGCCAATGGCCCCCGAAAACAAGCAGGAGTAGCAATACTTATCTCTGACAAAGTAGACTTCAAACCTACATTGATCAAACGAGATAAAGAAGGACATTCCATACTAATAAAAGGGGAAATAGACCAAAAGGAAATAATAATCATCAATCTGTACGCACCCAATGTCAACGCACCCAATTTCATCAAACATACCCTGAAAGACCTAAAAGCATATATAAACGCCAACACAGTGGTTGTGGGAGACTTTAACACTCCATTATCATCAATAGATAGGTCATCCAAACAAAAACTCAATAAAGAAATCCAAGATCTAAAATATGCAATAGATCAAGTGGACCTAGTAGATGTCTACAGAACATTTCATCCAACCTCTACACAATATACATTCTTCTCAGCAGCCCATGGAACCTTCTCCAAAATAGATCATATCCTAGGGCACAAAGCAAGCCTCAGCAAATATAAGAAAATAGAAATAATACCATGCATACTATCTGACCACAATGCAGTAAAAGTAGAACTCAACAACAAAAGTAAAGACAAAAAACATGCAAACAGCTGGAAACTAAATAACTCATTACTTAATGAAGAATGGATCATCGATGCAATAAAAGAGGAAATTAAAAAGTTCCTAGAAGTCAATGAAAATGAAAACACAACCTACCGGAACCTATGGGACACAGCTAAGGCAGTCTTGAGAGGAAAGTTTATAGCCATGAGTGCATATATTAAAAAGATTGAAAGATCCCAAATCAATGACCTAATGATACATCTCAAACTCCTAGAAAAACAAGAACAAGCAAATCCCAAAACAAATAGAAGGAGAGAAATAATAAAAATAAGAGCTGAAATCAACGAAATAGAAACCAAAAAAACCATACAAAGAATTAATGAAACAAAAAGTTGGTTCTTTGAAAAAATAAACAAGATCGATAGACCCCTGGCAAACCTGACTAAAATGAGGAGAGAAAAAACCCAAATTAGTAGAATCAGGAATGCAAAAGGGGAGATAACAACAAACACCATGGAAGTCCAGGAAATCATCAGAGACTACTTTGAGAACCTATATTCAAATAAATTTGAAAATCTAAAAGAAATGGACAGATTTCTAGATACATATGATCATCCAAAACTGAACCAAGAGGAAATTAATCACCTGAATAGACCTATAACACAAAATGAAATTGAAGCAGCAATCAAGAGTCTCCCCAAAAAGAAAAGTCCAGGACCTGATGGATTCTCTGCTGAATTCTATCAGACCTTTAAAGAAGAACTGATACCAACCCTCCTTAAACTGTTCCATGAAATAGAAAGGGAAGGAAAACTGCCAAACACATTTTATGAAGCCACTATTACACTTATCCCAAAACCAGGCAAAGACACCTCCAAAAAGGAGAACTATAGGCCAATCTCCTTAATGAACATTGATGCAAAAATCCTCAACAAAATAATGGCAAATCGAATTCAGCAACACATCAAAAAGATTATTCACCACGACCAGGTAGGCTTCATCCCAGGGATGCAGGGGTGGTTCAACATACGAAAATCAATAAACGTAATAAACCACATTAACAGAAGCAAAGACAAAAACCACTTGATCATCTCAATAGATGCAGAAAAAGCCTTTGATAAGATCCAACATCATTTCATGATAAAAGCTCTAAGAAAACTAGGAATAGAAGGAAAGTTCCTCAACATTATAAAAGCTATATATGACAAACCTACAGCCAGCATTATACTTAACGGAGAAAAATTAAAACCATTCCCTCTAAAATCAGGAACCAGACAAGGATGCCCACTATCTCCACTCCTATTCAACATAGTACTGGAATTCCTAGCCAGAGCAATTAGGCAAGAAGAAGGAATAAAAGGAATACAAATAGGTAAAGAAACTGTCAAAATATCCCTATTTGCAGACGACATGATCCTATACCTTAAAGACCCAAAAAACTCTACTCAGAAGCTTCTAGACATCATCAATAGCTATAGCAAGGTAGCAGGATATAAAATCAACATAGAAAAATCATTAGCATTTCTATACACTAACAATGAGCAAACGGAAAAAGAATGTATGAAAACAATTCCATTTACAATAGCCTCAAAAAAAATCAAATACCTAGGTGTAAACCTAACAAAAGATGTGAAAGACCTCTACAAGGAAAACTATACACTTCTGAAGAAAGAGATTGAGGAAGACTATAGAAAGTGGAGAGATCTCCCATGCTCATGGATTGGTAGAATCAACATAGTAAAAATGTCTATACTCCCAAAAGTAATCTACATGTTTAATGCAATTCCCATCAAAATTCCAATGACATTCATCAAAGAGATTGAAAAATCTACTGTTAAATTTATATGGAAACACAAGAGGCCACGAATAGCCAAGGCAATACTCAGTCAAAAGAACAATGCAGGAGGTATCACAATACCTGACTTCAAACTATATTACAAAGCAATAATAATAAAAACAGCATGGTACTGGCACAAAAACAGACATGAAGACCAGTGGAACAGAATAGAGGATCCAGATATGAAGCCACACAACTATGAGCAACTTATCTTTGACAAAGGAGCTAAAAATATACGATGGAGAAATAGCAGCCTCTTCAACAAAAACTGCTGGGAAAACTGGTTAGCAGTCTGCAAAAAACTGAAACTAGATCCATGTATATCCTATACCAAGGATTAACTCAACATTTTCTTGATCCACCCTATACCAAGATTAACTCAAAATGGATCAAGGATCTTAATATCAGACCACAAACTCTAAAGTTGATACAGGAAAGAGTAGGAAATACTCTGGAATTAGTAGGTATAGGTAAAAACTTTCTCAACGAAACCCCAGCAGCACAGCAACTAAGAGATAGCATAGATAAATGGGACCTCATAAAACTAAAAAGCTTCTGTTCATCAAAAGAAATGGTCTCTAAACTGAAGAGAACACCCACAGAGTGGGAGAAAATATTTGCCAACTATACATCAGACAAAGGACTGATAACCAGAATATACAGGGAACTTAAAAAACTAAATTCTCCCAAAACTAATGAACCAATAAAGAAATGGGCAGGTGAACTAAACAGAACTTTCTCAAAAGAAGAAATTCAAATGGCCAGAAAACACATGAAAAAATGCTCACCATCTCTAGCAATAAAGGAAATGCAAATTAAAACCACACTAAGATTCCACCTCACCCCTGTTAGAATAGCCATCATCAGCAACACCACCAACAACAGGTGTTGGCGAGGATGCGGGGAAAAAGGAACCCTCTTACACTGTTGGTGGGAATGTAGACTAGTACAACCACTCTGGAAAAAAATTTGGAGGCTACTTAAAAAGCTGGACATCGATCTACCATTTGATCCAGCAATACCACTCTTGGGGATATACCCAAAAGACTGTTACTCCAGAGGCACCTGCACATCCATGTTTATTGCGGCACTATTCACAATAGCCAAGTTATGGAGACAGCCAAGATGCCCCAGCACTGATGAATGGATTAAGAAAATGTGGTATCTATACACAATGGAATTTTATGCAGCCATGAAGAAGAACGAAATGTTATCATTCGCTGGTAAATGGATGGAATTGGAGAACATCATTCTGAGTGAGGTTAGCCTGGCTCAAAAGACCAAAAATCGTATGTTCTCCCTCATATGTGGACATTAGATCAAGGGCAAACACAACAAGGGGATTGGACTATGAGCACATGATAAAAGCGAGAGCACACAAGGGAGGGGTGAGGATAGGTAAGACACCTAAAAAACTAGCTAGCATTTGTTGCCCTTAATGCAGAGAAACTAAAGCAGATACCTTAAAGCAACTGAGGCCAATAGGAAAAGGAGACCAGGAACTAGAGAAAAGGTTAGATTAAAAAGAATTAACCTAGAAGATAACACCCACGCACAGGAAATCAATGTGAGTCAATGCCCTGTATAGCTATCCTTATCTCAACCAGCAAAACCCCTTGTTCCTTCCTATTATTGCTTATACTCTCTCTACAACAAAATTAGAGATAAGGGCAAAATAGTTTCTGCTGGGTATTGAGGGGGGGAGCGGGAGGGGGTGGAGTGGGTGGTAAGGGAGGGGGTGGGGTCAGGGGGGAGAAATAAACCAAGCCTTGTATGCACATATGAATAATAAAAGAAAAATGAAAAAAAAATAAATAAAAAAAAAATAAAGAAAAAAAAAAAAAAAGAATGATGTTCTCCAATTCCATCCATTTACCAGCAAATGATAACATTTCATTCTTCTTCATTGCTGCATAAAATTCCATTGTGTATAGATACCACATTTTCTTTTTTTTTTTTTTTCATTTTTCTTTTATTATTCATATGTGCATACAAGGCTTGGTTCATTTCTCCCCCCTGCCCCCACCCCCTCCCTTACCACCCACTCCACCCCCTCCCACTCCCCCCCTCAATACCCAGCAGAAACTATTTTGCCCTTATCTCTAATTTTGTTGTAGAGAGAGTATAAGCAATAATAGGAAGGAACAAGTGGTTTTGCTGGTTGAGATAAGGATAGCTATACAGGGCATTGACTCACATTGATTTCTGTGCGTGGGTGTTACCTTCTAGGTTAATTCTTTTTGATCTAACCTTTTCTCTAGTTCCTGGTCCCCTTTTCCTATTGGCCTCAGTTGCTTTAAGGTATCTGCTTTAGTTTCTCTGCATTAAGGGCAACAAATGCTAGCTAGTTTTTTAGGTGTCTTACCTATCCTCACCCCTCCCTTGTGTGCTCTCGCTTTTATCTTGTGCTCATAGTCCAATCCCCTTGTTGTGTTTGCCCTTGATCTAATGTCCACATATGAGGGAGAACATACGATTTTTGGTCTTTTGGGCCAGGCTAACCTCACTCAGAATGATGTTCTCCAATTCCATCCATTTACCAGCGAATGATAACATTTCATTCTTCTTCATGGCTGCATAAAATTCCATTGTGTATAGATACCACATTTTCTTAATCCATTCGTCAGTGCTGGGGCATCTTGGCTGTTTCCATAACTTGGCTATTGTGAATAGTGCCGCAATAAACATGGATGTGCAGGTGCCTCTGGAGTAACAGTCTTTTGGGTATATCCCCAAGAGTGGTATTGCTGGATCAAATGGTAGATCGATGTCCAGCTTTTTAAGTAGCCTCCAAATTTTTTTCCAGAGTGGTTGTACTAGTCTACATTCCCACCAACAGTGTAAGAGGGTTCCTTTTTCCCCGCATCCTCGCCAACACCTGTTGTTGGTGGTGTTGCTGATGATGGCTATTCTAACAGGGGTGAGGTGGAATCTTAGTGTGGTTTTAATTTGCATTTCCTTTATTGCTAGAGATGGTGAGCATTTTTTCATGTGTTTTCTGGCCATTTGAATTTCTTCTTTTGAGAAAGTTCTGTTTAGTTCACGTGCCCATTTCTTTATTGGTTCATTAGTTTTGGGAGAATTTAGTTTTTTAAGTTCCCTGTATATTCTGGTTATCAGTCCTTTGTCTGATGTATAATTGGCAAATATTTTCTCCCACTCTGTGGGTGTTCTCTTCAGTTTAGAGACCATTTCTTTTGATGTACAGAAGCTTTTTAGTTTTATGAGGTCCCATTTATCTATGCTATCTCTTAGTTGCTGTGCTGCTGGGGTTTCATTGAGAAAGTTCTTACCTATACCTACTAACTCCAGAGTATTTCCTACTCTTTCTTGTTAGATACCACATTTTCTTAATCCATTCGTCAGTGGTGGGGCATCTTGGCTGTTTCCATAACTTAGCTATTGTAAATAGTGCTGCAATAAACATGGGTGTGCAGGTGCCTCTGGAGTAACCTGTGTCACAGTCTTTTGGGTATATTCCCAAGAGTAAATACCAAATTTTAAATGATACAATTAATTAATGGGTAAGCAAATTGAATGAGCAGTTCTCAAAAGAATAAATACAAATGAAAACAAACACACAGAGAAATGTTTAGTGTCTTAATCATAAAGGAAATCCAAATCAAAATGATACTGAGATGCTTTCTCAGCCCATTCATAATAGCTGTCATCCAAGAATCAGGCAACCAAAAATGCTGTGAGGATGCAAGTAAGAAGGAACAGTTAAAGACTGTTAGTGGGAATTTAAACTATTGCAGTTATTACAGACATCAAGAAACTAAAAATAGAAATACCATATGTTCTAGGTATCCCTCTCTTGGGCATGTGTCTGCAGGGACGTAGGTCAATATACAATAGAGACACCTGCACATCGAAGTTTATTGCTTTTACTTCATAATAGTCAAGTTATGTAATCAGTGTAAGTACCCAATAACCAGTGAATGATAAAGAATTGGTACACATATACAATGGTATTATTCAATAATAAAAATATGTTGTTTGGAGATAAATGTATAGAAATTAAGACCATGAAGTTTAAAAAGATAGGCAAAGGTGAGAAAGACAATTATTGCATGTTGTTACCCATGTGGAATCTAGACATAACAATACTACTAATAATACTAATAATAAAGGCATGGTTACAAAAGGGGGGTTATTTTTGAGTTGTGAACCAGTGGGATGGGGGGGGGAAAATTAAGGGTGATAGGCATAATATGAGAAAAGTAAGTTACATGTATTATGAAAGTACTATAATGAAGCCTATCAAAGCTGTTAAAATGGGAGAGGAGGAGGGAAAGCTAAGGAAGAGTAAGAGTGGGTCAATTGGATCTAAGTACTAAATTATATATGTGTAAATAAAGTCCTATGTAAAATTAATATATGTTACTAAAAAGAATACATAGTATGGAAATTTCAAGTTTAAGGTATGGTAGACTTAAAAGAACTCCCTATGCCTTTAAACCTCTGCAGACAGTATTATCTTCCAGAAAATTCCTTTTGAAAACTCCTTAAGAACTTGAGTTTCACCTCCATCAGAGAATTTTATACATGGCATTACATGTATCTACATTTCATTTTCCTTGACATTGCATTAGGCCACATTAAAAATATGGGCCTTGCCCATCCATTCCTTCCCAGTGCCAACCACTGTCCCTGTCACAGTTCATATGGTCAGAAAGTGCAGTTCTTATTTCAGAACTGTATATTTGTATGGGGTAGAGCAAGCTGCACCTCAGCAAACCCTCAATGGGTAAGTTATATTTCCTGTTTCTCTCTGCTTCACAAGTGAGCAGGATAGATTAACAAGTAGAGATGAGAAATCCAGGTAGTGTCATAAATTCTGCAATGTGTGCATGCAAAGAATACAACAGAAGGACATAAGAGCTGCTATGTACATTTTGAGGAGGTGCCATGGATTTTTTTAAAGTGGTGGTATCTTTAGCATATCTCATGAATTAAGGGTGGAATAAATTATTGGTAAGGTTGTTGAAAATAGGAAGTTACTACTTCATCTAATATCCAGAAATTCTAAAAGGTTTTCAAAGAATTGGGGATGGATATTGGGATATGGTGCAGTAGAGGGAGAAAAGTCCACTACTGAAGATATTCCAATACAGTAATGTTACCTTGGAATTCCTCAGATTCATTGTATTAAGTAGTGAAATACTGAACTCACTTCTATGGTGAGGATTTTCTAAAGTTCCTTTTGTGATTGTGCGTAAGATTACAGCATACCAAGTATGAGTTTGATTTATTTAATATATATTGAGTCCAATAATATACCCCACCATATGTTCTATTTGAGGAAAAGTTCTATCTATATACACATTGGGTATATGGCAGATTCATGTGTATGTTCCATGGGCATGTATAAAAACACAGCTCCCACCAAGTACAATTCCTGAAGATTAGACACATAAAATACACTTCCAAACAACCCTTGATTTGTAGAAATAAGTATGGTGGAAATACAAAACTTCTCAAATAGAAAATACTATTTCAGCACTGATTCCAAGATGGCAACTAGAGGGAGGAAGCAGAAAGTGTGCTTCCAAAAGTAAAATCTTGGAGAGATGCTGGAGATACACCTTAGAGGAAAAACCACCAAGAAGAGGCAAAACTTTGACTCCTCCACACCCCCAGCCTGCACATAGCATTCCCATTCCATGGTTAAATGGAGAAACCAGGAGAGCTCCTGCACCACCAGATGCCAGCTCCCAGACCACTTGGGAAGATGCAGACCACAAGGTGAGCTAAGTGGCACATGGTACTCCCACAGACAACCTTGGGCCAGACCAGCATAGCCCCCTGGACAGACTGAACCCAACACAGGGAAAAAAGAAAAAAAACTGAATAATAAGCAACAACAACAAAAAAGACATGCAGCAAAGAGGGCAGGGTGCCCTGAGTTCCAAAGAGGGGGGAGGGGCAATCCCTCACAGAAATGTAAATAAACAAACTGCCTGAGAAGGCAGGAGTGGCGGCACCCTCCCAGCAACCAGGAGCGGGAAAGCTTGTAAAAGTGGTGGTGGGAGGAAAACTGCACAGGAGAAGATGGAAGGCCCACTTCCCATGTGAACTGTAAATAAACATGCTGGCCTGAGAAAGTGGGTGTAGTGTCACCTCCCCCAGTGTGCTTGGAAAGGGGAAAGCTTGTAACAGTGGTGGTCATGCCCAGGAGAACTCTAAATAAACAAAGCCTGAGGGGCTAGGTGAGTGTTAAGCTCACTCCTGAGATCTGCATAAATAAACCCTCCAGCAACAGCAGGCTGACAGCAGCAGGCAGGTGAGCCGCAGCCTCAGATACATTCACAAAGCTGTCTCCAGACTCTTTTTTTTCTCTCTTCCTTTAATGAGACAACAACTGAACTACACCTGCATGCTGAAAAACTTACTGAAACTGTATTGCATTTGAGCTTGGAACACTTTGTGGGTTTTTTTCTAATGCTTTGTTTTTTTGTTTTTTTGGTTTTTTTTCTTTGATGAGACAACAACAGAACTAATTCTGAGACACCATGTTCAGGATTGGAGGCTGAGGAACTAACACCAAAATTATTACGATTGAAACTTTATTGCACTTGAACTTGGAGATTTTTTTTCAATCCTCTCTCTGTCTCTCTAAGGCCTGTTTAGCTTATGGTTGATTAGTACACTATCTCTCCCTGTTTATATCTTTGAAACTTATTGTTTGTTTTTCCCTTTTTCTTTACCTTCTTTGCTTTCCCTCTCCTCTCACCCTATCATTCTAAATATCAACATTGTTATTATTACAAGCTAGAAAATACTTAATTGCACATTGTACAGGGACAATAACAACACCAAGAGCAATGATGGGAAGACAGAAAAAACAGGGAAACCAGTTTCCCCACAGCAAAAAATTAGTACAGGAACCAGAGGGTAATGAAGAAAACAGATACTCAGATCTGGACTCCAACAAAATGAAGATAAACTATGCCAAATAACCCAATGAACACCACAAGAATAATCTAAAAGAAGAAATCCTATAGGTAATCAATGAGAATTTTATAGAGATGATACTGGATATGGTCAATCAAAATGTACAGGACACACTCAAGAAATTCCAAGACAACAAAATAGAGAATTTGAGAAAGTAAAGAAGAAGTAAAAGAAACCGTAGAAGCACTGTATAAACACCAAAGTGAAACAAAGAACATAATAAATAAAGAGATAATTGAACTCAGGATGAAAATAGACAACACTAAAGAGGAAGGGACTCAGGATATGGAAAACCTCAGAAAAAAGAATGAAACAGATTGCAAAACAAAATGGAAGGCCAATCCAGCAGAATAGAACAAACAGAAGACAGAATCTCAGAGCTTGAAGATGAAATGGTAATTAAAGGAAAAACCAAAGAACTATTAGTTAAACAACTCAAGACCTGTGAAAAGAAAATGCAAGAACTCACTGACCCCATCAAAGACCAAACCTGAGAATCATAGGCATTGAAGAAGGAGAAGAGGTGCAAGCAAAGGGAATACATAATATATTCAACAAAATAATTACAGAAAATTTCCCAAATCTAGAGAAAGATATTCTCATACAGATGCAAGAGGCCTCCAGAACACCAAACAGACCAGATCAACATAGAACTACCCCATGGCATATTATTATTAAAACAACAAGTTCAGACCAGAGAAAGAATATTGAAGGCTGTAAGAGAGAAAAAACAAATAACATCAAAGGTAAACCCACCAAAATCACAGCAGACTTCACAACAGAAACATTAAAAGCAAGAAGTGCTTGGGGTGAGATCTTCTGGGCACTGAATGAAAATAACTTCAACCCGAGGATACTCAACCCAGCAAAACTGTCATTCAAAATAGATGGAGCAATAAAAGTCTTCCATGATAAGCAGAAACTAAAACAATATGTGACCACAAAGCCACCACTACAAAAGATTCTTCAAGGGATTTTGCACACCGAAAGTGAAACCCAACATAACCATGAAAGGGCAGGCAGCACCACACTACAGAAAAAAAAAAAGCAAGAAAGTAGAGACTAACCTTGATTTAGGTACACACAATCAAACCTTCAAACAACTAAGACAACTAAATGACAGGAATCATCACATACTATCAATACTAACACTTAATATTAATGGACTTAATTCCCCAATCAAAAGGCACTACTTGATGAACTGGATTAAAAAGGAAGATCCAACAATTTGTTACTTACAAGAGACCCATCTCACTGACAGAAATAAGCATAGGCTTAGGATGATAAGGCTTGAAGAAGATTTACAAAGCCAAAGGCCCCTGAAAACAGGCAGGAGTAGCAATACTTACCTCTGACAAAGTAGACTTCAAACCTACATTGATCAAAAGAGATAAAGAAGGACATTCCATACTAATAAAAGGGGAAATATACCAAAAGGAAATAACAATTATCAACCTATATGCACCCAATGTCAATGCACCCAATTTCATCAAACATACCATGAAGGACAAAAAAGCATATGTTAACTCCAACACAGTGGTTGTGGGAGACTTTAACACCCCAATATCATCAATAGATAGGTCATCCAAACAAAAACTCAATAAAGAAATCCTAGATGTAAAATATACCGTAAATCAAATGGATGTCTACAGAACATTTCATCCAACTTCTACACAATACACATTCTCAGCAGCCCATGGACCCTTCTCCAAAATAGATCATATCCTAGGGCACAAAGCAAGCCTCAGCAAATATAAGAAAATAGAAATTATTCCATGCATTCTATCTGATCACAATGCAATAAAACTAGAACTTAGCAACAAAAGTAAAGACAAAAAACATGCAAACAGCTGGAAACTGAATAACTCATTGGATAATGAACAATGGGTCATTGATGAAATAAAAGAGGAAATTAAAAAGTTCCTGGAAGTCAATGAAAATGAAAACACAAACTACCAGAACTTATGGGACACAGCAAAGGCAGTCCTGAGAGGACAGTTTACAGCCATGAGTGCATATATTAAAAAGACTGAAAGACCTCAAATGAATGACCTAATGATACATCTCAAACTCCTAGAAAAACAAGAACAAGCAAATCCCAAAACAAATAGAAGGAGAGAAATAATAAAAATAGGAGCTGAAATCATTGAAATAGAAACAAAAAAAAAACATACGAAGAATTAATGAAACAAAAAGTTGGTTCTTTGAAAAAATAAACAAGATTGACAGACCCCTGGCATACCTGAGGAGAGAAAAAACCCAAATTAGTAGAATCAGGAATGCAAAAGGGGAGATAACAACAAATACCATGGGAGTCCAGGAAATCCTATTTTGAGAACCTATATTCAAATAAATTTGAAAATCTTAAAGAAATGGACAGATTTCTAGATACATATGATCATCCAAAACTGAACCAAGAGGATATTAATCACCTGATTAGATCTATAACACAAAATGAAATTGAAGCAGCAATCAAGAGTCTCCCCAATCTTGTATGCACATATGAATAATAAAAGAAAAAAACTGTAACATTTAAAAAAAAAAGAGTCTCCCCAAAAAGAAAAGTCCAGGACCTGATGGATTCTTTGCTGATTTCTATCAGACCTATAATGAAGAACTGACACCAACCCTCCTTAAACTGTTCCATGAGACAGAAAGGGAAGGAAAACAGTCTAACACATTTTATGAAGCCAGTATTTTTTTTTCATTTTTCTTTTATTATTCATATGTGCATACAAGTCTTGGTTCATTTCTCCCCCCTGCCCCCACCCCCTCCCTTACCACCCACTCCGCCCCCTCCCTCTCCCCCCCAATACCCAGCAGAAACTATTTTGCCCTTATTTCTAATTTTGTTGTAGAGAGAGTATAAGCAATAATAGGAAGGAACAAGGGTTTTTGCTGGTTGAGATAAGGATAGCTATACAGGGCATTGACTCACATTGATTTCCTTTGCGTGGGTGTTACCTTCTAGGTTAATTCTTTTTGATCTAACCTTTTCTCTAGTACCTGTTCCCCTTTTCCTATTGGCCTCAGTTGCTTTAAGGTATCTGCTTTAGTTTCTCTGCGTTAAGGGCAACAAAGCTAGCTAGTTTTTTAGGTGTCTTACCTATCCTCACCCCTCCCTTGTGTACTCTCGCTTTTATCATGTGCTCATAGTCCAATCCCCTTGTTGTGTTTGCTCTTGATCTAATGTCCACATATGAGGGAGAACATACGATTTTTGGTTTTTTGAGCCAGGCTAACCTCACTCAGAATGATGTTCTCCAATTCCATCCATTTACCAGCGAATGATAACATTTCGTTCTTCTTCATGGCTGCATAAAATTCCATTGTGTATAGATACCACATTTTCTTAATCCATTCGTCAGTGCTGGGGCATCTTGGCTGTTTCTATAACTTGGCTATTGTGAATAGTGCCGCAATAAACATGGATGTGCAGGTGCCTCTGGAGTCACAGTCTTTTGGGTATATCCCCAAGAGTGGTATTGCTGGATCAAATGGTAGATCGATGTCCAGCTTTTTAAGTAGCCTCCAAATTTTTTTCCAGAGTGGTTCTAGTCTACATTCCCACCAACAGTGTAAGAGGGTTCCTTTTTCCCCGCATCCTCGCCAACACCTGTTGTTGGTGGTGTTGCAGGTGATGGCTATTCTAACAGGGGTGAGGTGGAATCTTAGTGTGGTTTTAATTTGCATTTCCTTTATTGCTAGAGATGGTGAGCATTTTTTCATGTGTTTTCTGGCCATTTGAATTTCTTCTTTTGAGAAAGTTCTGTTTAGTTCACGTGCCCATTTCTTTATTGGTTCATTAGTTTTGGGAGAATTTAGTTTTTTAAGTTCCCTGTATATTCTGGTTATCAGTCCTTTGTCTGATGTGTAGCTGGCAAATATTTTCTCCCAGTCTGTGGGTGTTCTCTTCAGTTTAGAGACCATTTCTTTTGATGAACAGAAGCTTTTTAGTTTTATGAGGTCCCATTTATCTATGCTATCTCTTAGTTGCTGTGCTGCTGGGGTTTCATTGAGAAAGTTCTTACCTATACCTACTAACTCCAGAGTATTTCCTACTCTTTCTTGTATCAACTTAAGAGCTTGGGGTCTGATATTAAGATCCTTGATCCATTCTGAGTTAATCTTGGTATAGGGTGATATACATGGATCTAGTTTCAGTTTTTTGCAGACTGCTAACCAGTTTTCCCAGCAGTTTTTGTTGAAGAGGCTGCTATTTCTCCATCGTATATTTTTAGCTCCTTTGTCAAAGATAAGTTGCTTATAGTTGTGTGGCTTCATATCTGGATCCTCTATTCTGTTCCACTGGTCTTCATGTCTGTTTTTGTGCCAGTACCATTCTGTTTTTATTGTTATTGCTTTGTAATATAGTTTGAAGTCAGGTATTGTGATACCTCCTGCATTGTTCTTTTGACTGAGTATTGCCTTGGCTATTCGTGGCCTCTTGTGTTTCCATATAAATTTAACAGTAGATTTTTCAATCTCTTTAATGAATGTCATTGGAATTTTGATGGTAATTGCATTAAACATGTAGATTACTTTGGGGAGTATTGACATTTTTACTATGTTGATTCTACCAATCCATGAGCATGGGAGATGTCTCCACTTTCTATAGTCTTCCTCAATCTCTTTCTTCAGAAGTGTATAGTTTTCCTTGTAGAGGTCTTTCACATCTTTTGATAGGTTTACACCTAGGCATTTGATTTTGTTTGAGGCTATTGTAAATGGAATTGTTTTCATACATTCTTTTTCCGTTTGCTCATTGTTAGTGTATAGAAATGCTAATGATTTTTCTATGTTGATTTTATATCCTGCTACCTTGCTATAGCTATTGATGATGTCTAGAAGCTTCTGAGTAGAGTTTTTTGGGTCTTTAAGGTATAGGATCATGTCGTCTGCAAATAGGGATATTTTGACAGTTTCTTTACCTATTTGTATTCCTTTTATTCCTTCTTCTTGCCTAATTGCTCTGGCTAGGAATTCCAGTACTATGTTGAATAGGAGTGGAGATAGTGGACATCCTTGTCTAGTTCCTAATTTTAGAGGGAATGGTTTCTGGTTTTCTCTGTTAAGTATAATGCTGGCTGTAGGTTTGTCATATATAGAAGAGGAATAAAATGTGTTATGCCTAACACATTTTTTGAAGCCAGTATTACACTTATCCCAAAACCAGGCAAAGACACCTCCAAAAAGGAGAACTATAGGCCAATCTCCTTAATGAACATTGATGCAAAAATCCTCAAGAAAATAATGGCAAATCGAATTCAGCAACACATCAAAAAGATCATTCACCACGACCAAGTAGGCTTCATCCCAGGAATGCAGGAGTGGTTCAACATACGAAAATCAATAAACGTAATAAACCACATTAACAGAAGCAAGGACAAAAACCACTTGATCATCTCAATAGATGCAGAAAAAGCCTTTGATAAGATCCAACACCATTTCATGATAAAAGCTCTAAGAAAACTAGGAATAGAAGGAAAGTACCTCAACATTACAAAAGCTATATATGACAAACCTACAGCCAGCATTATACTTAATGGAGAAAAACTGAAACCATTCCCTCTAACATCAGGAACCAGACATGGATGCCCACTATCTCCACTCCTATTCAACATAGTACTAGAATTCCTAGCCAGAGCTTTTAGGCAAGAAGACGGAATAAAAGGAATACAAATAGGCGAAGAAACTGAAAATATCCCTATTTGCAGACGACATGATCCTATACCTTAAAGACCCAAAAAACTGTACTCGAAAGTTCCTAGACACCATCAACAGCTATAGCAATGTAGCAAGATATAAAATCAACACAGAAAAATCATTAGCATTTCTATACACTAACAGTGAAGAAACTGAGAAAGAATATATGAGAACAATTTTATTTATAATAGCCTCAAAAAAATCAAATACCTAGGTGTAAACCTATCAAAGGATGTGAATGACCTCTATAAGGAAAACTATAAACTTCTGAAGAAATAGATTGAGGAAGACTATAGAAAGTGGAGAGATCTCCTATGCTCATGGATTGGTAGAATCAACATAGTAAAAATGTCTATACTCTGAAAGTAATCTACATGTTTAATGCAATTCCCATCAAAATTCCAATGACATTCATTAAAGAGAAAAATTGATGAAGGGATACCAGACTACCAAAATTTTCAGCCCACCAAAATTGTTACCCTGATAATAAATGACTTTATTTCAATATATTTAAAGATTTAGTTGAAATTAATAAATTCTTAAGTATCATTATAAAAATATTCCAAAGAGAAATAAGAAATTAGCCCATATTTGTTAAATAAATACAATCTGATCTTTAAAAATCCCCACTAATTGTTATGGTGACATGATGTTTCACTATATTCAGATTCTTCAGGGAATTGCAACTCGAAACTAATGATATATTATCTCAACCAAATTAGAAATTCCAGCAAGAATGTGTAGAAAAAGGATCTCATCCCGTTGAATGAAGTAAACTGTTACATGTGCTAATGAGAGTCTTTTGGAGGTTCCTCAGAAAAAGTAAAAACTGAGTTTCCATATGATCCACTGGTCCTAGGATTGAGTAGAAGTACAAGAAAATATAGTTAATATGTTAAAAATATATCTGCACTCCTATGTGTCACACTATGCACAATAGTCAAGGTACAGGATCAGCCTAGGTGCTCATTAACAGATAAATAAATAAAGAAAATTCATTTAAAGAAAATGTGGCATATATACACTCTACTTATGCCATAAAGAAGAAATGAAATTGCATGATTTGTAGCAAAATGAATACAAATGGAGGACATCATTTTAATTGATTTAAGTCAGACACAGGAGGATAAGTACTTAATGTTCTCTTTTATGTGTGGAAACAAACAAAAATCAGTTTACCTGAAAGTAAATATTTACTAGGGATAAAAGGAGGGAAGGTAGAAGAAGTGTGGATAAATATAATCAATCCACGCCCTATGCACATAAGGAAATAACAAATCCTACTACTATGTACAACAAAGACCTGTTAATAAAATACATATAAAAGAATAGAAAAGTGGGAAAATTCAATAGCTTGTGTGCTAAGAGTTTAAACTGGGTTTCCAAAACTGATCAGGACATTCTTTGAAAAGACATTTATAAACCATTGTGCTTCTTGATCTAAATCTACAGGTCATAAAAAATGGATTCCAGCTATATTTTAAAGAGTCTCTATCATGATAAAAATTTGCTTACACGTAGTAAGTAAATACACTTGTCTCAGAAAAAAATATTTTCAATGGTTGCAAACAAATAATAAAATTCAACACTAATTCACCAATATCTCTTACTGAAGCAGTATGAGAGAACTGTACTAATCTCATAAAGGGAATTTGGAGAATCCTTAAGCCAACATCAGACTTTCTGGTGCAATGTTGATTGAAAAATAAGATGAGAAGTCTCAACCTTACCACTTTTAGTAGACACTGTGTTACTGAGGTTCTTGAGGTGCTTGCCACTCAAAAAGGCCAGTGACATCAGAACAAGTTGTTCAATAAGGAAAAAGACTTATTTGGAAAGCTAGCAAACCAAAGATTACTGGTGTCTCACAAATCAACTCCATATTGCTTAGAGGTGGTAGGAGTAAGGCTGGAATAGGGATTTGGGGAAGTATATTTTTTAGTTCAGGATATGGAACATACCTGTGCGGCATTGATTTCCACTATGATCTCTTTTTCTGATGCATAACTCCACCGAGTTTGTTGGGGATAGATCGTAGGATTGCATATGCAAATAGGAAGTATCATTCTGGTTTAATGTGTGGTGGTGTGTTTAGGGGGTTGGCTGGTGTATAGTTGTCTGGGTCTCCTAATAAGTCTGGTGAGAATAGTACTAGGATCAGAAGGAAGGTAAATATGAGTAGGAATCCAAGAGAATCTTTAATGATGAAGTACGGGTGGAATGGGATTTTGTCAGAGTCTGAGTTGATTCCTGATGGGTTGTTTAATCCTGTTTCATGTAGGAATAGGAAGTGGACTATTGCTAGTGCTATGATAATAAAAGGTAGGATGAAGTGGAATGTGAAGAATCGGGTTAGGGTGGCTTTGTCTACAGAGAATCCACCTCAAATTCACTCTACTAGGTTGGATCCAATGTACGGGATTGCTGAGAGTAAGTTGGTGATTACTGTGGCACCACAAAATGGTAGCTGTCCTCATGGGAGAACGTATCCTATAAAGGCGGTGGCTATGACTGTAAGTAGTAACATAATACCAATGTTTCATGTTTCTATGAAGGTGTAGGATCCATAGTACATTCCTTGTCCTACTTGTATAAATACGCAAATAAAGAATATGGAAGCTCCATTGGCATGAAGGTATTGGATAATTCAACTGTAGTTTACATCTTGGCAGATGTGTGTGACTGAAGAGAATGCTGTTGTGGTATCTGATGTGTAGTGTATTGCTAGAAACAGTCCTGTTGCGATTTGTAGAATTAAGCAGATTCCTAGTAGGGAACCGAAGTTTCATCATGCTGAGATATTGGATGGTGTTGGGAGGTCAAGAAATGAGTGGTTAATGATTTTTATTAGTGCGTATGTTTTTCAGATGTTTGTCATTAAAGGTTTCTGTAGTTGAATTACAACGATGATTTTTCAAGTCATTAGTCTTGGTTTGAGTCCATGTGGAAATTATGACGTATTCTATGTATTTGTTGAGTGTTATGTTTGTGTTGGGTTTTGTAGGATTTTCTTCTAAGCCTTCCCCTATTTATGGTGGTTTTGGGTTGGTTGTTAGTGGTGGGGTTGCTTGTGAGTTGATTTTAAATTTTGGTGGTTCCTTTTTAGGTTTGATAGTGTTTTTAGTTTATTTAGGTGGAATGATAGTAGTATTTTGTTATACCACGGCAATGGCTATTGAAGATTGTCCTGAGACGTGGGGATCTAATGTGGTTATTTGGGGTGCTTTAGTGCTAGGTTTGTTTGTAGAGTTGATTTTTTTGGTTTTATTAGTGAAGAATGATGAAGTGGATGTATTGGGGGTATTTATAATACAAGTGATTGGGTTGTTTATAGTGGCGAAGGGGTGGAATATATTAATAAAGATGTCATGGGTGTTGCGGCTGTTTATAGTTATGGAAGTTGATTGATGGTGTTGGCTGGTTGGTCTTTATTTGTAAGTATTTTTTATTGTTCTTGAGATTACTCATGGTAATTAGATAACAATTGTTAATGCCAAGGCTATAGATAGTAGGAAGGATAGGAAGTATAATTTGATTATTCCTTTTTGGTTAGATACGGTGATAGAGGCTTTAATTTGCATGTTGGCTACTAATTTGGGTGTGGTTTTTTCTATTCAGATTATGTCTAAAAGGGTTGATGCTGCTTTTTGGCTGAGTGTTAGTGTGTTTTTGGGTGAGGTGTGATGTATAATGGTGGAAGAATCCAAGTATGGTAGAAAATGATTTGGTGTTGGAGTTTAGGTTTAATTTTAGGTCATAGGTTATATTGTTGAGTTCTATTGCAATAGTGAATCCTAGGATAGTGACTCCTAAGGCCATGAGTTTTAGGTATAGTGGTATGGTGAGTATGGGGGTGTTTATGGGAGTAATGTTATTTGAGATAATAAATCCAGCGAAAATGCTTCCTATGAATAATCGTTTAATAGAGTTTATAAGTTGTGGGTTGTTTTCATTGATGTTGATGTATGGGTAGAATCGGGGATGTCCTAGGAGGGCAAAGAAGATGATTTGTATGCTGTATATAGCTGTAAGGGAGGTTGCAGCAAGTGTAATTAGTAGGGCTCAGGCGTTGGTGTACAACGTGTTGGCAGATTCGATGATAGGTCTTTGAGTAAAATCCTGTTAGGAAAGATATGCCTATGAGTGCTAGGCTTCCTACTGTTAAAGAGGAAGTTGTGAATGGTATAGCTTTGGCTAATCTGCCTATTTTGTGAATATTTTGTTCATCATTGAGGCTATGAATGATAGATCCTGAGCATATATATAGTATTGCTTTGAAGAATGCATGATTGCAGATGTGGAGAAATGAAAGCTAGGGCTGGTTGATTCCAAGGGTGACTATTATTAGGCCTCGTTGACTGGAAGTTGAGAATGCCATGATTTTTTTGATGTCGTTCTGTGTTAGGGCACAGATTGCTGTGAAGAGGGTTGTGATAGCTCCTAGGCATAGCATGGGTGATATAATTAGTTGATTAGATTCTAGGAGGGGGTGAAATTGGATTAGAAGGAAGAGTACTGCTACGACTATTGTGCTTGAGTGAAGAAGGGCTGATACTGGTGTTGGACCTTCTATTGCTGAGGGAAGTCATGGGTGGAGTCCAAATTGGGCTGATTTTCCAGTAGCAGCTAATAGTAGCCCTAGCAGGGGGATTGTTGTTATTTTAGGGTCTATGAATAGTTGTTGTAGGTCCCATGAGTTAGAGTAAATTAAAAATCATGCTACTGATAGGATGAATCCAATGTCCCCAATTCGGTTGTATAGGATTGCTTGTAGTGTGGCAGTGTTGGCGTTGGTGCGTCTGTACCATCATCTGATGAGGAGAAATGATATGATGCCTACTCCTTCTCATCCAATGAAGAGTTGAAATAGGTTTTTTGCTGTCACTAGGATTAGTATAGTGATGAGAAAAAATAGTAGATATTTGAGGAATTGGTTGATGTTAGGATCAGAGTGTATATATCACAGGGAGAATTCTATGACTGGCCATGTTACAAATAGTGCTACTGGCATGAATAGTAGTGAAAAATAGTCTAGTTTGAGTCTGAGTGAGAGTTTTGTGGTATGAATGGTGAGCCAGTGTCAGTTGGATACGATGGTTTCATTACCTAGGTGGAGGAATATGATTATGGGAATTATGCTAACGATGAATGCTAGTTTAACTGAGGTTTTAATATATTCAGGGTAATTTTTGTTTTTGTAAAAGTCTGTCAGAGATATTAGTATGGGGTATATAAGGATAATGAATATTATGATTATGGATGAGGTTAATACGTTTATTACTTTTATTTGGAGTTGCACCAATTTTTTGGCTCCTAAGACCTACTGATAGCTACCATCCTTTAAAAGTAAGAAAGCCATATTTTTAGGTATGGTGGCATGAGTTAGCAGTTCTTGCATACTTTCTTGGTAAATAAGAAAATTTTGTTTTCTGATTCTAGATCCACAATCTAGTGTTTTTGTTAAACTATATTTACAGAATATTGTGCCAAGAATGATTTTTGGATTTAAAGATAGGAGGAGTAGGAGAAGTAGGTGGAGGAGGACTAAGGAGTTTTCTCATGTGAATGACGGGTGAATGTTATTTATGTGGTAGGTAGATTTGCCTCATTGAGTAGTGGTTAGTATGTATAGGGTGTATAAGGCTGTGATGAGTGTACTGACTCCTATAAGAAGAATGGTAAAGTTAGAGCATGAGAATGAGGAGGTGATGATTATTAGTTCTCTGATTAGGTTAATTGTTGGGGGTAGTGCGAGGTTGGTTAAGCTTGCTATGAGTCATCATAGGGCCATTAATGGGTGTATTGTTCATAGGCCTTGAGTTAGGAGTATGGTTCGGCTATGTACTCATTCATAGTTTGTGTTTGCTAGGCAGAATAGGACTGATGAGGTTAAACCATGGGCTACTATTAATGCTGTAACTCCTATAAAGCTTCATGGGGATTGGATTAAGATGGCGACAATTACTAGTGCTAAATGACTGACTTATGAGTATGCAATTAGGGATTTTAGGTCTGTTTGTCATAAACAGATTGAGCTGGTTATTACTATGCCCCATAGTGAGAATAATATAAATGGGTATATCATGTGGTTTGTGACTCGTATTATACCGTATCCTCATAGTTTTAATAGAATAGCTGCTAGTACCATGGAGCCGGTGATAGGTGCTTCAACATGGGCTTTGGGTAGTCATAGGTGCAATCCATATAATGGTATTTTAACTATAAATGCTATTATGCATGCTAGTCAGAGTAGGTCATTTGATCATGATAGGTTATTTGCTCTGAGTAGTTGTTGAGGATGGGAAGGTTTAGGGATCCTAGCGAGTTTTGTAGGTAAATTAATGAAACTAGAAGGGGTATCTGAAGGTCACTTGAAGTTCTGGATTCTCTAAATCTAGAGCGAAGTTACTGATTAGTAAGATTTAGTCTACAGCCATACCACTATGAACATGCCTGATCTTGTCTGATTAGTAAGATTTACTAGCATATGTTGTCAGTTTCTTTTTTCGGTAATAGCTAAACTTTTTAGTTTAAGATAAAGAAGGGAAGAGAGCAGAAGCAACTTTAACTGGAGAATGAATTAAAAACATTAAGTAGGTTCAGTCACAAAGGTTATCTGCAGCTAATGAATAGAAGACTAATAATGTCTTCCCAAGCTGGGTAACATCCAACTTAGTGATTTTTTTTTTAGTAGTTGGAAACATTTATTCTGTGTTAAATGCTTGGGATAAGACAATGTGCTATGAACAATTGAACTTATATTCACCATGCTGCACTTTGCTGTACATTTCACAATCCTGCAGCATAAAACCTAGATTTGCATTTACCATTATCAACCTGAAGTTTGAGTTAATAATAATAATAAAGTCAACTTAAAGCAAGCAAAGCCATAGGATTTATTTAGGTTTTTCCCTTGATTGCAATTACACTGAATGTCTTACCCAAATATTGTCAGAAGAAAAGAACTGAAGTGAATGTTATATTGGAAGATAAAAATTAAAATGGTGTTTATGCAGATGACATTATACCATAAATATGAAATCCAGATAAAATTATGATTTAATAATTGGATTTAGTCATATCTGACTAATGTTACCTTTGTTACTTCATACTCATGTTGTATTTATAAAGATGGACTATAAATATATTTAAAACACTTAATTTTTAAGATACCTACAATAAAATAAAATAATTTGACATGCTTCTGCCAATAAACTTATATAAAATCATTCAGAAAAATAAAATAATATGAGGATCTGTCTGAGGGGACTATGGGGAGGTGGGGTGGGAAAAGAGAATGATAGAGACTGAATAATATTGAAAAACTTTGCACCTGTGTAGTAAGATAATGTAACAAAGTGAACTGAAGACTGTTGTCTAATAAAGTAGCAGGATGATAGAGAAGCAGCAAGTAAAAAAGGGTTTAATCTGATTAAAGTATGCTATATCCATGTGTGAAATAACAAGGCAAAACCCCTTTGAACAATAAACATATACTTTTAAGAATGAAAAGGCAAAAAGCTTCTGTCTGGGGTGAATCCTAGTGGGAGGGGAGAGGGTAGACATAGTGGGTAAAGAAAGGAAAATATGATAGTATACATGTATGAACTTTGTATACATGTATGAAAATAGAATAATGAAAGCTGTTGATATTGTTCTAAGAAGGGAGGAGGAGGGATGTGGGAGAATGATGAAGGGGGTGAATGTAATTAAGGTACATGGTAAGCATGTAAGTAAATGTCACAATGAATTCCCCCATACAACTAATATATGCAAGCAAATAAAAATTATTTTAAAAAAGAAAAAATAGACAGTAGAGATTCCAAGATGGCGGCTAGAGGGAGGAAGCAGAAAGCGAGCCTCCTATAGTGAAATCTTGGAGAGACGCTGGAGACACACTTTGCAGGCATAATCACCAAGAAAAGGCATAACTTTGACCCCTCCACACCTCCAGCCGGCGCAGAGAATCTCCACTTCACGTTAAACGGAGAACCGAGGAGGCCCCCGGGGCCGCCAGGGGCCGGCGCCCATACGGCTTGGGAAGACGCGGACCAGGTGAGCTTCGCGGTACCGCGGTTCCCCCACAGACAAGCCTGGGCGAGCAGCATAGCCCCCTGGACAGACTGATCTCCGCCTGGGAAAAAAAGAGAAACTGAGTACTAAGCAATAAGAACAGTTAAGACACGCTGGAAAGAGGGTGGGGCGCCCTGAGCGCTGAAGATTGGGGGAAGGGAACCCTTCCCGGGACTGTAAATAAACGAGCCGGGCGGGCCGGAGAGGCTCTGGCTGGAGCGGGGCGCGCGCCCAGCAACCAGGAGCGGGGACGCTTGTGAGAGGAGGGAAGACCCACTTCCCAGGTGAACTGTAAATAAACACGCAGGCCTGACAACGCGGGGCAGTGGCACCTTTCCCAGTGCTTGCAAAGGGGAAAGCCTGTAGCAGAGGCCGCCGCACAGGAGAACTCTGAACAAACAAAGCCTGTGGGACCAGGTGAGTGCTAGCTCACCCCAGAGATCTGCATAAATAACGCCGCCAGCTACAGGCGGAGAGCAGCAGGCAGGCAGGCCACAGTTGCAGATACCACCCTCAGAACTGCCTCCAGACGCTTTTTTTTCTTTTTCTCCCTACCTTTGATGAGAGAACAACCGAATTACACCTGCAAGCCGAAAAACTTACTGAAACTGTATTGCATTTGAACTGGGGACACTTGGTGGGACTTTTTTTTTTTTTTTTAATCTTCTGTGTGTGTGTGAGTGTAGTTTTGTTCTACTTTATGCATCCCCTTTGATGAGACAACTACAGAACAACATCTGAGGCACCAACTCCAGGACTGGAGATTGAGACGGACACCCAAATTATTAAGACTGAAATTGCATTGCATATAAACTTGGAAGTTTTTTGGTTTTTTGGTTTCTTTTGTTTTTTTTAATTTTCTATTTTCCATTTTATTTTAATTCATTTTTATAAATAGATATTACTTTCATATACTTATTTTTAATTTTTTTTATCTTTGATTTTCAATCCTCTCTCTGTCACTCTATTGTCTGTTCAGTTTACTGTCGATTAGTACACTAACACTCCCTGTTTATACCTTTGAAACTCTCTTGTCTGATACCTTGTTCTGCTTTCTCCCTCTTGTCTGTATATTTGTTTTCCCCTTTTCTTTAACTTCTTGCTTTCCATCTCCGCTCACTCTTCCATTCTCAATATTACCATTGTTATTATTACAAGCTAGAAAATACTTAATTACACACAGTACAGGGACAGTAACAACACCAAGGACAATGACAGGAAGACAGAAAAAACAAGGAAACCAGTTTCCCCACAGCAAAAAATTAGTACAGGAACCAGAGGGGAATGAAGAGAACAGAAACTCAGATCCAGACTCCAACAAAATGAAGATAAACTATGCCAAAGGACCCAATGAAGCCTACAAGAATAATTTAAAACAAGACATACTACAAGTACTCAATGAGAATTTTATAGAGATGATACTGGATAGGGTCAACCAAAATGTACAGGAGACACTCAAGAAATTCCAAGACAATAAAAATAGAGAATTTGAAAAAGCAAAAGAAGAAATAAAGGAAACCATAGAAGCACTGTATAAACACCAAAATGAAAGAGAGAACACAATGAATAAATGGATAAATGAACTCAGGACAAAAATAGACAACAATAAAGAAGAAAACAGCCAGGATATGGAAAACCTCAGAAAAAAGAACGAAACAGAACTGCAAAACAAAACGGAAGGCCAATCCAGCAGAATAGAACAAACAGAAGACAGAATCTCAGAACTTGAAGATGAAATGGTAATTAAAGGAAAAACTGAAGAACTATTAATTAAACAACTCAAGACCTGTGAAAAGAAAATGCAAGAACTCACTGACTCCATCAAAAGACCAAACTTGAGAATCATGGGCATCGAAGAAGGAGAAGAGGTGCAAGCGAAGGGAATGCGTAATATATTCAACAAAATAATAACGGAAAATTTCCCAAATCTAGAGAAAGATATTCCCATACAAATGCAAGAGGCCTCCAGGACACCAAACAGACCAGATCAAAATAGAACTACTCCACGACATATCATCATTAAAACAACAAGTTCAGAAACTAAGGAAAGAATATTGAAGGCTGCAAGAGAGAAAAAACAAGTAACATACAAAGGTAAACCCATCAAAATCACAGCAGACTTCTCAACAGAAACATTAAAAGCAAGAAGAGCGTGGGGTGAGATCTTCCGGGCACTGAATGAAAATAACTTCAACCCCAGGATACTCTACCCAGCAAAGCTATCATTCAAAATAGATGGAGCAATAAAAGTCTTCCATGATAAGCAGAAACTAAAACAATATGTGACCACAAAGCCACCATTACAAAAGATTCTGCAAGGGATCCTGCACACAGAAAGTGACACCCAACTTAACCATGAAAAGGCAGGCAGCACCAAACCACAGGATAAGAAACAGCAAGACAGTAGAGAGTAACATCAAGTTAGGTACACACAATCAAACCTTCAAACAACTAAGATAACTAAATGGCAGGAATCACCACATACCTATCAGTACTAACACTTAATGTTAATGGACTTAATTCACCCATCAAAAGACACCGTTTGACAAAATGGATTAAAAAAGAAGATCCAACAATTTGTTGCTTACAGGAGACTCATCTCACCGACAGAAATAAGCATATGCTTAGGATGAAAGGCTGGAAGAAGATTTACCAAGCCAATGGCCCCCGAAAACAAGCAGGAGTAGCAATACTTATCTCTGACAAAGTAGACTTCAAACCTACATTGATCAAACGAGATAAAGAAGGACATTCCATACTAATAAAAGGGGAAATAGACCAAAAGGAAATAATAATCATCAATCTGTACGCACCCAATGTCAACGCACCCAATTTCATCAAACATACCCTGAAAGACCTAAAAGCATATATAAACGCCAACACAGTGGTTGTGGGAGACTTTAACACTCCATTATCATCAATAGATAGGTCATCCAAACAAAAACTCAATAAAGAAATCCAAGATCTAAAATATGCAATAGATCAAGTGGACCTAGTAGATGTCTACAGAACATTTCATCCAACCTCTACACAATATACATTCTTCTCAGCAGCCCATGGAACCTTCTCCAAAATAGATCATATCCTAGGGCACAAAGCAAGTCTCAGCAAATATAAGAAAATAGAAATAATACCATGCATACTATCTGACCACAATGCAGTAAAAGTAGAACTCAACAACAAAAGTAAAGACAAAAAACATGCAAACAGCTGGAAACTAAATAACTCATTACTTAATGAAGAATGGATCATCGATGCAATAAAAGAGGAAATTAAAATGTTCCTGGAAGTCAATGAAAATGAAAACACAACCTACCGGAACCTATGGGACACAGCTAAGGCAGTCTTGAGAGGAAAGTTTATAGCCATGAGTGCATATATTAAAAAGATTGAAAGATCCCAAATCAATGACCTAATGATACATCTCAAACTCCTAGAAAAACAAGAACAAGCAAATCCCAAAACAAATAGAAGGAGAGAAATAATAAAAATAAGAGCTGAAATCAACGAAATAGAAACGAAAAAAACCATACAAAGAATTAATGAAACAAAAAGTTGGTTCTTTGAAAAAATAAACAAGATCGATAGACCCCTGGCAAACCTGACTAAAATGAGGAGAGAAAAAACCCAAATTAGTAGAATCAGGAATGCAAAAGGGGAGATAACAACAAACACCATGGAAGTCCAGGAAATCATCAGAGACTACTTTGAGAACCTATATTCAAATAAATTTGAAAATCTAAAAGAAATGGACAGATTTCTAGATACATATGATCATCCAAAACTGAACCAAGAGGAAATTAATCACCTGAATAGACCTATAACACAAAATGAAATTGAAGCAGCAATCAAGACTCTCCCCAAAAAGAAAAGGCCAGGACCTGATGGATTCTCTGCTGAATTCTATCAGACCTTTAAAGAAGAACTGATACCAACCCTCCTTAAACTGTTCCATGAAATAGAAAGGGAAGGAAAACTGCCAAACACATTTTATGAAGCCAGTATTACACTTATCCCAAAAGCAGGCAAAGACACCTCCAAAAAGGAGAACTATAGGCCAATCTCCTTAATGAACATTGATGCAAAAATCCTCAACAAAATAATGGCAAATCGAATTCAGCAACACATCAAAAAGATTATTCACCACGACCAGGTAGGCTTCATCCCAGGGATGCAGGGGTGGTTCAACATACGAAAATCAATAAATGTAATAAACCACATTAACAGAAGCAAAGACAAAAACCACTTGATCATCTCAATAGATGCAGAAAAAGCCTTTGATAAGATCCAACATCATTTCATGATAAAAGCTCTAAGAAAACTAGGAATAGAAGGAAAGTTCCTCAACATTATAAAAGCTATATATGACAAACCTACAGCCAGCATTATACTTAATGGAGAAAAATTAAAACCATTCCCTCTAAAATCAGGAACCAGACAAGGATGCCCACTATCTCCACTCCTATTCAACATAGTACTGGAATTCCTAGCCAGAGCAATTAGGCAAGAAGAAGGAATAAAAGGAATACAAATAGGTAAAGAAACTGTCAAAATATCCCTATTTGCAGACGACATGATCCTATACCTTAAAGACCCAAAAAACTCTACTCAGAAGCTTCTAGACATCATCAATAGCTATAGCAAAGTAGCAGGATATAAAATCAACATAGAAAAATCATTAGCATTTCTATACACTAACAATGAGCAAACGGAAAAAGAATGTATGAAAACAATTCCATTTACAATAGCCTCAAAAAAAATCAAATACCTAGGTGTAAACCTAACAAAAGATGTGAAAGACCTCTACAAGGAAAACTATACACTTCTGAAGAAAGAGATTGAGGAAGACCATAGAAAGTGGAGAGATCTCCCATGCTCATGGATTGGTAGAATCAACATAGTAAAAATGTCTATACTCCCAAAAGTAATCTACATGTTTAATGCAATTCCCATCAAAATTCCAATGACATTCATCAAAGAGATTGAAAAATCTACTGTTAAATTTATATGGAAAAACAAGAGGCCACGAATAGCCAAGGCAATACTCAGTCAAAAGAACAATGCAGGAGGTATTACAATACCTGACTTCAAACTATATTACAAAGCAATAACAATAAAAACAGCATGGTACTGGCACAAAAACAGACATGAAGACCAGTGGAACAGAATAGAGGATCCAGATATGAAGCCACACAACTATGAGCAACTTATCTTTGACAAAGGAGCTAAAAATATACGATGGAGAAATAGCAGCCTCTTCAACAAAAACTGCTGGGAAAACTGGTTAGCAGTCTGCAAAAAACTGAAACTAGATCCATGTATATCACGCTATACCAAGATTAACTCAAAATGCATCAAGGATCTTAATATCAGACCCCAAACTCTTAAGTTGATACAAGAAAGAGTAGGAAATACTCTGGAGTTAGTAGGTATAGGTAAGAACTTTCTCAATGAAACCCCAGCAGCACAGCAACTAAGAGATAGCATAGATAAATGGGACGTCATAAAACTAAAAAGCTTCTGTTCATCAAAAGAAATGGTCTCTAAACTGAAGAGAACACCCACAGAGTGGGAGAAAATATTTGCCAATTATACATCAGACAAAGGACTGATAACCAGAATATACAGGGAACTTAAAAAACTAAATTCTCCCAAAACTAATGAACCAATAAAGAAATGGGCATGTGAACTAAACAGAACTTTCTCAAAAGAAGAAATTCAAATGGCCAGAAAACACATGAAAAAATGCTCACCATCTCTAGCAATAAAGGAAATGCAAATTAAAACCACACTAAGATTCCACCTCACCCCTGTTAGAATAGCCATCATCAGCAACACCACCAACAACAGGTGTTGGCGAGGATGCGGGGAAAAAGGAACCCTCTTACACTGTTGGTGGGAATGTAGACTAGTACAACCACTCTGGAAAAAAATTTGGAGGCTACTTAAAAAGCTGGACATCGATCTACCATTTGATCCAGCAATACCACTCTTGGGGATATACCCAAAAGACTGTTACTCCAGAGGCACCTGCACATCCATGTTTATTGCGGCACTATTCACAATAGCCAAGTTATGGAAACAGCCAAGATGCCCCAGCACTGACGAATGGATTAAGAAAATGTGGTATCTATACACAATGGAATTTTATGCAGCCATGAAGAAGAACGAAATGTTATCATTCGCTGGTAAATGGATGGAATTGGAGAACATCATTCTGAGTGAGGTTAGCCTGGCTCAAAAAACCAAAAATCGTATGCTCTCCCTCATATGTGGACATTAGATCAAGGGCAAACACAACAAGGGGATTGGACTATGAGCACATGATAAAAGCGAGAGCACACAAGGGAGGGGTGAGGATAGGTAAGACACCTAAAAAACTAGCTAGCATTTGTTGCCCTTAATGCAGAGAAACTAAAGCAGATACCTTAAAGCAACTGAGGCCAATAGGAAAAGGGGACCAGGTACTAGAGAAAAGGTTAGATCAAAAAGAATTAACCTAGAAGGAAACACCCACGCACAGGAAATCAATGTGAGTCAATGCCCTGTATAGCTATCTTTATCTCAACCAGCAAAACCCCTTGTTCCTTCCTTTTATTGCTTATACTCTCTCTACAACAAAATTAGAGATAAGGGCAAAATAGTTTCTGCTGGGTATTGAGGGGGGGAGCGGGAGGGGGTGGAGTGGGTGGTAAGGGAGGGGGTGGGGGCAGGGGAGAGAAATAAACCAAGCCTTGTATGCACATATGAATAATAAAAGAAAAATGAAAAAAATAAATAAATAATACTGAGGAAAGAGCATGAATGCATGTTCTTTTCTGAAAAATCTCAATACTGAAAAAGGGTTAAAAAAATCAACACTGATTTAAAGAAATTGCAATTAAATGCTAAGATTTTTCTATAGTGGAAATTACACCTTATGTGGTAGGAGGACTTTCTCTCCATAACATCAAGTATCATTTTTATTTGCTGTTTCTTTGGAAAGTGGCAAATTATCATGACCATAGTGGTTTCTCGCTAAGTATCTGCAACTTAAATAAATAAATCTAGGTTTTAGCATAAACTAGTGAAATATATAGGTGCATTATGTCCTTCTAAAATCCCTGTACTAAATTATTTCTATCTCTAATGTGATATTAAAATATGCAGCTTTTGATGGTTATTTGGTCTCCATAGTCATAATTAGGTCATAATCCTTATAAGCAAGGGTTGGGGAATTTTGTGTACCATTAATGCCATGTGAACAAACACAATAGAAAAGAGATAGCCTTCACCAGACACCGAAGAAGTTCATTTTCTGATCTTGAGCTTCCCTGACTCCGGGACTGTGGGTAATCATTTCTGTTTTTATAAAATGCCCCATCTAAAGTATTTTATTATTGCATCCTGAATCTGCTATAACACTAGCTATGTTGGCTTTGTTGCTAAATAAGAACACGTCTGATAGATATGAAAGATGAAAAAAAAAGAGAAATAGCTTAGTTTGCTTGATCTGAAAGAAGATAGATAATAATTGGGAATCATATTCTTTGTGGTAAACTCTTTTTGCTATCTATAGCAACAAAACAGTCAATTTGGCCTAACATGTCCAGTGCACTTCTTTGATGGGGCTTTGAAAAAGAGATTAACTCAACCTGAAATGGGAATAATGGTGCAGGCCTATAATCTCACCAATTTGGGAGCTGAGGTAGGAGGATTTAAGTCTGAGACTAGCATGAACAAAAGCAGAAGACCTTATCTGGAAAACAAAGTGAATGCAAAAGAACTGGGGCATGACTTGAGTGGCAGAGAACTTGCCTAGCAACATGAAGCATTGAGATCAATCCCTATTAGTGCAAAATGAAAAAGAGAATTATTGACTATGGACTGGTGACATTTTGCATTCCTCTTTAGATATGGACCAGATATGTGTGAAGTGTCCAGTTGATCAGTATACAAGCATAGAGCAATAGCACTACCTCCAAAGGGTGCTTACATTTCTGGCTTTTAGAGATCCATTAGGAATGGCTCTGGGCTACATAGTGCTGTGTTTCTCTGCTCTCACATCTGTTGTACTTGGTGGTAGCACCAAGACATTCCCATTGTCAAGGCCAATAACCCGGCTCTCAGCTACATTCTGCTCATCTCCCTCACCTTCTGTTTTCTCTGTTCCTTGCTCTTCATTGGCCAACCCACCACAGCCACTTGCATCCTGCAGCAGACCACATTTTGAGTTGTGTTCACTGTGGCTATTTCCATTGTCTTGGCCAAAGCTGTTACTGTGGTTCTTGCCTTCAAGGTCACTTCTCCAGGGATCTGGCTGGGAATCTGTCCTCCCTTTATTAAAACAGATTCATACTCTGGACATGGCCACATCATCATAGTATGCAACCAGGGCTCAGTCATGTCCTTCTACTATGTCCTGGGATACTTGGGCTCCTTAGCCTTGGGAAACGTCACTGTGACTTTTCTGGCCAGGAACATGCCTGACATATTTGATGAAGCCAAGTTCCTGACCTTCAGCATGCTGGTGTTCTGCAGTGTCTGTTTTACATTCCTCCCTGTCTACCACAGTATCAATGGGAAGGTCATGGTGGCTGTGGAGGTCTTCTCCATCTTGGCCTCCAGTGGAGGACTCCTAGGCTACATCTTTGTCCTCAAGTGCTATATTATTCTCATGAGACCTGATAAGAACTATTTGAAAGGTTTAAGGGATAAAATTGATGGCAGAGGAAATAATGAAGATTATTATGAGTTAATGAAGATTAACTCATTTGTCTCTGTTATACTTTTAGTGTTTTGATTAAGGACTGCACAGTAACACCCTAATATTTCCTTTGAATTTTGTAAGTAACTGAAACAATTTAACCCCTTTACCAGCAAGATTTGCCTTCTTTTCAAAAAGAATGATGTGTGAAACTACAATCACTATTTATACTCACAAACATGTATTCTATCTACCTTACGGTTTTTTCCTGGTGTTTCTGGGGCTTGAACTCAGGGCGTCACACTTGCTAGGCAGGTGCTCCACCACATGAGCCACCCTGCTGGTCCTTTTTCATGTTGAGTATTTTTGAGATTCAACACTGCTCTTTACCTGGGATGTCCTGGAAACATGATCCTTCTGGTCTTTGCATCTCATGTAGCTGGGATTACAGGACTCAGCCACTGCATCCAGTGCTATCTCAGTTTTATGGCCATTCTGGAATATGTTTATTTAGAACAAATTTCTCTATTTTATATTAACTGGCAGATATTATGAAGATTCATATTTAGATAAAATACCTGATTAAAAATGAATATTGATTGTCTTCTTCATACATTTTACTGTTTTTAAATATTAGTGTGATAAACTTTTAAATAATTTGTCCCAATACTGCTTAACATGTCATTATAGTTGAAATTTTTATTTTTTGTTATACATTAGTTTACATTTATTATCTTATTCCTTATAAATTGTACATTTATTTACACAGTGACTTCTTTTTTTCTTTTTTACTATTGTGCTGGGTGGGGGTACATTGTAACATTTACAAAAAATTCTTACAATATATCATACTTGAATTCATCCCTTCCACCATTTTCCTTTATCTCCCATTCCTGGAATAGTTTGAAGATGTATCATTTTTCCATTTACATACATGTGTATGCAGTATTTGAACTATATTCATCATCCCCCACCATTTCCAAATTTCCTATCCCCTCCCACTGGTACCAACACCCCCAGACAGAATGTATTCTGCTCTCTTGTTGAACATGTTTTAAATGCTGTTTTATCAAACACTATGTTTACATGTATACCACATCAAGAAAAATCATAAACTCCCAGGCAAATTGGGAAAGCAGGTCACCTTGTGGTGCCATGTTCATAATAAACATGAGTGTTGGGAGCAAAAGCAGAATAGAATCTCCTTCCATTCTAGAACATAGACAAAATGCCAGAAAATTCTCTTTTTTAAGACACTGAGTTTGGCAATAATGAGAAACAAATGTAGGCTATATCTTTAACCATCAAACATACTTCAATAGCATTGGACTGTCTGTGTTTAGACTCCCTGTCATGTGAAATAGAAGTCTTTATTGAACATGGAAGTGTGTTCCAATCAGAAGCTTGTGATTTTCTAGCCCACTTATTTCAATCTCCTTTAGCACAGTGCAGAGTGAAGAAGAGCCAAGGTTAGGTTTGAATGGGAAAATGTAGAAGAAACATTACAGCAATTAATTCTGTTTTGTGAATGAAGAAACAAATTCTCCAAGAGGTGAAACCACTTGCCAAAGGTAAAACAGTGACTTTTATTGTTTGGATTGGACACCTGTTATTCCTGATTTCAGAAAGCTGGTCATAGTTACTACCTTATTTTCTCCATCAAGGAATAATCTTCTGTGATTACTGTATGTAACCAGGTTAAAGTTCCCATACAAGCCCCCTATATCCAAATTTAAATATTTTTCTTAATCCTCAGTACAATTTTCTGCTAGTTTAAACTATCTTCTCACTTTTGTCAGCAGTTTTAGCCGTAACTCACTCCTCATATAAAAGACTGCCTGTCTATGCCTCCCCAATGAAAGACTTTCTCAACACATGAAAAAATGCTCATCATCTCTAGCAATAAAGGAAATGCAAATTAAAACCACGCTAAGATTTCACCTCACCCCTGTTAGAATAGCCATCATCAGCAACACCACCACCAACAGGTGTTGGCAAGGATGCGGGGAAAAAGGAACCCTCTTACACTGTTGGTGGGAATGTAGACTAGTACAACCACTCTGGAAAAAAATTTGGAGGCTACTTAAAAAGCTGGACATCGATCTACCATTTGATCCAGCAATACCACTCTTGGGGATATACCCAAAAGACTGTGACTCCAGAGGCACCTGCACATCCATGTTTATTGCGGCACTATTCACAATAGCCAAGTTATGGAAACAGCCAAGATGCCCCACCACTGACGAATGGATTAAGAAAATGTGGTATCTATACACAATGGAATTTTATGCAGCCATGAAGAAGAACGAAATGTTATCATTAGCTGGTAAATGGATGGAATTGGAGAACATCATTCTGAGTGAGGTTAGCCTGGCCCCAAAAACCAAAAATCATATGTTCTCCTTCATATGCGGACATTAGATCAAAGGCAAACATAACAAGGTTATTGGGCTCTGATCACAGTTAAAGCGAGAGCACAAAAGGGAGGTATGAGGATAGGTAAGACACCTAAAAAAGTAGGTAGTATTTATTGCCCTTAACACAGAGAAACTAAAGCAGATACTTTAAAGTAACTGAGGCCAATAGGAGAAGGGGACCAGGAACTACAGAAAAGGTTAGATCAAGAAGAATTAACCTAGAAGGTAACACACATGCACACACAGGAAATCAATGTGAGTCAACTCCCTGTATAGCTATCCTTATCTCAACTAGCAAAAACCCTTAGTCCTTCCTATTATTGCGTATACTCTCTCTTCAACAAAATTAGGATAAGGGCAAAATAGTTTCTGCAGGGTAGTGGGATGGGGTGGGGGGGTTAAAGGAGGGGGTGGGGAAAGGCGGGAGAAACGACCCAAACATTATATGCACATATGAATTAAAAAAACTGTAAAGGAAATTCAAATGTAAAAAAAAAAAAAGAAAAGAAGGTAACACACATGCACAGGAAATCAATGCGAGTCAACTCCCTGTATAGCTTTCCTTATCTCAACTAGCAAAATCCCTTGGTCCTTCCTATTATTGCTTATACTCTCTCTTCAACAAAATTAGAGATAAGGGCAGAATAGTTTCTGCCTGGTAGCGAGGGGTAAGGGGGGATAAGGGAGGGAGTAGGGGGTGGTGGGAGTGAAGGAGGGGGCAGGGGGAAGAGGGGAGAAATGACCCAAACATTATATGCACATATGAATAAATAAAAATTAAAAAAAATAAAGAAGTGTAAGTTAATGGTAAAATCATTGGGGATTCTTTCCAGATGATGTGTCTATGCATATCAGAAGTATTTTCTGATATTCTTGGTGCAAAGAGAACCTCCAGTTTATAATGTATGGAGTAAAATTTAAGTGTCTCATTCCAGCCTCCTCTATAGAATACACATGGTGTATCTAAAAAGTCTTTTATCCAACATTTTTTAAATGAAGCTTCTAAATGATATATTGTGTCCCAATCATACCCAGGCATAGAAACTGGTTTTCCTTCTGTTGGCACTGCACTGCATGTATCATTTCTCCATCTAGGTTTATGGGCTACAAAGTAGCCTTTCCATGGTAATAGGAAGGAGAATGCATACGGGACACCAAAATGGTATATTTTACTTAGTCCCTGCATGCTCAACCCTGTATTGGACCACCACCATAATGCATGGTTGTTGGCCTGTGCTGTTTTATATATAGCTTTAACATTAATGAGAGGTCTAGCACAAGCAGATTTCTTAACTTGATTAGAGGTTATCAAACCATCTAAGGTGTAACTGGGTGCCGCATAACTCCTGATCTCATAGTATGTAATGTTTGTCCAATTTGTCATAGCTCTAATAGGCCCTGGTAGCCACTTATAATTTAACTTTTGGGCACTTAGCACAATAGTTTTAGTAGCTGATGTTACTAAGTCCAGTGGGATAGGTTGTTCAGCTATGCTAGATTGGTATGGTAGGGCTTGCCTAGGTATATATTGAGCTTCATGTATACATGTTGGAATATCACAATCTAAATTGCCTGGGATTGTGCCTATTCTATGTATATTTGAGAACTGGGTCTTATTCATTAAGGAATACACTATTAGATTCCTTTTACCCGCAAAGTGAGAGAACACCAATCTGGGTGCAGTACTGGTGTCTGCAAGTTGCCCTGTATGATTAAATAAGGCAATGTGGAAAGTCTTATTCAGAAAAATGGGAAGTGAAAAATTGAAACTGGCCATACCTTCAGTAGTACTACCATCTTTTGTTCTGTTATAAAATTTATAGGTTGTTCTGATGCCAAAATCTATTTCAGCTAATGGAGAATATAGGTTTGGATAAGCTGATGCCAGAGATATTGTCTGTTTTTTTACATTTGTATCAGAATCAGTGGTAGAATTCAATTTTATCTGGTGGAGCGCAGTATCATTAGAAAGGTCTTGGTGTGAAAAATTTTGTGCACACAGGAATGACATTATGGACACTCTTGTAGTATCATTACCCAATTTGGGATGAGCACTCCATAGAGGTGCATCACATTTGGGTATCTCTTCTGGCCTTGGTAAATCCACAGTAGTGTTTACCAATGTAAGAAATCCCAAGACACAATGATAGTGGTCTTGTAATACCAATTCCTGTTTAGTATAACCTTTAATTTCTTCCTGCTGGTGTAATCTGTCTCTGTAATTGATCAGTATTTGAGCTGCAAAAGAAGCGTCTGTTGGTGGGAAGGGTTGTGGCAGTAATTCAGTTAGAATAATCAGGAATCTCCAATGGTGTACACCCAATGGGAGTATGTCCATCCATGCCAGAATATGTGGGAAGCACAGGTTAGTCATCTTGGGTGTGCTGACATAAGAACTGCCATGGTAATAGTGTAAGGCTCCATAATATGGCAAATTTGGGAAGTTAGCAACACACACTACTATCCTGGTATCATTTTCCTGCATGAAGCATGGGATACTCTTATTCATAGCTGCTTCTGGGCATATGTCCCCATATGGCTCACTGGGATAGTCTAGATACAAAGTGTTCCTGCCTTCTGGGGGAGCAAAATTTTGTATAGGTTTTCTAAGTATATCCTGTGGTAATTTTGTGAGAGAACTTGAGGTACTTAAAGTATCACTCACTTCCTCCTCTCCATCATCCTTATTCTCACTATCCTCATACTCATAATCCTCACCCTGTTCATTCTCAGTTCCAAATTCTTGTCTGATCAATGGGGAAAAGAAGATTTGAGAGAATGATGTCTGTATAGCATCACCCCAAGTGTAGACGGGTTCCTCCTCTAGGGTAATCTTGATGTAAGAACTGGGTCCCTTGGTGACATTGAATATATGATAAGTTGGAGATTTCCACACCATGGTGTTAAGTTTAATGTCTGCTACATATGTAGCATAAATAGCTGATTCAGTAGTGGCATTCCTCCATAAAACACTTTCAACAGATGCTGCAGGGCTTGATTTAACATGATTGGCTGATGGAAATAGCTTCCTGCCCATAAGGTGGAAATGGAACAAATCACTGGTTTCAAAGTAGTCATTGCAGTAGGATGGAGCCACCCACTTTCCTTTAGCATAGCAATGCGTATACAGAGCCCATTAGGAAGGCCTATACTTTAAAAATGGCAGTATGTCTAAGTATTTCCGTGGGACCAAGAAAATTGAGGAATTAAGTGTAGGATTAGGGTTGTGTGTGGGTAGAGTTTCATTATGAAAGTATTTAGTGGGTTTAGTGATGGTGGTAGCATCACTGGAGCCAATAATCCAGGATACACAAAGTATGGTTAGTAAATTTCTTGCACATGAGGTTAGTACTATTGCTAGTATTGTTATCGATATTGCCCTGGCACCTCCTTTCATGGCAGAGGGTATAATGGCCAACTACTGTAATTCCTACCCAAACTAGAATAACTATAGTAATGAGCAAAAGAATGCAGTGGTAAGTAGTATGTATGTAATTCAGGCAGCGCGATGCTAAAGATGGCATCGTGGTGCCAGCTTGTCTATTTTAGTGATTTTGAGGTTACCCTTTTTCTCTGTAGCCCAAACAGTGTTGGGCACTCCTGAGCACACAATCTCCTGTGGAGAAAGATTATTATTGTGCTCTTTTCAAGTAACTTTGTGTGTTAGGAGTACCTTGTTACCCTGAATTACCACCCCAGGACTAAAAAATGGTCTGGGGAAGGCACTTTCAAAGGGCAAGGGTCTGCTAAGCCTTAATCTAGAGTTGAGCTCATAACAAGCTATCTCTAAAGCTCTACTCAGTGGCTGATCCTTCAAATACTAATTTTAGTTTTAATAACCCATTGTGTCTTTCTATGTTACCTGCTGCCTGTGGGTTATATGCTTGGTGGTAATTCCACATAACATCCATCTCCTGGGCCCATTTCTTGACTATTTGGCTAGTAAAATGCATGCCTTGACCTGACTCAATAATGGCTGGGCACCATAGGGTGTAAATTGTGGCCATAGCATCAACTCTCTTATGTGCTTTTGCCAGCATTACACCAGAATGTACATCTACCATTGTGCATGCATAATCTCCCTTATATGTTTGTAATGGTCCTATGAAGTCTATCTGTATTATAGCATTAAGGCAATTAGGTTTATACAATTCTAGTGAGGCTCTATATCTAAATCTTTGTACTGTCATTGGGCAATCTGGGCAGTTTTCCACTGCCTGTTTACATTTTGTCCAAGACAAATCAATATTCCTTAATTGTCCCCAAGTAAACAATGCATGTATGCCACAGTGGCCTAATGCCTTATGAAGGTCTCTTAGTTCTTGTATTGATGGGGTACATATCTTGAGTTTTCGTTGTTTTATTTGTTCATTCTTATAATTCCTAAATGTATTAGTTTAAGCCCATTTAGGTTTATCTTGTATTACCTTACTCCCAGGCCCTCTTTTGAGAGTCATTTTTAGTCCTTGTTTATGCATATGCCACGGATCTGCCTGGTTACCTTTCCTATACAAGGTTACAGAATGGTCTGTGGACACTTTCACCTGCCAAGGTGTATTTCTGGTAATCATTAGAGCTGCTAACTTACCTGTCTTTTCACTATTCTAAGATGTTGGATCACCTCTCCCTGTGTGTGCATCCATGTGTGTCACATAGATGCCAATAGACTGGGAGAGTTCATCCATTTTTATCCAATCTTCCTTAGACCATATGTCCTTACCATTTATCTGCCAGTTGGTATGCTTCCATTTCCCTGACTATACTGCAATGCCATTGCACACACACCATGAATCTGAATAAATATATCCTAACAATTTTATATCCTTCCTTTTGAGATTGTTCAATTGCTAACCTGGCTGCATGGACCTCTGCATGTTGCACTGATCTACCCATGCCTTGGTCTGTGAGGATTTGCCCATCCATGGGTCTCCAGGCTGCAGATTTCCAATGCAGCTTGCCACCCCAAAACATGATGCTCCATCAGTGAACCAGGTGTTTGTCTGTGAGTTGTCCCACCTCTCTGTCCTGCAAGGGCCAATATTCTTGGCCTGTATAATTTTTGGCATGGCTATTGGGCATGGTACCATTGGGGCTGAGGCAATCTCCTCCACTCAGAGTCATGTCTTCCCCTTTGCCATGATCTTGTGATTATTGAGGAACTCAGAGAGTAACCATTTCCATTGCAACACCTTGGGTTCAGAAGAGGTTCAGGCTAGGGCTTCCCCTTTCATGTTGATCTGGTCCAATATTGCCACTGGACTACAGACTGGACTAGGCATTGATCCGTCAGGACCAGGCACACTGTTTTCTCTGCCTCCATGAGCGTCCAAGTGAGCCTCTCAAAAATTGTATATTTGGATTCCACATATGGGAATCTTTTACAATAAAATGATATGGGTACTGTGTGTGCACCTCGTTTACACATTACGCTCCAGTTTCCATATCCTGCTTGATAGGAAATATGCAGAATCATGGTGTCAGTGTGGGCAATGGTATATAACTGACTGTGAGTTGCTATCAACTCTTTTACTGCTTTAAAGTCATGTTCTTGTTGTGGGCCCCACTCAAAATCAGAGGCCTTTTTAATAACCTGATACAAGGGTTGCAATAGGATCTGTAAATATGGAATATTATTTCTCCAATATCCAAACAATCCAATAGTTTGTTGCACTTCCATTTTATTAGTTGGTGCTTTAAAGTTGGCAATTTTATCGAGGACTGGGTCAGGGACCTTTGGTCCTATCACTGTCCATATCACTCCTAAGAACTTAATAGAGTCTTGTGGGTTTTGTATTTTATTTGGGTTTATTGTCCACCCATCTTTCCTTAATATCTCCACTGTCTCCTCTAGTAATTTTGATACCTTTTCTTTGTTCTTTCCAGCTATAATTATATCATCTATGTATGACAGTACTAAGCATTCAACTGGGATCTTTAATTTGTCTAGTGACCACTGTAGTGTCACATGTGCTATGATGGGGCTATTCTTGTATCCCTGTGGCAATCTTTTAAATTGATATTGTTTATTATTCCAGGTAAAGGTAGTCATCTCTCTAGATTTAGGGTGCAATGTTAAGGCAAAGAACATATCAGATAAGTCCACTGATGCAAACCACGAGTATGCTCCCTTCTGTATTTTATAAAATAAGTCCTGTATATCTGGTAAATTACCAGGCATTGCAGGTGAAAGCACATTAATTTTCCTAAAGTCCACAGTGAATCTATAGGTGCCATTTTTTTTCTTAACTGGCCAGACTGGGCTGTTAAAATTAAAGGACTGTGTCCTTTCAATGACTCCTTTGTCTATCAGAGTATTTTTGCATTCTGTCACTTCATCCCTTCAATGGATATTGTTTAGTAAAGGAAGGTTGTATTTCTGGCAGTCATATTGGCTCTACTTTTACCTCTGCCAGATTTACTTGTAACATTTTATTTTTCTTTAAAGGTAGCCATGCAACAAATATTTGTGGAATAATATCCATTCCTAGCAAATCTGTTGGTGCAGACATAAAGACTGAATTTATTTCTATAGGCTATCATAAACTAATATTCTTACTGGGCATCTATAAGCAATATTTACAGTGTTTACTCCATGTATCTGTATAGGATCCTGTTGTTTGGGGCAAGGCACTGATGTAATAATTGTGACCTCATTTCCTGTATCAATTAAAAATGTTAGGAAGTGGGTCTGTCCATTGACAAGTGCTGGTAGTTGGATGGAGGGCCTGACATCTGTGGTCTCTGTGCTGACTGGCCCCATAACCTTGGACCCCATGAGTGTGTTTCCAGCCTTTGGCTTCTGCTCATGTTTGGGTCCCCAAAAGGTCTGATATTCCTCATCACTTGTCCCCATCTGTTCCATCCTGGCCTTCTTTGTTGTATTTGACCCCCATAGGGGCTTCCCCCATTTTTTGGAAATGGGGGTCTATAGGTACCCTGTGGTTGGGGTCTGGTTGGGAAATTCTGTCTCTGCCTGCAGTGACATTCCCTTCCAGGCCCACCACACCTGAAGCATGTTGGTGCTTCAGTTATAAAGGTGATAAGCTGTTTTGGTGGCCATTTAGCTTCTCTTTTCTTTTCTACTGGGAAGGACAGTACCTTGCATTTTTTCTAAGTTTCTTACTTTCTTAATAAAGTCTGTGATGTCCTGTAAAGTTTCTGCCTGCACTAAGGCTGTTGTTAAGGTCATTTTTAAATGTGCTGGAGCTCCATTTATAATTATCTTTTTCATGTTTCTCAAGACTGGTGCCTCCAATGGTGTCCTAATTTCGGGGTGGTAAATTTTATATATAATCCCTACCTTCCTTACCAGTTTTATGGCCTCATCTAAATTCCTCCACTGAAAACTGGTTAGCAGTCTGCAAAAAACTGAAACTAGATCCATGTATATCACCCTATACCAAGATTAACTCAAAATGGATCAAGGATCTTAATATCAGACCACAAACTCTTAAGTTGATACAAGAAAGAGTAGGAAATACTCTGGAGTTAGTAGGTATAGGTAAGAACTTTCTCAATGAAACCCCAGCAGCACAGCAACTAAGAGATAGCATAGATAAATGGGACCTCATAAAACTAAAAAGCTTCTGTTCATCAAAAGAAATGGTCTCTAAACTGAAGAGAACACCCACAGAGTGGGAGAAAATATTTGCCAACTATACATCACACAAAGGATTGATAACCAGAATATACAGGGAACTTAAAAAACTAAATTCTCCCAAAACTAATGAACCAATAAAGAAATGGGCATGTGAACTAAACAGAACTTTCTCAAAAGAAGAAATTCAAGTGGCCAGAAAACACATGAAAAAATGCTCACCATCTCTAACAATAAAGGAAATGCAAATTAAAACCACGCTAAGATTCCACCTCACCCCTGTTAGAATAGCCATCATCAGCAACACCACCAACAACAGGTGTTGGCGAAGATGCGGGGAAAAAGGAACCCTCTTACACTGTTGGTGGGAATGTAGACTAGTACAACCACTCTGGAAAAAAATTTGGAGGCTACTTAAAAAGCTAGACATCGATCTACCATTTGATCCAGCAATACCACTCTTGGGGATATACCCAAAAGACTGTTACTCCAGAGGCACCTGCACATCCATGTTTATTGCGGCACTATTCACAATAGCCAAGTTATGGAAACAGCCAAGATGCCCCACCACTGACGAATGGATTAAGAAAATGTGGTATCTATACACAATGGAATTTTATGCAGCCATGAAGAAGAACGAAATGTTATCATTCGCTGGTAAATGGATGGAATTGGAGAACATCATCCTGAGTGAGGTTAGCCTGGCTCAAAAAACCAAAAATCGTATGTTCTCCCTCATATGTGGACATTAGATCAAGGGCAAATACAACAAGGGGATTGGACTATGAGCACATGATAAAAGCGAGAGCACACAAGGGAGGGATGAGGATAGGTAAGACACCTAAAAAACTAGCTAGCATTTGTTGCCCTTAATGCAGAGAAACTAAAGCAGATACCTTAAAGCAACTGAGGCCAATAGGAAAAGGGGAACAGGTACTAGAGAAAAGGTTAGATCAAAAAGAATTAACCTAGAAGGTAACACCCACGCACAGGAAATCAATGTGAGTCAATGCCCTGTATAGCTATCCTTATCTCAACCAGCAAAAACCCTTGTTCCTTCCTATTATTGCTGATACTCTCTCTTCAACAAAATTAGAAATAAGGGCAAAATAGTTTCTGCTGGGTATTGAGGGGGGGGGAGAGGGAGGGGGCGGAGTGGGTGGTAAGGGAGGGGGTGGGGGCAGTGGGGAGAAATGAACCAATCCTTGTATGCACATATGAATAATAAAAGAAAAATGAAAAAAAAAATTCCTCCACTGAACTGCCTCTGCCTCTACTGAGGACAGATCCATGTCTGGTACTGTATTCCTCCATGCCTCTGTTATCCAGGCAAACAAGGTCCTGGTGGCCTCTGGGCATGCTTTTAGAGCCATCAGTAGTCCTTCGTGTATGTGGGGGTTTTCTATCTTACCTGCCAGCTGTCTCATTTCAGCTGCTGATAGTTCTACTGTATCGGCTCCATTAGACCATATTCTTTCTAGGTAGATTACATCTTTCTCTCCTTTCTGGGCAAATTCTGTTCTATATTGTTGCAACTCAGTTCTTGTCAGAGATCTCTTCTATTATGGTGGTCTCTTCTCCTGACTCCTCATGCCCTTTTACAGGGGTGTAAGTCACCTTTCTAGTTGTTGCTGGGCATGCCTCAATGAAGGGGTTATCTTTGCCTAGGACCTTATTGACCAGTTGTTTTCCCCTTCTTCAGTCAATATCTATGTCATCTATTATTTTGCACAATATTGCTGGTATCTCTTCCTTTTGGGCCCTTTTCACTATGGGGTTTAGAGTGTATGGGTCTGTTAGAGGAATAGTTATATCTGTTCCCTTAGGATAATCTTTAAATTTTTCCTGTGTTAGCATCTCTGTCTCTTTCCAAGGGGACCCTGGCTCTATCTCCACCCTGGTCTTATTTTTACCCCATTTCCTTTTCAGCTTCTCTCATACTTTACTTCCGGCAGTTGCCATAACCTAGGCTTCAGGTTCCCACCAGGTGGTTAGGGTAAATATTAATGAGCACCTTCCTTAGGTACCAAAAAATGGATCCAGCAGTGCTTAGTTTCTGAATTTGTTTGTCTAATAGTGGGTCTCCAATTCTATACTATCTTTTAGCTATCCACTGTCTTAAAGCTGCTTGGCATTTTTCATTGTGGGTGAGTTCTAAAATCCCTCCAAGAGAATTTCAGCATTGGGGGCTCCCTTTGCTCCAGAGCAAGGATTGGCCTTTCCCAAGTTACCTGCTCTTCCCCAACCAGGGCTGGGTTGGCTTCATATGGTTGGTAGGCCTAGGTATGCAGGAGAGAAGGACCCACATCTGAGTTACCCGATCTTCCCTAACCAGGGCTTGGTTGGCTTTGTATAGGTGGTTGGTCAAGGTTTCTGCTCACTGCGCCCTTCCTTGTTCCTTTGCTCAAGTGCCTCCAATGCCTTGATTAGTTCCCGGACCAAGATTTGTGTCTGGATTGCCCTTTCTCATGCCAGGCTTATAAAAAGCTAAAAAGCCACAATCATAATCCCCTTCACAATATCCTGCCAACTCTACCAATTGTCACGAGCACCTATTGGTTCAATTGAGTACAGAGAGACAGTACTCAGGAGACTCTTATTTCAGAGAACAGCGTTTTTATTCAAACAAATTCACATGGCACTTTCCTATGGATCCTAATGCCTGTCTCTGCTACCCTAGCCAGCCAGGAGTTACTCAGACCTTCCCCCAGGTCTCACTCACTGTGCGATGTCTTCTCAGCCAATGAGGGGGATGAAGCTGCACCCCAGGGAATCCTCACAGCCACCTTCAGTGCAGGTCCAGTTCATGGTTCACCAGCCACACCCAGTGGTCGTCAGGAGAAGGGGCACACTCACAAGCAGTGGCTGCCTCTATGTCAGGGTCTCAGGGGGACTCTGACAGCATGGTCTCCGATGTCAAGGAGGAGAGCAAGGCTTTGAGTTCTGGCCTGAGTTTATATACCCTGTGGTGACCTCACCACTTCTGTTATCTACACTGTCACCATAGGGTTTACTTATTAGCATATCAGCGGCCACGTTAGGTTTGGCTCATTAGCATATCAGCTTGTCACACTCCGGCTGGCCTCTAAGCCCTAACACACACTAGCTAATACTTCTTTATTTCAACAATTTCTCATGGCTTTAACACAATACAATCCATTAATACAATAACAATCATATGTGCTTACCACAACAATCCTTCAATACAACAACAATCTTATATGTGTTCACCACAGCATACAATGTTTGGGTCATTTCTCCCCCTTCCTTCTGCCCCCTCCCTTACTTTCCCACACCCTCCCTCTCCCCCCCTCAACCTCCTCTCTGCCAGGCAGAAACTATTTTGCCCTTATCTCTAATTTTGTTGAAGGGAGAGTATAAACAATAATAGGAAGGACCAAGGGTTTTTGCTAGTTCAGATAAGGATAGCTATACATGGAGTTGACTTGCATTGCTTTCCTGTGCATGTGTGTTACCTTCTAAATTAATTATTCTTGAACTAACCTTTTCTCTAGTTCCTGGTTTTGGGAGACTTTAATACTCCTCTATCACCAATATAGGTCATCCAGGCAAAAACCCAAGAAGAAATCCTAGACCTAATGACACCAAAGATCAAATTTACCTAAGTGATGTTCAGAATATTTCATCCAGCAACAGCTGGATATACATTCTTCTCAGCAGCCCATAGAACTTTCTCCAAAATAGACCATATCTTAGGGCACAAAGCAAACCTCAAATATAAAGAAAACAGAAATAACCCCCTGGATTATATCTGATCATAATGCAATAAAATTAGAACTCAACAATAAAAGCAGCAGAAAATATGAAACAATTGGAGGCTAAACAACACATGGCTCAACAATCAGTGGGTCATAGAACAAATAAGAGAGGAAATCAAAAAGTTCCTGGAATTTAATGAAAATGCAAACACAACCTATCAGAACCTATGGGACACAGCAAAGGCAGTCCTAAGAGGAAAGTTAAAGGACAGAAAAATCTCAAATAAAGGACCTAATGCTACATCTCAGACTCCTAGACAAACAAGAACATGCTAAACCCAATACAAGCAGAAGGAGAGAAATGATAAAAAATAAGGGCCACAATGGATGGAATTGGAGAACATCATCCTGAGTGAGGTTAGCCTGGCTCAAAAAACCAAAAATCGTATGTTCTCCCTCATATGTGGACATTAGATCAAGGGCAAATACAACAAGGGGATTGGACTATGAGCACATGATAAAAGCGAGAGCACACAAGGGAGGGATGAGGATAGGTAAGACACCTAAAAAACTAGCTAGCATTTGTTGCCCTTAACGCAGAGAAACTAAAGCAGATACCTTAAAGCAACTGAGGCCAATAGGAAAAGGGGAACAGGTACTAGAGAAAAGGTTAGATCAAAAAGAATTAACCTAGAAGGTAACACCCACACACAGGAAATCAATGTGAGTCAATGCCCTGTACAGCTATCCTTATCTCAACCAGCAAAAACTCTTGTTCCTTCCTATTATTGCTTATACTCTCTCTACAACAAAATTAGAAATAAGGGCAAAATAGTTTCTGCTGGGTATTGAGGGGGGAGAGGGAGGGGGCGGAGTGGGTGGTAAGGGAGGGGGTGGGGGCAGTGGGGAGAAATGAACCAATCCTTGTATGCACATATGAATAATAAAAGAAAAATGAAAAAAAAATAAGGGCCAAAATTAATGAAATATTGACCAAAAATTATACAAAGGATAAATGAAACAAAAAGCTGATCCTTGGAAAAAATAAACAGGATTGACAAGCACCTGGCAAATCTGACTAAAAAAGGAGGGAAAAGACCCAAATTAGTAAAAACAAAAAAGGGGAGATAACAAGAAACACCAAGGTAATCCAGGATATCATCAGGTACTACTTTGAGAACCTACATTCAAATAAACTGGAAAATCTTGAAGAAATGAACAAATTTCTACATACTTATGACCATCCAAAACTGAACCAAGAGGATATTAACTACCTAAAGAGATCTGTAACACGAAATGAAATTGAATCAGCAATAGTCTTCCAAATTGACAGATTCTCCACTCAAATCTAGTAGACCTTTAAAGAGGAACTAATGCCAACACTACTTAAACTTTTCCACAAAAATAGAAATGGATGGAGTGCTGCCTAACTTATTTTGTGAACCCAGATTTACACTCATCACCAAACCAGAGGACATATCCAAAAAGGAGCACTACAGACCAATCTCCTTAATGAACATTGATGCAAAAATCCTCAATAAAATAATGGAAAACTGAATATAACAACATATCAGAAAAATCATTCCACATGACCAAGTTGACATCATCCCAGGGATGCAGGGATGGTTCAACACATGAAAATCATTAAATGTAATACAGCACATTAATAGAAGCAAAGATAAAAACCACTTGATCATCTCAACAGATGCAGAAAATTAGATTCAACACCATTTCATGATAAAAGCTCTAAGGAAACTAGGAGTAAAAGGGATGTACCTCAACATTATAAAGGCTACATGTGACAAACCTATAACCAATATCATGCTTAATGGGGAAAAGCTGAACCCATTTCCCCACTCCTATTCAACATAGTCCTAGAATTCCTAGCTAGAGCAATAAGACAACAAGAAGAAATAACAGGAATACAAACAGGTTAAAAAAAGTAGTCAAAGTATCCCTTTTTGCAGATAACATAATCTTATAACTTAAAGAAGCTGAAAACTCCACCCAAGAACTCCTAGACACTATAAACATCTTCAGCAAAGTAGCAGAATACAAAATCAAATTACATGAACCAGTAGCTTTCTGTACACCAACAATGAATTGATTGAGAAAAGGAGGGTTCTTGTACATTCATAGGTTGAGGCTGCTTTGAGACATGGGGACCCTATGACAGTGTAGTGTGTGTGTGTGTGTGTCCATCTCAGCCTAATTGTGATCTGAGGATCTTGGTTTGTCTGCCCACCCACAGATGGAAGACTAATTAGCCCAGTCTCCAGCATACAGTGGGGGAGTGTAAGTGGAGTATTCAGGACTTTTGCCCATTCCTATTTTCTGGTGAAAGACTTGGGAGCAGGTTAGGTGGCTCATTGATCTAAAAATAAACACATGTTTACTTTGGGAGAAATTCTTGTGTAACACTGATGCTGGGAGAGAGAGAGAGAGAGCCACAGAGAGGTAAAGAGACTCATCATTCAAAGAGAAAGAAACACAGCAAGCAGGCAAAGTTTAAAAAGTCAGGAGTTGTATGCATTGCACACACTTGTACACCTGTACTCCCAGCTACTTGGAAGAATGAGGAAAGAGGATTGTTTGATCCAAAGAGATAGAGGCAAGCCTGGGCAACATAGAAAGGTTCTGTCTCAAAAGTCAAAATATAACACAACACAAAAAACATGAAGGATGCAGAGAAAGACACAGGGGAGGAAACAGTGTGTGTGAGATGCTGCCTAATGACTGATGAAGGAGTGAATGGAGGAATTATTTTTTGAGCCAAGGTGCTGAGGAGACTTAGTATAGATGTGTATGGCCTCTGGTAATATCTATTTATGGTACTGATAAACTCACAGATGGGTCTCCACTGCTGACTGAGGGTCCTGAGGTCCTTGAAGCTGGGCTATAGGGCATGGGACAGAGTGTCCTGCCTCCATAGGAACCTCAGGTGCACTGTGGGGACAGCATTCAGTCTACCCATCATGAGAGACTGTATTCCTACTTCAGACCCTGGCAAAGACATGTGTGGGTGGGGAGGACTCACAGAGCAGATCCCAGCGAAAGGCTTTTGGGCTGTGTCACAGGAATTGGCTATGGGATGTTCGGGCTGATGAATAAACTTGTAGCAGAATGGAAGGAAGTGAAGCTGGAGTGCCTGGGACAATTGGCTCTGGGGACCTCTGCAGAATCAGGTGGAGGGAGCCAGTGTTGGGGGAGGGGGAGCTGTCACCAGAATTCTGCCTAAGGGTCTCAGCAGGTTGTGTTTGCCCTTGATCTAATGTCCGCATATGAGGGGGAACATACAATTTTTGTTCTTTTGGGCCAGGCTAACCTCACTCAGAATGATGTTCTCCATTCCATCTATTTACTTGCGAATGATAAGATTTCATTCTTCTTCATGGCTGAGTAAAATACCATTGTGTATAAATACTTCATTTTCTTAATCCATTCATCAGTAGTGAGGCTTCTTGACTGTTTCCATAACTTGGCTATTGTGAGTAGTGCTGCACTAAACATTGGTGTGCAAGTGCCTCTAGAGTAACCTGTGTCACATTCTTTTGGGTACATCACCAAGAGTGGTATTGCTGGATCATATGGCAAATCTATGTTTAGCTTTTTAAGTAGCCTCCAAATTTTTTTCCAGAGTGGTTATACTACTTTGCATTCCCACCAGCAGTGTAAAAGTGTTCTTTTTTCACCACATCCTCACCAACACATTTTGTTAGCGGTGTTGTTAATGATGGCTATTCTAACAGGGGTGAAGTGGAATCTTAGTGTGGTTTTTATTTGCATTTCCTTTATTGCTAGAGATGGTGAGCATTTTTTAATGTGTGTTTTGGCCATTTGTATTTCTTCTTTTGAGAAAGTTCTGTTTAGTTCACTTGCCCATTTCTTTATTGGTTCATTAATTTTGAGAGAATTTAGTTTTTTGAGTTCCCTATGTATTCTGGTTATCAGTCCTTTGTCTGATGTGTAGCTGGCAAATATTTTCTCCCACTCTGTGGGTGTTCTCTTCAGTTTAGAGAAAATTTCTTTTATTGAGCAGAAGCTTTTTAGTTTTATGAAGTCCCATTTATCTATGCTATCTCTTAGTTGCTGAGCTGCTTGGGTTCCATTGAGAAAGTCCTTGCCTATACCTATTAGTTCCAAAGTATTTCTTACTCTTTCCTGTACCAACTTTAGAGTTTGGGGTCTGATATGAAGACCCTTGATCTATTTTGAGTTAATATTGGTATAGGGTGATAAACATGATCTAGTTTCAGTTTTTTGCAGACTGCTAGCCAGTTTTCCCAGCAGTTTATATTTTTTCTCCATCGTACATTTTAAGCGCCTTTGTCAAAGATAAGTTGGTTATAGTTGTGTGGCTTCATATCCAGGTCCATTATTCTGTTCCACTGGTCTTCATATCTGTTTTTGTGCCAGTACCATGCTGTTTTTATTGTTATTGCTTTGTAATATAGTTTGAAGTCAGGTATTGCTATACCTCCAGCGTTGTTCTTTTTACTGAATATTGCCTTGGCTATTCGTGGCCTCTTGTGTTTCCATATAAATTTAACAGTAGATTTTTCAATCTCTTTTATGAATGTCATTGGGATTTTGATGGAAATTGCCTTAAACATGTAGATTACTTTTGGGAGTATAGACATTTTTACTATGTTGATTCTACCAATACATGAGCATGGGGGATCTCTTCACTTTCTAGAGTCCTCCTTTCACTCTTTCTTCAGAAGTTTATAGTTTACCTTGTAGAGGTTGTTCACACCCTTTGTTAAGTTTACACCTAGGTATTTGATTTTTTTGAGGCTATTATAAATGGGATTGTTTTCATATATTCTTTCTCAGTCTGTTCATTATTAGTGTATAGAAATGCTAATGATTTTTCTATGTTGATTTTATATCCTGCTACCTTGCTATAGCTGTTGATGGTGTCTAGGAGCTTCTGAGTAGAGTTTTTTGGGTCTTTAAGGTATAGAATCATATCATTTGCAAATAGGGATATGTTGGCAATTTCTTTACCTATTTGTATTCCTTTTATTCCTTCTTCTTGCCTAATTGCTCTGGCTAGGAATTGCAGTACTATGTTGAATAAGAGTGGAGATAGTGGGTATCCTTGTCTAGTTCCTGATTTTAGAGGTAATGGTTCCAGTATTTCTCTGTTAAGTATAATGCTGGCTGTAGGTTTCATATATGGCTTTTATAATGTTGAGGTACTTTCCTTCCATTCCATGGTTTCTATTTCATTGATTTCAGCTCTTATTTTTATTATTTCTCTCCTTCCATTTGTTTTGGGATATGCTTGTTCTTGTTTTTCTAGGAGTTTGAGATGTATCATTAGGTCATTCACTTGAGATCTTTCAGTCTTTTTAATATATACACTCATGGGTATAAACTTTCCTCTCAGGACTGCCTTTGCTGTGTCCCATAGGTTCCAGTAGGTTTTGTTTTCATTTTCATTGACTTCCAGGAACTTTTTAATTTCCTCTTTTATTTAATCAATGACCCATTGTTCATTAAGCAATGGGTTATTCAGTTTCCAGCTGTTTGCATGTTTTTTGCCTTCATTTTGTTGTTGAGTTCTAGTTTTATTGCATTGTGATCAGAGAGTATGCATGGTATAATTTCTATTTTCTTATATTTGCTGAGACTTGCTTTGTGCCCTAGGATATGATCTATTTTGTAGAAGGTTCCATGGGCTGCTGAGGAGAATGTATATTGTGTAGAAGTTGGATGAAATGTTCTGTAGACATCAACTAGGTCCATTTGATCTATGGTATGTTTTAGATCTAGGATTTATTGATTTTTTGTTTGGGTGACCTATCTATTGATGATAGTGGGGTGTTAAAGTCTCCCACAACCACTGTGTTGGAGTTACTATATGCTTTTAGGTCCTTCAGGGTATGTTTGATGAAATTGGGTGCATTGACATTGGGTGCATATAGGTTGATAATTGTTATTTCCTTTTGATGTATTTACCCTTTTATTAGTAGGGAATGTCCTTCTTTACCTCATTTGATCAATGTAGGTTTGAAGTCTACTTTGTCAGAGATAAGTATTGCTACTCCTGCCTGTTTTCAGGGGGCATTGACTTGGTTAATCTTCTTCCAGCCTTTCATCCTAAGCATATGGTCATTTCTATCAATGAGGTCCTGTAAGCAACAAATTGTTGAAGCTTCCTTTTTGATCCAGTTTTTCAAATGGTGCCTTTTGATGGGGGAATTCAGTCCATTAATATTAAGTGTTAGTATTGATAGGTATGTGGTGATTCTTGTCATTTAGTTGTCTTAGTTGTTTGAAGGTTTGATTGTGTGTAGCTAAATCAATGTTACTCTCTACTTTCTTGCTTTTTCTTTTCCTGTATTTTGATACTGCCTGCCCTTTCATGGTTATGTTGGGTTTCACTTTCTGTGTGCAGAATCCCTTGAAGAATATTTTGTAGTGGTGGCTTTGTGGTCATATATTGTTTTAGTTTCTGCTTATCATGGAAGACTTTTATTGCTCCATCTATTTTGAATGATAGTTTTGCAGGGTAGAGTACCTTAGGGTTGAAGTTATTTTCATTCAGTGCCAGAAGATCTCACCCCAATCTCTTCTTGCTTTTAGTGTTTCTGTTGAGACGTCTGCTGATATTGATGGGTTTATCTTCGTATGTTATGTTTTTTCTCTCTTACAGCCTTCAATATTCTTTCTTTATTCTCCATGCTTGTTGTTTTAATGATAATATGTTTTGGGGTAGTTCTATTTTGATCAGGTCTGTTTGCAGTTCTGGAGGCTTCCTATATCTGTATGGGCATAGTTTTCTTTAGTTTTGGGAAATTTTCTATAATTATTTTGTTGAATATATTATTCATTTCTTTTTCTTGCATCTCTTCTCCTTCTTCTATGCCCATGATTCTCAGGTTTGGCCCTTTGATGGCGTCAGTAAGATCTTGCATTTTCTTTTCACAGGTCTTGTGTTCTTTTACTAATAGTTTTCATTTATTCCTTTAATTACCATTTCATCTTCAAGTTCTCAGATTCTGTCTTCTGCTTGTTCTAGTCTGCTGGTTTGGCCTTCCATTTTGTTTTGCATTTCTGTTTTGCTCTTTTTTTCAGAGGTTTTCTATGTTCTGAGTTTCTTCCTCTTTAATATTCTCTATTTTCATCCTGAGTTCATTAATCTCTTTATTTATCATGTTCTTTGTTTCATTTTGGTGTTTATACAGTGCTTCTATAGTTTCTTTTATTTGTGATTGTGCTATCTCAAATTCTCTACTTTTGTTGTCTTGGAATTTCTTGAGTGTCTCCTGTACATTTTGGTTGACCATATCCAATATCATCTCTATAAAATTCTCATTGATTACTTGCAGGATTTCTTCTTTCAGAGTGTTCTTGTGGGCTTCATTGGGTTCTTTGGCATAGTTTACCTTCGTTTTGTTGGAGTCTCGATTTGGGTATCTATTTTCTTCATTTCCCTCTGGTTCCTGTACTAATTTATTATTAGGTGAAAATGGTTGCCCTCTTTTTTCTGTCTTCCCATCAGTGCCCTTGCTCTTGTTACTGCTCCTGTACTGTGTGTGTAATTCAGTATTGTCTAGCTTGTAATAATAACAATGGTGATATTTAGAATGGAAGGGTGAAAGGAGATGGAAAGCAAAGAAGGTAAAGAAAAAGGGAAAACAAAACAAAACAAACAAACAAGCAAGCAAAAAACCCCAATCAAACAAACAAACAAAAAACAGAGCCAGAGAAATAAACAGTGAAAGATCATGTACTAATCAACAGTAAGCTAAACAGGCATTAGAGATTCAGAGAGAGGATAAAAAAAATCCCCAAGTTCAAATGCAGTAAAGTTTCAGTCTTAATAATTTTGATATTAGTCCTTAAGCCTCCAGTCCTGAAGACTTCTCAGTGTCTGAGAAGTAGTTCTGTTGTTTTCTCATCAAAGAGGAAAAAACAAAAAACAAAACAAACAAAAAAAATCCCAAGTTCAAATGCAATACAATTTCAGTTAGTCCTTCACCATCTGGTGTTGTTGTCTCATCAAAGGAAGAGAAAAAAAAGGGAGTCTGGAGATAGCTTTGTGAATGTCTATCTGAGGCTGTGGCTCACCTGCCTCCTACTGTCAGCCATCTGCTGCAGGCTTTGTTTATTTAGAGTTCTCCTGGAAGCATGCACCTTTTGTTTTCTCCAGTATACAGCCATACCAGCCTTTTGCAATTGCAGTCTTTTTTGTAATTTACAGTTCGTGTGGGGAGGTGCCTCTACCCCACTCTCTTGTGGAGCATGCCACAATTTAGCCACCATTGGAAGACTTCCCCTCTCCAAGCACACTGGGGGAGGTGGCACTTCTCTGGTTTGCTTTTTTATTTACAGTTCCATGAGGGAGTGCCCCTCCCCCACTCTCTGGAGCTCAGGGCACCCCACCCTCTTTGCTACATGTCTTTTTTTCCCAGCTGCTTGTTTGTCATTCAGTTTGGTTTTTTCTCTTTTTTTTTCCCTGCATGGGGGTCAGTCTGTCCAGAGGGCTATGCTGATCTGGCCCCGGGTTGTTTGTGGAAGTACTGCATGCTACTTAGCTCACCTGGTCGTCTGCTTCTCCCAAGCTGGTTAGGCGCTGGTGTCTGGCAGTGTGAGAGCCCTCCTGGTTTCTACATTTAACATGGAGTGAGGATGCTATGCACGGGCTGGGGGTGTGGAGGTGTCAGAGTTCTGCCTCTTCAGAGTTTTGCCTCTTCTTGGTGGTTTTTCCTTCAAGGTGTATCTCCAGCGTCTCTCCAAGATTTTACTTTAGGAAGCACGTTTTCTGCTTTCTCCCTCTAGTCACCATCTTGGAATCTCCTAGAATACATCTTTGTTAGGTTCTCTCCCCCATCATGATTCTTCCAGAAACTCCCTTCCTTTGTGAGATAACTTCAACAGGTTTCATTGTTCTATTTTCACACAAGTATGTTAAATACATCAGAGAATGATAGTGAATAATATCAAAACATATGCCATCTGTGTAGGAAGATGGCATAATGAAATGCACAAATGCTATTCAGTAATAGGAATTAATGGAGGAAAGTGTAAGGGAATGTAATGGAGGGATTAATCTAATTAAAGCACAATATATTCATGGGTGAAATACCCTGGCAAATCCCTTTGAATAATGAATATATACTTATTGATGGGTATTATTAAGTGTTTATCAAATTCATTTTTATTAGAATATACTTTAAGTTGCCTATCCTCTCTTTTATTCTTTTGTCTAATTATGTTTTCTGTTACATTAATTTCCTAGCTTCTTTGTGTTTAGTTTCCTGTTCCTTGTGATATTAGATGTGTAGAATTTTAGGCATTGTTCATTGATATATTTGTAATAAATAACATTGATATCTATTATAGGATTTTACATTAGTATGTAAGAAAACTTTCAGTGTTTGAAATGAGATCTTGCTAACTTTTTGCTGAGGCTGCCCTCAGATCACAACATCTGAATCTGTCTTCCAACTACCTGGTATTAAAGGCATGAGCCAGTTTGCCTGGCCATATTTTCAACTTTTGATGGTTTAATTAATTCTCTACCTTTTGGATTGTGAAAAGGTATATTTCCTAAACTATAAGCCTGAAGATATTGACATTGCTTTGTACAATGTTTTTATATATGTACACACTGAATTTATCTGATCCTCATTTGCATAAAGAGTATTTATTCGAATTAACTATAGCCTGCACAATATTGTCAGTTTGAATACATTTCAAAACAAGATTGAAGTCATACAAGTGTGCTGTGAAATTAAGCTACATCTGAATCATAAAGGAACTTAGAAAATTCCGACATGACATGATAAATTTGTATATTATCAACATAATATGGAAATTATGTTCAATATTGGTTTGTGTCAGTTTTCACATAATAAACAAACCCTCTTTCCTGTATTCTCTGTGTTTCTGTCAGATAGAATATTTTTAAGGGTCTGGGACTATTACATAAATTAGTAATGTAATAAATTATGTTTGTTTGCCATTTCTACCATTCTTAACAAGAATTTTTCCACCCTTCACTCATCTAATATAGCATCATTATGCATTGCCTCTGTGTAAAACTATATGATATTCTCCCTAAATTGCAGATAACATGTCTCTGTGCATATGATCATTGCAGGCTTATTACACTGCATTAAATTCATGTCAATTAATGCCACTTTTCCTACTCCCCATAAAACAGTGAACATGGAATAAAACCACTCATTGAAGCTTTAAAAGAATGTCATACAGCACAGACATAGCTACTTCTTAAACCAAACAAAATTTTTTTGAGTACCTGCTCTGTGTCAAGAACAATGATGGGCACTGAGAAAGCTACCCAGTGGTCTATATGTTAATTTTCAAAGACAATGAAGACTTGGTTCTTAATAATACTTTCTGTTAAATTCCATGATAGACATGAAACTTATGTATTGAGGAGTGGTAAAAAGGGTTTTCTTGAGAGAGTAAGGCATGCAGGGAACTAACAGTGAATCAAATATATAATTCAAAGCCTGTGGGTTGTGATATATCTAAAAGCAACATGATCAAATATAACAAATAAGTTTCCAACTAGAGGTGAGAAGACTTGTGTCTATGCTGACCTCTTGCAGAACTTTCCCATTTTTTTGAATAATTAGAAAATATTAAGGAGAGCTGGGGAGTTTCTCCATGAGACCAAGACTAAACCCATCCCATTAGAAATCTCATTCTTTGAGCAAGGGGTGCAATCAAACAGCAGGCAGCCTTTCCCTTGCGAGGGGATTTCCTGAACCCAGGACCACAACTTGCACTGCAAACAGAGTGAGGATTCTGAGGAAAATCAGATGTGTTGGTGACTGCTCAGAATTTTACTAATGCTCCAATAATTCCAGTGTTTTAGAGAATTGGATCATTAAGAAATAATTTCTATATAGAAATCCAACTAATTGAATAGATACTGTTATAATAAGTATATGTCATGAAATCCAAAGGCCTAAGTGTTTTAGGCTTTGTCCTTAGTCCATAGTGCTTTTGGGAAGCATAGAACCTTTAAGAGTTGGGGGTTAGTGAGGGTAAGTGTGTAACACAAATGCCATGTGTGATTTATGTTATGTAATATATAAATATTTAGAAATATGTGGGTAAAGAATTGTGTTCCCTTCTCCCCTGAGAGTCAGTTAACAAGAAAATTCCTCAAGATAGAAGTTATGAAATGTACATTGCTGGACTATGAATGAACATTATGGTCATAAAACTCCTAACAAAGTTTTTCTTACTGACATGTTCTTCATAGTATGATTAGAGCCAACCCACTTCTATAATTCCTGTGACCCACTCCATTATATTTTCAGATAAAGATAATTGCTGGTCACATGGCCAGTTTGGGGAAAACTTTCCTACTTTAAGTCCAAGACCTTCTGGAAAATTCCAAGAGTTGAAAATGTCATACTCTGGCTCTATATTACTCATCTCATCTAAAATCTCTTGGTCTGCAACAGGATTGTTAAATTGCATGTTCTTCAGATGGTGGTGTAGCTAAAAGAGATGCGTCATCCTATCATGAAATGGATCCCAGAGGGAAGACAGAAAGCCTGAATTAAGTAAAGTTCCTCATTGTCTTAAACCCTGCTTTGTCATGCAGACACAACACAGTTACAAATGAAGTAAAACAAATGAAAGTTTGTGAAGAACTAAAACACCACAATATTTCTAAATGCTGGGTACTCATGATAGAACCAAAAGTCCAGTTTCAAAAGAAACAACCAACCACACTAACTTCAACTATCTGTGAATGTGGGAATTAGACTATTTTCAGCTTCCTAGGAGAAGCAAGTCAGGTACATTAAGTTTATTTATGTACCCATTGATCCAGGCTGCAAAATTAGGTCATTAATACCTAATGTAGAATAAAATGAAATCACTTATGTAAAGTATCCATTACAGTGCTTAGTGTGACTGAGGTAAACAGCCAATACTATTTTTCTTGTTAAGAAATTCATTGGGAAAATTCTTGATTTATAATATTGAAAGTATTAATTGTGGAGAATGTTGAGGTCATTTGAAATAATAAGCACCAATGTGAACTTAACCCTAATTTCCTACCACCACTGTCAACTTTTTCTTTAAGAATACATCCTCATAGGCCTAAAGTAACCTTCTGGACAGTGAAAAAAAGTACAATGTATATGGTGCTATTTGAGAAAGTAGCCTAAGGTACTTAGTTTGAGTGCCTACAGAATGTCAGCTTTAGAAAATCACCTTGTTGATGGTGTGTACCATCCAAGGGATAATATATTACCTGTGATGGGGAAAGCACCATCCATTTCCCTTTTCCCATTGCTTGCATTTGTATTTGATGAAGAATCATCTCATGAAGGGCATGTGCCACAGCATACACAGCATTGTGTATATTTTAACTGTCATCAATCATGGTCATATCAAAAAGGTACCTAGACAACCATTCCAAAGAGACACTATGTGGATAGTTCTCCAAAGTATCACAGTCAGATTCAGAAACTGAGCAATTAAATGCAAGAAACCACAACTTATCAAGGAAAATATATTCTGAGTATTTAGAAGGATTAGCTATCTGAACAAAATTTGGGAAACCAGAAATGTTTCCATGGTGGTGTGAAAAAATGAGTGGTCCTTAGAATGAATCTAGCATGAAATATTTCCTTTTGGTGATTATATCATATTGTGAGTTCATGACCCATACTTTCCCAATCATTAGTTTGTCCTAAATCAAAAATTAATCCTCTTAGGAAATCAGGGTTACCATAGATAATAATCACATTTGCTGATGATTTAATAATCTGGTGATGAATTAACTAGGCTATTGGAAAATGTGAAGCTGTGGTAAATGTGATCATTTCCACCGAGGCTAAACAGATACTTTTTTTTCCATCTCTCCTCTCAGGGAGAATTTGAAAACCTTTGAAGTCTTTTGAGACAAATAGTCCAACCCAGGTCCAACTGAAATGAAGCAGCAAGAAAACCATGCCCTGGGCCATAAATGTCCTTGGGGGCCATCTGATAGAGAGAAGGAAACTGGCTATGGTCATTCAGGATAGGATCAAAAGGCCCAAAGATAAGCTAAAGGGAAATGAAAATTGAAAGAAACATGAGGCAGAGGAGAACCAAAATGGCACAAGCTCAATCCTGATGAGCATAAACAATACAGGCAATGGGAGCAAGGAAACTTTTCTCACCCCATTTAAAAAGTCATCACTTACTTCCTGAGAGCTTTTTAGACATGTACTGACCAGGTTTACAGATCCAGGAAATCTCTTTGTCTGCTCCAACTTCTCCTTTTTCTTTGTTCTAAACCAAGGGAATGTGGCTACCTGACCAAGTCTTTGCACTTTGAGATTATACACAGTGAATTTCATAAATTCATGCCAGTCTTTTAACCATCTTCAGAGAGCTAAGAATGCATTAAAGTAGACCTGGCTTCATGTTTTGCCATACTACACCCTCACTTCTGGAAATTTGTAGAGTTCCAGCAGTGTCCCAATCTGGACAAATGTTGCCTATGATGTCCCTGTAAGTACTGCTACAGACTTTCTCTGTCTTCTACAGTTGTAATTAGGGATTATTTTTCCTAGTTAGAGAGCCAAGTGAAAAGTTTCTCCAATGGATTACATTTAATGAATGGAACATTATATATGCCATATCCAAGAGACATGTTGTGTAAAAGATGGGGGCTCTTGTTGATCTCCTCAATGGTAAAAATGAACACTAGTAAAAACTGGTAATTCTTTAAGTAAAACCTGTATGGAAGTCATAGGAATGTTTAGGGGGAAGAATTAAAACATGATTATTTTCAAATCCAATGCAATGCCTGCTATGGATTGAATTCTTATGTCTCTACAAAATTAATCTGTTGAAAACGTACCCATAGTGGTATCAATTTAGATTTCTGGCTCTCAGACAGGCAGTTAGGATTAGGAGGATCTCTCCTGAATAAGATTCATATCCTTAGGGGAACAAAGAGACAGATGTTGATTTGTTCCTCTACCAAATGTGGATACACCATAATTACTTCTCTCCATGAATCATGAAACAGGCCCTCACAAGACACCAAATCTGGTGCTTGAGTTTGGTCATCCTAGTGCCACACATGTGAAAAATAAATATTTCTTATTAAGCTTCTCAGTTGATGTTATGTGTTTATATGGAAGATCAGCTTCTTATCTACTTGTTCCCCAGTAGGGCAGGACTGTGCTTCTGCCTATACAACCACCAGCTGAGGTATGGGCCTCAGTGAACTGAGAACACCGTGTAGGACCACCTGGCTGTGAGATTCAAATATGACCCATCTTAGCTTCAGCCCAAGTGGGCAGGAGTGGATACAGGTATTCTTTTATCGCCATTAACCATCTCACACTATCTAAAATGTTGTAAGTAACCATGCATTTTGAGTAAGTCAGAGGAGTAAGACTTTAATTTTGGCTTGGAACTTAGTGCTAATCTCTTTTTTTTATTATTCATATGTGCATACAAGGCTTGGGTCATTTCTCCCCCCTGCCCCCACCCCCTCCCTTACCACCTACTCTGCCCCCTCCCTCTCCCCCTACCCCCTCAATACCAGAAGAAACTATTTTGCCCTTATTTCCAATTTTGTTGTAGAGAGAGTATAAGCAATAATAGGAAGGAACAAGGGTTTTTGCTGGTTGAGATAAGGATAGCTATACAAGGAGATGACTCACATTAATTTCCTGTGTGTGTGTGTTACCTTCTAGGTTAATTCTTTTTGATCTCACCTTTTCTCTAGTTCCTGGCCCCCTTTTCCTATTGGCTTCAGTTGCTTTTAAGGTATCTGCTTTAGTTTCTCTGCGTTAAGGGCAACAAATGCTAGCTAATTTTTTAGGTGTTTTACCCATCCTCATCTCTCCCTTGTGTGTTCTCGCTTTTATCATGTGCTCAAAGTCCAATCCCCTTGTTGTGTTTGCCCTTGATCTAATGTCCACATATGAGGGAGAACATACGATTTTTGGTCTTTTGGGCCAGGCTAACTTCACTCAGAATGATGTTCTCCAATTCCATCCATTTACCAGCGAATGATAACATTTTGTTCTTCTTCATGGCTGCATAAAATTCCATTGTGTATAGATACCACATTTTCTTAATCCATTCGTCAGTGGTGGGGCATCTTGGCTGTTTCCATAACTTGGCTATTGTGAATAGTGCTGCAATAAACATGGGTGTGCAGGTGCCTCTGGAGTAACCTGTGTCACAGTCTTTTGGGTATATCCCCAAGAGTGGTATTGCTGGATCAAATGGTAGATCGATGACCAGCTTTTTAAGTAGCCTCCAAATTTTTTTCCAGAGTGATTGTACTAGTTTACATTCCCACCAACAGTGTAAGAGGGTTCCTTTTTCCCCGCATCCTCGCCAACACCTGTTGTTGGTGGTGTTGCTGATGATGGCTATTCTAACAGGGATGAGGTGGAATCTTAGTGTGGTTTTAATTTGCATTTCCTTTATTGCTAGAGATGGTAAGCATTTTTTCATGTGTTTTTTGGCCATTTGAATTTCTTCTTTTGAGAAAGTTCTGTTTAGTTCACTTGCCCATTTCTTTATTGGTTCATTAGTTTTGGGAGAATTTAGTTTTTTAAGTTCCCTACATATTCTGGTTATCAGTCCTTTGTCTGATGTGTAGCTGGCAAATATTTTCTCCCACTCTGTGGGTGTTCTCTTCAGTTTAGAGACCATTTCTTTTGATGAACAGAAGCTTTTTAGTTTTATGAGGTCCCACTTATCTATGCTATCTCTTAGTTGCTGTGCTGCTGGGGTTTCGTTGAGAAAGTTCTTACCTATACCTACTAACTCCAGAATATTTCCTACTCTTTCCTGTATCAACTTTAGAGTTTGGGGTCTGATATTAAGATCCTTGATCCATTTTGAGTTAATCTTGGTATAGGGTGATATACATGGATCTAGTTTCAGTTTTTTGCAGACTGCTAACCAGTTTTCCCAGCAGTTTTTGTTGAAGAGGCTGCTATTTCTCCATCGTAAATTTTTAGCTCCTTTGTCAAAGACAAGTTGGTTATAGTTTTGTGGCTCCATATCTGGGTCCTCTATTCTGTTCCACTGGTCTTCATGTCTGTTTTTGTGGCAGTACCATGCTGTTTTTATTGTTATTGCTTTGTAATATAGTTTGAAGTCAGGTATTGTGATACCTCCTGCATTGTTCTTTTGACTGAGTATTGCCTTGGCTATTCGTGGCTTCCTGTGTTTCCACATAAATTTCATGGTGGATTTTTCAATCTCTTTAATAGTGCTAATCTCTTATATCTAACACTGGGCGGGTACAGATCTCCAGGCCTCTGGTGGTGCAGTGTGTAGAATATCTCCAGTGCTTGGGAAGATATATAACACAAATCTCTCATGCCTCTATTCCAGCTAGCATCACCTATGGATGGTTACAGCAGCCTGGATCCTTGAGTTTAATTCAGCAATAAGCAGCCCAGAGATGTTTAGGCCTCAGTCATATTTCAGACTTGTACTAGACTAGGTGAACTAAGGTTGAGGATGTGACACAGTCTGGTAGTTTTGGAGGCCACAGGAATGACATGGAAACCAGGAGTTGGTCCAACCACACTGACTTGCTAGGGACAGGCAGAATCCTGCAGTGTCTGATCACAGGCCAGAAACTATGGATTAGGCATTTGGGCCCACCATGGCCCCAAAGATAGGCTTTTGTGCATAGAGTACTCTGTCCAAGTATAACCTTGTTTTCATGAACAATGAAGTGTATTTGTGAGACTTTTGACTTTGGTTGCCTCTACCACTGATGCAGCAGTAATGTAGTGGTGACATACTCCCTGAAAATCTGATCCTGGGCACCACCATCTAGTGAGGAAATAGTGGAAGCTGCGACAGGCCTAAACAAAATGAGCAACCTTGTTAGAATTTCTGAAACATAGCACAAAGAAAGCACATAAGGAAGGTGTGTATTTATCTAATCCTTCAAATCCCAGATGATATCACATGTCCAAAACTGTCAAGAGCTTTTAAGAAACTCAAACATCACCAAAAAATGCCAGAAAATGACCAGGAAATACTTGGTAGGGAGAAAACCCAGTGAACTTTAAACAGCTGCTTTAAGGAAATTCAATGAACAGGATGATAACACAGAAAAATGTTTCAATACTCTAACTCAGAAACTTAACAAAGAATGAAAAGAAATTCACAAATGTTAAACAGAATTTCTTGAGCTGAAAAATACTAAAAGTGTGATAGAAGTAATCAACAGCAAGACAGATCACAGAGTAGGCTTGGATGTTGACTATTTTAAAGAACAGGATTAGAAGAGAAAAAATAATGAAGAGTGTGAGAAACTTATGGGACATTTGGAAAAGTATTTAAAGAGCAAATATTTGGACTATTGTGATTCACTGAGGAGTTGAGAATGAAAAAAGAGTATAGAGCCTGTTCAAAGAAGTAACAGTCATGTTGGCTCAAGAGTAGTCCTACTTACTTGGGAGGCAGAGATCAGTTTGAGGCCAAAACAGGCAAAGAAACAGGCAAAACTTTCATGAGATCTCATCTCAATAGATGGCTAGGCATGGTGGTGTATATCTGTCACCCCAGTATCCTGGGAAGCATGAATAGGAGGATCATGGTTTAGGGTGCTGGGGAATAGAGTAAAACCCTGCCTCAAAAAAATGGCCAACAGAAAAAGGACAGGTAGAGTAACTCAAGTGGTAGAACATCAGCCTAGAAAATGTAAGGCCCTGAGTTCAACCCACAATACTGCCAAAACAACTACAAGAACCACAAGAAAACCACAAAGAATAACAGAAAAGTTGCCTACCACAGAGAAGCATACAGGAAGATATACATTAACTAGTCAAGCCAACCATGTCTACTGAAAGCCATAATATAATTAAATTCTCACAGGCAAATTTTAACAGAAATTCTCAAAGCTGAAAGAAAAAAAGGAATAAATAACATACAAGGGTATTACTGTTTTCCTGACAGCTTAGTTCTCAGCAGAAACCATACAGATCAGGCAAGAAAGGCTGGCATTTAATTTCCACATTATTGAAGGAAGTAAAAAAAATAAAAACAGTACCCAAAGAGTACTATTCCCAGAATAACTTCCCTAGTTATATGTACAAAATGTATTTGGTTATATTCATCCCTCTATTTCTAAAAAAAACTATATCAAACACAATCTCTTAGAACATATAAAGACTTTCAGCCAAGAAGGAAGTAAAGAAAGTGAATATGTTTGATATACTTTCTATACAAGAATGAATATAGAATTTTTAATTCTGTTGAAATCACCATAAGAAGAGGACTAACACAGAAAGGAGAAAAATGGGAGGGATGAGACAAATCAGGATAAAATAAATATGGAAATAACAAAATGAAGCTCTGTGTGTACATAGATATTGTAAACAAACACAAATGTCTTTCCTCAAAAATAGAGGGCAAAAGGTAAAACAAGTTCTGTGTGAGAGCTGGAACAAGTGGAAAGGGGAGGATATAAGAATTTCTAAGGATTATCAAGAGAAAAATTTATAGCATCCAATGCAAAAGGAAAACATAAGAAATATCCTAGATAAATAACATGTAACTGTCCCTAAAGGATCTTGAGAAAAAGAATTGACCAAATAGCAAATTACTAGAAGGAAATAAAATATAAATATCTGAGTGGAAAGAAGTGAAATGGAGACAAAAGCACAATATCAAAGATCAGTAAACAATAAAAGCTTTTGACAATTGTGTATTACCTCTTTGTGTGGTTACGGCACCATGTTATGGGTTGTATTCTCTTCATAGTTTGGATTTCACAGGGGAATAATCTCATGTTCTGCAATAATGCTGCCAGCACATCTTTTTCCATTCTTGTTTTTCATGCTACTTTATTGTATATACAGTTATCTAGGACTTCCAGAAAGATATTAAAAATTGTATTGTTAAAGAAATTATAAGGGCTGTAGGCATGGCTCAAGTGGTAGTTTGCCTGCCTAGGTAATGTGAGGCTTTCTCACCAAAAAAAGAAAGAAATTATAGTTTTCCTGATGTAATGGAAATTCTTTTAACTCACAAATGTTGTAAGCATGTTTGATCTTACACCATAATAAGAGCTCAGTGTATCAATAGTGTGGCTCCCTGCGTAACCAATGCCAGATCCAGTATGAGGTGGGGAGCATCTGCCTATGCAGAGCAGCCACTCTCTGGGGGTGAGCTATGCATGCCTACCTGCCTCCCATGGTTGTGACTTGTTGCTCAGAGTTCTTATTTCAGAAAGTTTTGTTGTATTTTCATATAATTTAGTTTTTAATTAAAAATAAAAATCACATATATCTATGGAATACAATGTGATATTTTCTTATAGTTTTATATCATGGAATACTTGTAGAAATCTGAAGAACCTATCTGTCAACCTCACATTCACCTTAGCATGGATGAACCAAGACAAGGTTGTTGTTGTTTTACTTATTTTAAAAATGTTAGCCAGGTGTGGTGACTCATGCCTGCAATCCCAGTTACATGGGAGGCAATGACTAAAAGGACTGAGGGAAAAAGATTAATGACACCCCATCTCAAAAACTGAATTGTAAAAAAATAAGCTGGGTATGGTGACATGTGGTTGTGGTCCCAGCCATGCAGTGGGCTGTAGGTAGGAGGATCACATTCCAGGCTGGCTACTGGCAAAAATGTGAGACTCTACCTGAAAAATAACTAAGCAACAAGGGCTGGAGGCAAGGATCAAGAGGCAGAGCACTTGCTTAGAAGTGTGTCTGTTTGATGCCAATACCATGCTGTTTTGATTACTATAGCTATGTAGTATATTCTCATCTCAGGGAGTTCAATGTCTCCTTTGTTCTTTCTGTTCACAGTTGCTTTGATTTTGGTGGTGTTTGTGATTACTTATAAATTATAGATATAGTTAGTACTGTGTAAAGCTCAATTGGTATTTCAACAGTGATTGAATTGACTCTGTAAATCGCATTGTATATTATAAGTATTTCAACAATGTGGATTCTGAATCAAAAAACATCAGGTCTTTCAACTTTTTGTGTCCTCTTCAATCACTTTCATCAGTGCTTAATAATTCTCATTCTAGATATCTTTCACCTATTTGTTCAAGTTTATTCTTAGTTGATTTATTTTTCCTTGTAGCTAGTTTGAGATTGTTTTCTTGATTTTTATTTCCTTTTATTCACTACTGAGACTTTGAAACACTACTGACTTTATGTGATACTGGGGGTTAACTCAGGGTCGCACACTTGACTTGCTAGGCAGCTGCTCTACCATTTGAGTCACACTGCAGTCCACAATACAGATTTTTGGGTTGATTTGTACTGCAACTTTGCTGCATTATTTTATTAGTTTTAACAGCTTTTTGTTGAGTTCTTGGGGTTTCTTCTACATAAGGTCATATCATTTGCACACTGAGACAATTTGAGTTCCTTTCCCATACATATGCTTTTTTTTTTTTGGTGGCAGTGGGGTTTTGAATCCAGGGCACCACACTTGCTAGGTAGGCAATCTACCATTTGAGCCACTCCACCAGCCCATACTTTTGTTTCTTATTCTTTCCTTTTTTCTTTAGCTAGGACTTCTATAATATGCTTAATAAAGTGGGGAAAGTGGCATGCTTGTCTTGTTCCAGATGAAAAACAGAACTCTTTCAGCATTTCCCATACAACATGAAAGCTGATGGCTAACTATAAATGAAGTTATTGTGTTGAAGTATATTTCTTTTGTGCTTATTGTTCATGATTTCTATCACGAATGGATTGAATTTTATCAGATGCCTTTCTGCATCATTGAGATGATCACAATTTTTTGTCTTTCATTCTCTACTTATGAAATATCAGGTATACTAGTTTGCATATATTAAAATGTCCTTCTATCTCTGGGATGAATCCAACTTGATCATTGTGACCAATCATTTTGTTGTTTTTGGAAACACTTTACTGAAAACTTTTGCATCTAGATTCATCAGGATATTGGCCCTTTCTTTTTTATTATTCATATGTGCATACAATCCTTGGGTCATTTCTCCCCCTTGCCCCCACCATCTCCCTTACCACCCACATCACCCCCTCCCTCTACCCCCCACCCCCTTGATGCCTGGCAGAAACTATTTTGCCCTTATGTCTAATTTTGTTGAAGAGAGAGTATAAGAAATTATAGGTAGGAAGGAACAAGGGTTTTTGCTAGTTGAGATAAGGATAACTATACAGGGAGTTGACTCACATTGATTTCCTGTGCATGTGTGTTACCTTTTAGGTTAATTCTTTTTGATCTAACCTTTTCTCTAGTTCCTAGTCCTCTTCTCCTATTGGCCTCAGTTGCTTTTAAGGTATCTGCTTTAGTTTCTCTGCATTGAGGGCAACAAATGCTAGCTAATTTTTTAGGTGTCTTATCTATCCTCATATCTACTTGTGTGCTCTCACTTTTATCTTGTGACCAAAGTTCAATCCCCTTCTTGTGTTTGCCCTTGATCTAATGTCCGCACATGAGGGAGAACATACAATTATTGGTCTTTGGGGCCAGGCTAACCTCACTCAGAATGATGTTCTCCAATTCCATCCATTTACCAGAGAATGATAACATTTCGTTCTTCTTCATGGCTGCATAAGGTTCCATTGTGTATAGATAACACATTTTCTTGATCCATTCGTAAGTAGTGGGGCATCTTGGCTGTTTCTATAACTTGGCTATTGTGAATAGTGCTGCAATAAACATGGGTGTGCAGGTGCCTCTGGAGTAACCTGTGTCACAGTCTTTTGGGTATATCCCCAAGAGTGGTATTGCTGGATCAAATGGTACATCAATGTTTAGCTTTTTAAGTAGCCTCCAAATTTTTTTCCAGAGTGGTTGTACTAGTTTACATTCCCACCAACAGTGTAAGAGGGTTCCTTTTTCCCCACCATCTTGCCAACACCTGTTGTTGGTGGTGTTGCTAATGATGGCTATTCTAACAGGGATGAGGTGGAATCTTAGTGTGGTTTTAATTTGCATTTCCTTTATTGCTAGAGATGGTGAGCATTTTTTCATGTGTTTTTTGGCCATTTGAATTTCTTCTTTTGAGAAAGGTCTGTTTAGTTAACTTGCCCATTTCTCTATTGGCTCATTAGTTTTGGGAGAATTTAGTTTTTTAAGTTCCCTATGTATTCTGGTTATCAATCCTTTGTCTGATGTGTAGCTGGCAAATATTTTCTCCCACTCTGTGGGTGTTCTCTTCAGTTTAGAGACAGTTTTTTTTGTTGAGCAGAAGATTTTTAGTTTTATGAGGTCCCATTTATCTATGCTATCTCTTAGTTGCTGTGCTGCTGGGGTTCCATTGAGAAAGTTCTTACCTATACCTACTAACTCCAGAGTATTTCCTACTCTTTCCTGTATCAACTTTAGAGTTTGTGGTCTGATATTAAGATCCTTGATCCATTTTGAGTTAATATTGGTATAGAGTGATAAACATGGATCTAGTTTCAGTTTTTTGCAGACTGCTAACCAGTTTTCCCAGCAGTTTTTGTTGAAGAGGCTGCTTTTTCTCCATCATATATTTTTAGCGCCTTTGTCAAAGACAAGTTGGTTAGAGTTGTGTGGCTTCATGTCTGGGTCCTCTATTCTGTTCCACTGGTCTTCATGTCTGTTTTTGTGCCAGTACCATGCTGTTTTTATTGTTATTGCTTTGTAATATAGTTTGAAGTCAGGTATCATGATACCTCCAGCATTGCTCTTTTCACTGAGTATTGCCTTGGCTATTCATGACATCTTGTGTTTCCATATAAATTTAACAGTAGATTTTCAATCTCTTTAATGAATGTCATTGGGATTTTGATGGGAATTGCATTAAACATGTAAATTACTTTTGGGAGTATAGACATTTTTACTATGTTGATTCTACCAATCCATAAGCATGGGAGATCTCTCCACTTTCTTTTTTTTTTTTTTTTTTTTTCATTTTTCTTTTATTATTCATATGTGCATACAAGGCTTGGTTCATTTCTCCCCCCTGCCCCCACCCCCTCCCTTACCACCCACTCCACCCCCTCCCGCTCCCCCCCTCAATACCCAGCAGAAACTATTTTGCCCTTATCTCTAATTTTGTTGTAGAGAGAGTATAAGCAATAATAGGAAGGAACAAGGGGTTTTGCTGGTTGAGATAAGGATAGCTATACAGGGCATTGACTCACATTGATTTCCTGTGTGTGGGTGTTACCTTCTAGGTTAATTCTTTTTGATCTAACCTTTTCTCTAGTTCCTGGTCCCCTTTTCCTATTGGCCTCAGTTGCTTTAAGGTATCTGCTTTAGTTTCTCTGCGTTAAGGGCAACAAATGCTAGCTAGTTTTTTAGGTGTCTTACCTATCCTCACCCCTCCCTTGTGTGCTAAAGCTTTTATCATGTGCTCATAGTCCAATCCCCTTGTTGTGTTTGCCCTTGATCTAATGTCCACATATGAGGGAGAACATACGATTTTTGGTCTTTTGAGCCAGGCTAACCTCACTCAGAATGATGTTCTCCAATTCCATCCATTTACCAGCGAATGATAACATTTCGTTCTTCTTCATGGCTGCATAAAATTCCATTGTGTATAGGTACCACATTTTCTTAATCCATTCGTCAGTGCTGGGACATCTTGGCTGTTTCCATAACTTGGCTATTGTGAATAGTGCCGCAATAAACATGGATGTGCAGGTGCCTCTGGAGTAACAGTCTTTTGGGTATATCCCCAAGAGTGGTATTGCTGGATCAAATGGTAGATCGATGTCCATCTTTTTAAGTAGCCTCCAAATTTTTTTCCAGAGTGGTTGTACTAGTCTACATTCCCACCAACAGTGTAAAAGGGTTCCTTTTTCCCCACATCCTCGCCAACACCTGTTGTTCGTGGTGTTGCTGATGATGGCTATTCTAACAGGGGTGAGGTGGAATCTTAGTGTGGTTTTAATTTGCATTTCCCTTATTGCTAGAGATGGTGAGCATTTTTTCATGTGTTTTCTGGCCATTTGAATTTCTTCTTTTGAGAAAGTTCTGTTTAGTTCACATGCCCATTTCTTTATTGGTTCATTAGTTTTGGGAGAATTTAGTTTTTTAAGTTCCCTGTATATTCTGGTTATCAGTCCTTTGTCTGATGTATAATTGGCAAATATTTTCTCCCACTCTGTGGGTGTTCTCTTCAGTTTAGAGACCATTTCTTTTGATGAACAGAAGCTTTTTAGTTTTATGAGGTCCCATTTATCTATGCTATCTCTTAGTTGCTGTGCTGCTGGGGTTTCATTGAGAAAGTTTTTACCTATACCTACTAACTCCAGAGTATTTCCTACTCTTTCTTGTATCAACTTAAGAGTTTGGGGTCTGATATTAAGATCCTTGATCCATTTTGAGTTAATCTTGGTATAGGGTGATATACATGGATCTAGTTTCAGTTTTTTGCAGACTGCTAACCAGTTTTCCCAGCAGTTTTTGTTGAAGAGGCTGCTATTTCTCCATCGTATATTTTTAGCTCCTTTGTCAAAGATAAGTTGCTCATAGTTGTGTGGCTTCATATCTGGATCCTCTATTCTGTTCCACTGGTCTTCATGTCTGTTTTTGTGCCAGTACCATGCTGTTTTTATTGTTATTGCTTTGTAATATAGTTTGAAGTCAGGTATTGTGATACCTCCTGCATTGTTCTTTTGACTGAGTATTGCCTTGGCTATTCGTGGCCTCTTGTGTTTCCATATAAATTTCACAGTAGATTTTTCAATCTCTTTAATGAATGTCATTGGAATTTTGATGGGAATTGCATTAAACATGTAGATTACTTTGGGGAGTATCGACATCTTTACTATGTTGATTCTACCAATCCATGAGCATGGGAGATCTCTCCACTTTCTATAGTCTTCCTCAATCTCTTTCTTCAGAAGTGTATAGTTTTCCTTGTAGAGGTCTTTCACATCTTTTGTTAGGTTTACACCTAGTTATTTGATTTTTTTTGAGGCTATTGTAAATGGAATTGTTTTCATACATTCTTTTTCCGTTTGCTCATTGTTAGTGTATAGAAATGCTAATGATTTTTCTATGTTGATTTTATATCCTGCTACTTTGCTATAGCTATTGATGATGTCTAGAAGCTTCTGAGTAGAGTTTTTTGGGTCTTTAAGGTATAGGATCATGTCGTCTGCAAATAGGGATATTTTGACAGTTTCTTTACGTATTTGTATTCCTTTTATTCCTTCTTCTTGCCTAATTGCTCTGGCTAGGAATTCCAGTACTATGTTGAATAGGAGTGGAGATAGTGGGCATCCTTGTCTGGTTCCTGATTTTAGAGGGAACGGTTTTAATTTTTCTCCGTTAAGTATAATGCTGGCTGTAGGTTTGTCATATATAGCTTTTATAATGTTGAGGAACTTTCCTTCTATTCCTAGTTTTCTTAGAGCTTTTATCATGAAATGATGTTGGATCTTATCAAAGGCTTTTTCTGCGTCTATTGAGATGATCAAGTGGTTTTTGTCTTTGCTTCTGTTAATGTGGTTTATTACGTTTATTGATTTTCGTATGTTGAACCACCCCTGCATTCCTGGGATGAAGCCTACTTGGTCGTGGTGGATAATCTTTTTGATGTGTTGCTGAATTCGGTTTGCCATTATTTTGTTGAGGATTTTTGCATCAATGTTCATTAAGGAGATTGGCCTATAGTTCTCCTTTTTGGAGGTGTCTTTGCCTGGTTTTGGGATAAGTGTAATAGTGGCTTCATAAAATGTGTTTGGCAGTTTTCCTTCCCTTTCTATTTCATGGAACAGTTTAAGGAGGGTTGGTATCAGTTCTTCTTTAAAGGTCTGATAGAATTCAGCAGAGAATCCATCAGGTCCTGGACTTTTCTTTTTGGGGAGACTCTTGATTGCTGCTTCAATTTCATTTTGTGTTATAGGTCTATTCAGGTGATTAATTTCCTCTTGGTTCAGTTTTGGATGATCATATGTATCTAGAAATCTGTCCATTTCTTTTAGATTTTCAAATTTATTTGAATATAGGTTCTCAAAGTAGTCTCTGATGATTTCCTGGATTTCCATGGTGTTTGTTGTTATCTCCCCTTTTGCATTCCTGATTCTACTAATTTGGGTTTTTTCTCTCCTCATTTTAGTCAGGTTTGCCAGGGGTCTATCGATCTTGTTTATTTTTTCAAAGAACCAACTTTTTGTTTCATTAATTCTTTGTATGGTTTTTTTGGTTTCTATTTCGTTGATTTCAGCTCTTATTTTTATTATTTCTCTCCTTCTATTTGTTTTGGGATTTGCTTGTTCTTGTTTTTCTAGGAGTTTGAGATGTATCATTAGGTCATTGATTTGGGATCTTTCAATCTTTTTAATATATGCACTCATGGCTATAAACTTTCCTCTCAAGACTGCCTTAGCTGTGTCCCATAGGTTCCGGTAGGTTGTGTTTTCATTTTCATTGACTTCTAGGAACTTTTTAATTTCCTCTTTTATTGCATCGATGATCCATTCTTCATTAAGTAATGAGTTATTTAGTTTCCAGCTGTTTGCATGTTTTTTGTCTTTACTTTTGTTGTTGAGTTCTACTTTTACTGCATTGTGGTCAGATAGTATGCACGGTATTATTTCTATTTTCTTATATTTGCTGAGGCTTGCTTTGTGCCCTAGGATATGATCTATTTTGGAGAAGGTTCCATGGGCTGCTGAGAAGAATGTATATTGTGTAGAGGTTGGATGAAATGTTCTATAGACGTCTACTAGGTCCACTTGATCTATTGCATATTTTAGATCTTGGATTTCTTTATTGAGTTTTTGTTTGGATGACCTATCTAATGATGATAATGGAGTGTTAAAGTCTCCCACAACCACTGTGTTGGCGTTTATATATGCTTTTAGGTCTTTCAGGGTATGTTTGATGAAATTGGGTGCGTTGACATTGGGTGCGTACAGATTGATGATTATTATTTCCTTTTGGTCTATTTCCCCTTTTATTAGTATGGAATGTCCTTCTTTATCTCGTTTGATCAATGTAGGTTTGAAGTCTACTTTGTCAGAGATAAGTATTGCTACTCCTGCTTGTTTTCGGGGGCCATTGGCTTGGTAAATCTTCTTCCAGCCTTTCATCCTAAGCATATGCTTATTTCTGTCGGTGAGATGAGTCTCCTGTAAGCAACAAATTGTTGGATCTTCTTTTTTAATCCATTTTGTCAAACGGTGTCTTTTGATGGGTGAATTAAGTCCATTGACATTAAGTGTTAGTACTGATAGGTATGTGGTGATTCCTGCCATTTAGTTATCTTAGTTGTTTGAAGGTTTGATTGTGTGTACCTAACTTGATGTTACTCTCTACTGTCTTGCTTTTTCTTATCCTGTGGTTTGGTGCTGCCTGCCTTTTCATGGTTAAGTTGGGTGTCACTTTCTGTGTGCAGGATCCCTTGCAGAATCTTTTGTAATGGTGGCTTTGTGGTCACATATTGTTTTAGTTTCTGCTTATCATGGAAGACTTTTATTGCTCCATCTATTTTGAATGATAGCTTTGCTGGGTAGAGTATCCTGGGGTTGAAGTTATTTTCATTCAGTGCCCGGAAGATCTCACCCCACGCTCTTCTTGCTTTTAATGTTTCTGTTGAGAAGTCTGCTGTGATTTTGATGGGTTTACCTTTGTATGTTACTTGTTTTTTCTCTCTTGCAGCCTTCAATATTCTTTCCTTAGTTTCTGAACTTGTTGTTTTAATGATGATATGTCGTGGAGTAGTTCTATTTTGATCTGGTCTGTTTGGTGTCCTGGAGGCCTCTTGCATTTGTATGGGAATATCTTTCTCTAGATTTGGGAAATTTTCCATTATTATTTTGTTGAATATATTATGCATTCCCTTTGCTTGCACCTCTTCTCCTTCTTCGATGCCCATGATTCTCAAGTTTGGTCTTTTGATGGAGTCGGTGAGTTCTTGCATTTTCTTTTCACAGGTCTTGAGTTGTTTAATTAATAGTTCTTCGGTTTTTCCTTTAATTACCATTTCATCTTCAAGTTCTGAGATTCTGTCTTCTGTTTGTTCTATTCTGTTGGATTCCTTTCCGTTTTGTTTTGCAGTTCTGTTTCGTTCTTTTTTCTGAGGTTTTCCATATCCTGGCTGTTTTCTTCTTTATTGTTGTCTATTTTTGTCCTGAGTTCATTTATCCATTTATTCATTGTGTTCTCTCTTTCACTTTGGTGTTTATACAGTGCTTCTATGGTTTCCTTTATTTCTTCTTTTGCTTTTTCAAATTCTCTATTTTTATTGTCTTGGAATTTCTTGAGTGTCTCCTGTACATTTTGGTTGACCCTATCCAGTATCATCTCTATAAAATTCTCATTGAGTACTTGTAGTATGTCTTCTTTTAAATTATTCTTGTAGGCTTCATTGGGTCCTTTGGCATAGTTTATCTTCATTTTGTTGGAGTCTGGCTCTGAGTTTCTGTTCTCTTCATTCCCCTCTGGTTCCTGTACTAATTTTTTGCTGTGGGGAAACTGGTTTCCTTGTTTTTTCTGTCTTCCTGTCATTGTCCTTGGTGTTGTTACTGTCCCTGTACTGTGTGTAATTAAGTATTTTCTAGCTTGTAATAATAACAATGGTAATATTGAGAACGGAAGAGTGAGCTGAGATGGAAAGCAAGAAGTTAAAGAAAAGGGGAAAACAAATATACAGACAAGAGGGAGAAAGCAGAACAAGGTATCAGACAAGAGAGTTTCAAAGGTATAAACAGGGAGTGTTAGTGTACTAATCGACAGTAAGCTGAACAGACAATAGAGAGACAGAGAGAGGATTGAAAATCAAAGATAAAAAAAATAAAAAATAAGTATATGAAAGTAATATCTATTTATAAAAATGAATTAAAATAAAATGGAAAATAGGAAATTAAAAAAAAAAAAAACCAAAAAACTTCCAAGTTTATATGCAATGCAATTTCAGTCTTAATAATTTGGATGTCCGTCTTAATCTCCAGTCCTGGAGTTGGTGCCTCAGATGTTGTTCTGTAGTTGTCTCATCAAAGGGGATGCATAAAGTAGAACAAAACTACACTCACACACACACAGAAGAAAAAATAAAAAAAAAAGCCCCACCAAGTGTCCCCAGTTCAAATGCAATAGTTTCAGTAAGTTTTTCGGCTTGCAGGTGTAATTCGGTTGTTCTCTCATCAAAGGTAGGGAGAAAAAGAAAAAAAAAGCGTCTGGAGGCAGTTCTGAGAGTGGTATCTGCAACTGTGGCTTGCCTGCCTGCTGCTCTCAGCCTGTAGCTGGAGGCGTTATTTATGCAGATCTCTGGGGTGAGCTAGCACTCACCTGGTCCCACAGGCTTTGTTTGCTCAGAGTTCTCCTGTGCGGGGGAGGGGGGCCTCTGCTACAGGCTTTTCCCTTTCCAAGCACTGGGAAAGGCGACACTGCCCCGCGTTGTCAGGCCTGCGTGTTTATTTACAGTTCACGTGGGAAGTCGGTCTTCCCTCCTCTCACAAGCGTCCCCGCTCCTGGTTGCTGGGCGCGCGCCCCGCTCCCGCCAGAGCCTCTCCGGCCCGCCCGGCTCGTTTATTTACAGTCCCCCCAATCTTCAGCGCTCAGGGCGCCCCACCCTCTTTCCAGCGTGCCTTAACTGTTCTTATTGCTTAGTACTCAGTTTCTCTTTTTTTCCCGGGTGGAGGTCAGTCTGTCCAGGGGGCTATGCTGCTCTGGCCCAGGCTTGTCTGTGGGGGAACCGCGGTACCGCGAAGCTCACCTGGTCCGCGTCTTCCCAAGCCGTATGGGCGCCGGCCACTGGCGGCCCCGGGGGCCTCCTCGGTTCTCCGTTTAACGTGAAGTGGAGATTCTCTGTACCGGCTGGAGATGTGGAGGAGTCAAAGTTATGCCTTTTCTCGGTGATTATGCCTGCAAAGTGTGTCTCCAGCGTCTCTCCAAGATTTCACTATAGGAGGCTCGCTTTCTGCTTCCTACCTCTAGCCGCCATCTTGGAATCTCCTCCACTTTCTATAGTCTTCCTCAATGTCTTTCTTCAGAAGTTTATTGTTTTCCTTGTAGAGGTCATTCATATCTTTTGTTAGGTTTACACCTAGGTATTTGATTTTTTTGAGGCTATTGTAAATGGAATTGTTTTCATATATTCTTTTTCAGTTTGTTCATTATTAGTGTATAGAAATGCTAATGATTTTTCTATGTTGATGTTATATCCTGCTACCGTGCTTAGCTATAGATGGTGTCTAAGAGCTTCTGAGTAGAGTTTTTTGGGTCTTTAAGGTATAGGATTGTGTTGTCTGCAAATAGGGATATTTTGACAGTTTCTTTACTTATTTATATTCCTTTTATTCCTTCTTCTTGCCTAATTGCTCTGGCTAGGAATTCCAGTACTATGTTGAATAGGAGTGGAGATAGTGGGTATCCTTGTTTAGTTCCTGATTTTAGAGGAAATGGTTTCTGTTTTTCTCCATTAAGTATAATGCTGGCTGTAGGTTTGTCATATATAGCTTTTGTAATGTTGAGGTACTTTCCTTCTATTCCTAGTTTTCTTAGAGCTTTTATCATGAAATGGTGTTGGATCTTATCTAAGGCTTTTTCTGCATCTATTAAGATGATCAAGTGGTTTTTGTCTTTGCTTCTGTTAATGTGGTTTATTTCATTTATTGATTTTCATATGTTGAACCACCCCTGCATTCCTGGGATGAAGCCTACTTGGTCGTGGTGAATAATCTTTTTGATGTGTTGTTGAATTCAGTTTGCTATTATTTTGTTAATGATTTTTGCATCAGTGTTCATTAAGGAGATTGGCCTATAGTTCTCCTTTTTGGAGGTGTCTTTGCCTGGTTTTGGGATAAGTGTAATACTGGTGTCATAAAATGTGTTATGCAGTTTCTTTACCTTTCTATTTCATGGAACAGTTTAAGGAGAGTTGGTATCAGTTCTTCTTGAAAGGTCTGATAGAATTCATCTGGTCTTTTGATGGAGTCAGTGAGTTCTTGCATTTTCTTTTCACATGTCTTGAGTTGTTAAATTAATAGTTCTTCAGTTTTTCCTTTAATTACCATTTCTTCTTTGAGTTCTGAGATTCTATCTTCTGTTTGTTCTATTCTGCTGGATTGGCCTTCCATTTTGTTTTGAAATTCTGTTTCCTTCTTTTTTCTGAGGTTTTCCATATCCTGGGTTGTTTCCTCTTTAATGTTGTCTATTTTTGTCCCGAGTTCATTTATCTCTTTATTAATCATGTTCTCTGTTTCACTTTGGTGTTTATTCATTGCTTCTATGGTTTCCTTTATTTCTTCTTTTGCTTTTTCAAATTCTCTATTTTTGTTGTCTTGGATGCTTGAATGTCTCCTGTACATTTTGGTTGACCACATCCAGTATCATCTCTATAAAATTCTGATTGAGTACCTGTAGTATTTCTTCTTTTAGATTATTCTTGTGGGCTTCATTGGGTTCTTTGGCATAATTTATCTTCATTTTGTTGGAGTCTGGATACGAGTATCTGTTTTCTTCATTTCTCTCTGGTTTCTGTACTAATTTTTTGCTGTGGGGAAACTGGTTTCCCTGTTTTTTCTGTCTTCCCATCATTGCCCTTGGTATTGTTATTGTCCCTGTACTGTGTGCGGTTAAGTATTTTCTGGCTTGTAATAATAGCACTAGTGATATTTAGAATGGAAGGGTGGGAGGAGATGGAAAGCAAAGAAGTTAAAGGAAAAGAGAAAAACAAATAAAGAAGTAGAAAAAACAAAACAAAGAAACAAACAAAAGAGTTTCAAACATAAAAACAGGGAGTGACAGTGTACTAATCAACCATAAGCTGAAAAGCCATTAGGGCGACAGAGAGAGGATTGAAATTTAAAAACAAAAAGAATAAAAATAAGCATAAAAATAAAAAATAAGTAAATGACAAAAATATATATAAATAAAATAAAATAAAACTTAAAAAATAAAAAAAATAAATAAAATAAAAATAAAAATAAAAAAATCTCCAAGTTCAAATGCAATAAAGTTTCAGTCTTAATAATTTTCGTGCTCGTCCATCAGCCTCCAATCCTGGAGATGGTGCCTCAGTTGTTGTTCTGTAGTTGTCTCATCAAAAGGGAAAAATAAAATGGAACAAAACTGCACAAAGCAAAAAAAAAAAAAGAAAAAAAGAAAAAAAACCCAACAAAGTGTCCCAAGTTCAAATGCAATACAGTTTCAGTAAGTTTTTCAGTATGCAGGTGTAGTTCGGTTGTTTTTTCTTCAAAGGTAGGGAGAGAGAAAAAAAAAAGAGTCTGGAGACAGTTCTGTGAATGGCTATCTGCGGCTGTAGCTTTCCTGCCCGCTGCTGTCAGTCTGGTGTTGCTGGCGGCTTTATTTATGCAGATCTCTTGGTGAGCTTAGCACTCACTTGGCCCTGAATGCTTTATTTACTCAGAGTTCTCCTGTGCACAAGCTGCTGCTACAAGCTTTCCCCTTTCCAAGCACACTAGGGGAGGTGACACTTCACTCGCTTTCTCAGGTCTGGGTGTTTATTTACAGTTCACTTGAGAGGTGCATCTTCCCCCCTCTCCTGTGGAGTTTTCCTTCCACTGCTGCTTTTACAAGCTTTCTCACTCCTGACTGCTAAGCATGTGCTGCTGCTCCTGCCAGCCGGCGTGTTTGTTTACAGTTCACGTGGGAAGTGGGTCTTCCCCCCTCTCCTGTGGAGTTTTCCTCCCTCCACCGCTCTCACAAGCTTTCTTGCTCCTGGTTGCTGGGTACACACCCCCGCTCCAGCCCTCTCTGGCCAGGCCCAGCTTGTTTATTTACAGTTCTGCTAGGGATTCTCCTCACCCCCCTTTGCAATGTGTCTTTATTGTTCTTATTGCTTATTACTCAGTTTCTCTTTTTTTCCTGGGTGAGGGGTTGGTCTGTCCAGGGGGCTATGCTGATCTGGCCCAGGGTTGTCTGTGGGAGTACCACAAACCACTTAGCTTGCCTTGTCCACATCTTTCCTAGCTGTCTGGGTGCCAGTGGCAGGCAGCAGCCCAGGGGTATTGGCCCTTTTAAAAATGTTTGTATGTATACTTACGTGGTTTAGATATGAAGGTAATATTGGCTCTGTAGAATGTGTTTGGAAGAATTGCTCTTCCAATTTTTAAATAGCTTAAGCTGAATTGGTTTTAAATGATTGGTAGGACTCAACATTGAATCTACCACAGTCTTAGCTTTTGTTTGATGAGAGACATTTTATTTAAGATTCAATTTAGTGGGTTTTGGTCTTTCAAGTTTTCTCTGTCTTCTTGATTCTGTTTTGGTAAGATATCTATGGCTAGAATTTATTTCTTCCAGTTCCTCAGCTTTATTGGAATTGAGCTGTTTGTAACAATCTCCAATGGTTTATTATGCTGTTGTTGTGTTTTTCACTTCTTGCCTTATTTATTTCATTGTTTTCCCTCCTTTTCTTACTCTATATAAGACATTTTCTATTTTGTTTATCAGTATGAAAGATCACCTCTAACTTTATTGATCTTTGATATTGTGGTTTTTGTCTCTATTTCAATTCTTTCCACTCAGATGTTAATATTTTATTTTCTTCTGATAATTTGGTATTTGGTTAGTTCTTTTCCTCAAAATTAGAAAATCTTAAAGAAATGGACAGATTTCAGGAGGAGTTATAGGTTATTTATCTAGGATATTTCTTCTTTCCTTACTTTGACATTGAGTTTCTCCTGTACATTTTGGTTGACCATATCCAGTATCATCTCTATAAAATTCTCATTGATTACCTGTAGGATTTCTTCTTTTAGATTATGCTTGTGGGTTCATTGGGTTCTTTGGCATAGTTTATCTTCATTTTGTTGGAGTCTGGATCTGAGTATCTGTTTTGTTCATTTCCCTCTGGTTCCTGTACTAATTTTTTGCTGTGGGGAAACTGGTTTCCCTGTTTTTTCTGTCTTCCTGTCATTGCCCTTGGTGTTGTTATTGTCCCTGTACTGTGTGCAATTAAGTGTTTTCTAGCTTGTAATAATAACAATGTTGATATTTAGAATGATAGGGTGAGAGGAGATGGAAAGCAAAGAAGTTAAAGAAAAAGGGAAAAACAAATAAACAAACAAGTAGAAAAAACAAAACAAAGAAACAAACAAAAAGTGTTGAAAGATATAAACAGGGAGAGATAGTGTACTAACCAACAGTAAGCTGAACAGGCATTAGAGAGACATAGAGAAGATTGAAAAAAATTTTAAATAAATAAATAAATAAATGAAAAAATAATCTCCAAGTTCAAATGCAATAATGTTTCAGTCTTAATAACAAAACAACACAAACAAAACAAAAAAACACTGCAAAGCGTCCCAAGTTCAAATGCAATATAGTTTCAGTAAGTTTTTCAGCATGCAGGTGTAGTTCGGTTGTTGTCTCATCAAAGGAAGAAAGAAAAAAAAAGAGTCTGGAGACAGGTCTGTGAATGGCTATCTGCAGCTGTGGCTCACCTGCCTGCTGCTGTCAGCCTGCTGTTGTTGGAGGCGTTATTTATACAGATCTCAGGAGTGAGCTTAACACTCACCTAGCCCCCCAGGCTTTGTTTACTAGAATTCTCCTGAGCACAAGCACCACTGCTTCAAGCTTTCCCCTTTCCAAGCACACTGGGGGAGGTGACACTGCACCAGCTTTCTCAGGCCTTCATGTTTATTTACAGTTCACATGGGAAGTGGGTCTTTCCCCCTCTCCTGTGGAGTTTTCCTCCAACCGCCACTTTTACAAGCTTTCCCGCTCCTGGATGCTGGGCATGTGCCACCACTTCTGCCTTCTCCAGCTGGCTTTTTGTGAGAGATTTGCCCTCCCCCCCTTCAGTGCACAGGGTGCCCCACCCTCTTTGCTACGTGTCTTTTTTGTTGTTATTGATTATTCAGTTTTTTTCCCCTGGATGGGGGTCAGTCTGTCCAGGGGGCTATGCTGATCTGGCCCAGGGGTGTCTGTGGGAGTACCATGTACCGCTTAGCTTACCTTGTGGTCCGCATCTTCCCAAGCCGTCTGGGCACTGCCATTTGGCGGTGGCATGGGAGCCCTCCTGGTTTCTCCATTTAACATGAAGTGGAGATTCTATGCAGAGGCTGGAGGTGTGGAGGAGTCAAAGTTTTGCCTCTTCTCAGTGGCTTTTCCTGTAAGATACATTTCCAGTGTCTCTCCAAGATTTTACTTTAGGAGGCACGCTTTCTGCTTCCTCCCTCTAGCCGCCATCTTGGAATCTCCTCATCTTCCTTCTTGATGTTTCCTTGATCCAGTGGCTATTCAAAAATAACTCATCGAGTTTTCATGCATTTCTACAGCTTCCAGTTTTTGTTCTTGACTTCCAGCTTTATTATGGTTTGGTCTGAAAACAGGTATTGTGACATCTTCAGTGTTGCTTTTTTTCATTTAAAAAATTTTTATTATGTTATTGTTGTACTGGTGGCACATTGTGACATTTATGAAAGTGCTTGTAATATATATTATTTAAATTCACCCCCTTCATAATTGTCCTTTACTCCCCTTTCCACTATTCTGAGAATTGTTTCAACAGATCTCATTTTTCCATTTTCATACACAAGTGCATAATATTTTCCCCATATTCACCCTCATACACCCTTTCCTTATATCCTTCCCCCTCGCATTGGTACCAGCTCCCAGACAGGACCTGTTTTGCCTTCCTGTCCCCCATTTTTGAAAAAAGACATTTTTGTTTGTTTAAGATGTCCGTACACAGACTTTCATTTTGCTATTTCTATGTATATATGTATTATATCCCAAACTGGCCCATCCCCTCCATCTTTTCTCCTTTCTATGTTAGTCCCCTTCTTATAATGATTTCAGCAGAATTAAAAATTCCATGTTCATTCTAGTATAGAATCCTTCTTTTACCCTCCCAGTCTTGTTAGTGACCTCCTATTAACATGACCTATTTTAATAATGCTTGTCCTTTATTGTTTAAATGTCTATTTATCATTCAGTGTAATCGTTTTGGCCAAGACAGTGGAAATAGCCACAGTGAACACAACTGCAAATGTGGTCTGCTGCAGGATGCAGGTGACTGTGGTGGGTTGGCCTATGAAGAGCAAGGAGCAAAGAAAACAAAAGGTGAGGGATATGAGCAGGATGTAACAGAAAGCCTGGCTTTTGGCCTTGACAATGGGGGGTGTCTTGGTGCTTCACAAAGATCTCAAGTGCAATAGTTGTGAGTGCAGAAAAGCACAGAGATGTGCAGGCCAGAGCCATCCCCAAGGGGTCTTCCAAAGCCAGAAATGTGACTCTTTGGAGGCACAAGAGCAGATATGAAGACCAATGGAACAGAATAGAAGACCCAGATCTGAATCTATGCAGTGACACCCACCTAATTTCTTACAAAGCTGCCAAAAAACCTATAATGGAGAAAAGACAGCCTCTTCAGGAAATATTGCTGGGCAAACTGGATATCTGCATGCAGAAAACTAAAACTAGATCCATGTGTGTCGCCCTGCACAAGGAGCAACTCAAAATGGATCAAGGACCCTAATCTAAGACCTAAAACTTTGAAGCAAGTACAGGAAAGAGTAGAGAATAGACTGGGATTAACAGGCATAGGCAATGACTTCCTCAATAGAACTAAAACTGCTCAGCAGCTAAGAGAAAGGATAGACAAATGGGACTATATGAAATTAAAAAGCTTCTGCACAAAGAAAGAAATGGCTTCTAATTTGAAGAGGCTGCTCCCTAAAAATGGGAGAAAATCTTTGCCAGCTATACATCTAATAAGGGATTGATAATATACAGGGAGCTCATAAAACTAAACTCCCAGAAAATCAATGACTCAAGGAACTGAACAGATACTTTTCAATGGAAGAAATCCAAATGGCTAAAATATACATGAAGAAATGCTGAACATCTCTGGCCATAAGGGAAATGCACATCAAAACCACTTTAAGATTCTACATCACTCCTGTTAGAATGGCTACCATCTAGAATACAAACAACAAATGTTGGTGAGGATGTGGGAAAAAGGAACCCTCATACACTGTTGGTAGGAATGTAAGCTACTACAACCACTATGGAAAATAATATGGAGGCTCCTCAAGAAACTAGGAGGAGGCTCCTCAAAAACTAGAAGTAGATCTGCCATATAATCTAATAATTCCCTTTCTAGGGATATACCCAAAGCAATGTAAGTCAGGTTACAACAATGGTATCTGTACACCCATGTTTATTTCAGCATTATTCACAATAGCTAAGCTATGGAAACAGCCAAGATGCCCCACTGCTGATGAATGGATCAAGAAAATATAGTATTTATATACAATGATTTTTTTCATCCACAAAGAAGAATGAAATTTTGTCATTTGCAGGTAGATGGATGGAACTGGAGAACATCATCTTAAGTGAAGGTGGCCAAATGCAGAAGAACAAAAGTTGCATGTTTTCTCTCATTTGTGGAATATAGACCCAAAACAAATACAGCAATTCTATGAAAAACAAGTCATACTAAGGGAGGTTGCATATGAGAGGGGGAGGTAAAAGGAGGAAATTAAAGTGAATATGGTTGATGTGTTCTCTATTTAAGAATGAATACAGAAATTTTAAACTGGTTGATAATACCATAAAAAAGGACTAAGACAGAAAGAAGAAAAATTGAGATGAACCAAATTGGCTTACAATACATATAAATGTGGGAATGTCATAAGGAAACTTCCTGTGTAGCTATTTTAAACAACTAAACATAACAGTTTTTTTCTTATTCTTCTTATACAAAATTAGAAAACAAGAGGGCAGAACAGGTGGGGTGGGGGGTGGTAACAGTAGGAGGTGGGGAAGTAGGAAATAAGGGTGAATATGATGCAAATACACATGTATTTGTGTACAGGGTGTTACTCACCCTGTACCCAAATCAACTCAAAGTGGATCAAAGACCTTAGTATAAGGCCTGAAAGTTTGAAGCAAATACTGAAAGTAGTTGGAAATATGCTGGAACAGATAGGCATAGGGAAAAACTTCCTAAATAGAACTCCAATGATTCAGCCGCTAAGAGAAAGAATGATCAAATGGGAATGCATTAAACTAAAAAACTTCTGCACAGCAGAAGAAACAGGCCCTAGACTTACAAGACTGCCCACAGAATAGGAGAAAATCTTGCCAGCTATTCATCTGATAAAGGACTAATATCCAGAATCTACAGGGAACTCAAAAAACTCAACCCCCAAAGAATCAACATCTTATCAATTGAACAGGAAAATTTCAAAGGAAGGTGTACAAATGGCCAACAAATATATGAAGTGTTCAACTTCACTGGCTATAAAAGAAATGCAAATCAAAAGTACACTAAGATTTCATCTCATCCCAGTTAGAATGGCCATGTTCAAGACCAAAAACAATAAATTCTGACAACAGTGCCCAAAATATATGATGGAGATAAGACAGCCTCTTTAACAAATGTTGCCAGAAAAACTGGAAACCTGTATGCAGAAAAGTGAAACTAGGCCCATGTCTTTAACCCTGTACAAGTATCAACTCAAAGTGGGTAAAGGACCTTAGTATAAGACCTGAAACTTTGAAGCTACAGCAAGAAAGAGCAGAGAATACACTGAAAATAGTGGGTATAGGCAATGACTTCCTATGCAGAACTCAAATGGCTCAGCAACTAAGAAAAAGAATGGACAAATGTGACTACATGAAAGTGAAAAGCTTCTGCACTACAAAAGGGTCACCAGATTGAAGAGGTAGCCCACAGAATGGGAATAAATCTTTGGTAGCAATACATCTGGCAAGGGATTAATAACCAGAATACACAAGGAGCTCAAGAAACTAAACTTGCAAAAAAATTAATGATCCACTGAAGAATGGGTAAATGAACTGAACAGATTAGTTTCAAAGGAAGAAGTCTAAATGGCTAAAAAAACACATGATAAAAGTTCAACATCCCTGACCATAAAGGAAATGCAAACCAAAGCCATGTACTACTGAATATAAACTGGTTTTGGTATCTGAATTACAAAAGCAGTATTGCCATAAATCTATGGCAAATCAGTCATGGGAAAACAAGCCTTATTTCTGCAGAGCCTAGCAGTGACTGGTACACATTGGAATACATGAAGTAGATACAAGTTGTAAATAATCGTGTATGTAATGCTTAGTTAAGGAGAAAAGGACATTAGAGCATAAGGACTTCTGACTGCTCTTATTTGACTTTTTTCTTCAGGCAAGTTCATTGCTTGTGAAAACTTGAGAACAGGGAGGGTGACACAGAATGCAGACACAGTTAGGGACCCTATGAACAAGGGTGCAATATATAAACCTGGATTCAGGAGTGAAAGCTACTCTCCAGTCCTGGCTTTCAGAACCCCAGGCAGGCGCTGCGCCACCTCCCACAGCACCAGCCTTGCACCCCAGCTCAACAGGCATGCCCCTCGCCCCGCCCCTGAGCAGCTGACCTGCGAAGGGCGGGGCTCCGCGAAAGCCCTGCCACGCCCCTCCACCCAGGAGTCACAATGCCTTGTGGGCGGGACCCTGAGGAGGCTCCGCCCCCGCCCTGCCCTGCGAATCATAATGCAGGGTTTCGGAGGCGTTAGCCTAGCAACCTGGGGCAGCGCTCCTGGTGGGGAAGAGCCTCCAGTGGGAGGCGCAGCATGATTTGGGGATGGGAAGGGGGCGGAGCTTCCGAGGGCCAATCCATGCTGCTTCCGGCCTACTGGTGGACAAGCGTGAAGTCACACACTGGCCTTCGTCGTCGTCACGGAGCCTGGCAGACGGACGCCTGGCAGAACTCCCTGGAGCTCGCGGGAGCCGGAGCGCAGCCAGGGCCGGTGGAGCCCAAGGAACCCGACGCCGCCGCCCCGAGGGCCGGGCGGGAGCTCAAGGGCAGCCGCTGAGTCCACACCAGGTGAGCCGCGCCCGCGCCGCCCCGCCCCGCCCGCGGAGGGTCGCATTTAGGGGCCGCCCTCGTAACATTAACAGTGTCCCATAGTGGCCACCTGAATTGAGTCCTCCAAATTCAGTTCTGTGGAATTCCCGAATGTTACTCTGTTTGAGTGAGAGGCATTGGTTTAGGAATGTAGTAACCAAAAACGAGCTTGCTACGTTTCTAGTAAATATATATTTGAGTATAGATATATTCAAAAAGTCTGAGGTTTTATAAATTGAGAATAACTGTCAGCATTACTCCAAAAACAGATCTCTATCAGCCATTTTCTTTTTCTTTCAAAATATGAACCTGCACATGCATAGCTTTAAAAAAATAATGTGTAAAAAACACTGGTTTATTCAGGTTGTTCTACAGGTTCATTATTAAGGTAATAATGAACGTGTCCCTACGTTTATGGAGTCTCAAACGTTTTTATACAAGCACATGGTGTACTTTGATTATTTGTAAATATTTCTTTCTGAATACTGCTAATACTTTAACTGAAATAACAGGATATTAAAAACCTCCAGCCAACACGTTGGTCATAGATATGCAAATCCCAACACAGAAATGCAAGAAAAGGCAAGGCAACACAACTCATTCAAAAGTCAACTGTCTCACAATAAAAGATGGTATTGATAGTGAAGGGGATGAATTCCCAGATGAGGAATTCAAAAGAATGAGACTGATCAAAGAACTCAAAAAGGACATGGACAAACACCTAAATGAATTCAAATGAAAATATAAACAGGTCAGTGAAACAGGGAAGACAACATAAGATATGAAAGAGGAATAAAATAAAGAATGAGAGAAATAGACTATTGCAGAGGCAAGATGACAGTTCAGTAACATCCTCTGGCATCTCTCCTCATAAACACACTCAAGAGAACAGTGATTCCCATACCAAACTTCTTCCAAAAGAGCTAAGCAAATCAAGACTGGCAGCAAATTAAATATGATTGCACCTGTATCTCACAAACATATATATGCTGAAGAAACAGCAGGCAGTAAATGAATAGTGGGTATAAAATGGCAGGCACCAAATCATGGGTGACACTGGGCATAGACTGAGCAGAGTCTGGCCAAGGGGGTCCAGTGAGTGCAACTATAGTTGTTGGTATCCTCAAGTCAGACTGGCTAATTTTTATGTGGAAACAATGTGACTACACCACCTCATCACAGAAACTGCCTATGAGTCTAAAGAGAGTTGGGAAGAATAGTGCAGCCCTGCCACTGTAACAGGTGTCTCTGGGAAATCTCAATGCAGAACTAAGCCTTATGATAGAAGAGAGAAGGTCAGGAAATGCAGAACCCAGTTCTGCTGTCTCAGAATGGGGAACTGTGCAGGTCTAGAGAACAGTCTGTGGGTTGGTGAAGGCCTGGGAGTTATAAGACACCACAGGTCAAGTGGGGTGGGAGACAAGAGTCTGAGAGGTTAGGAGCTCAGGCTCTGGGATCCAGCACAGGAAAGTGCAACCTGAATTTTGGGTCTACATTTCTGCACTGTTGCCCCAGTGAAGGGCACTCTCCCACTGAGCAGTCCCCAAATCAGACAGCAGCTACTGAACTAACCAGTTCAGCCTTTAAAGAAAAAAAAACTGTTCTGGGAAAGAAAGACAAATTCCTCCAGTAACAAAGAAAACATTGCCGGTTTGCTTTTTCTTTTGTCTTTATGTGGTTTGGTTTTGTTTGTTTTGCCTATTTTTTGTTCTATCTTTGTTGCTTTTTTCTGTTCTTTTTCTCCCTTGATTTTCTTGCACTCACTAAAGATAATGTTGGGGCCAGCTTGGCTATTTTCCTGGGATTTACTGTATCTGGTATTCACCTTGGTTTCAACACTGAGTCTACAAGCAGCTTTCTGCTAGCTCTGAAAAGTTGCAAACCTTCAGCTAGCGCTGCAGTGTTTCCTATAACTGTGACCACATTCTGTAGGGGGTTAGGAGGCAAATTCTGTAAGTATTTAGCCCAGCTCCTGACACAGATCAGGGCTCAGGGCTTTGAGAAATTATCTCCCCTGAGTCCACTAGCTTAATAAACGCCCTGGACGTGCGGTTTCTCACTGCTGGACTGGGGGTATAACTCAGTAGACAAACATTCACTGGACCTGCCTTAGGAACTGGTCCTAGACCATAGCACTACTCAAAGAATATTAAACTATCCACAAAGGCAATCACAATTGTTACATACACCCAATATGAAAATGTAGTAACTAATTAAAAAAAATCACACCACAACTCTTAATAAACATAGAAAGATACTACTAAGTGAACTTAGAAGATACTTGTTAATATGAGCAGGAGTGAAAGAAAATAAGGCATAGTATTAGTGAATATTGCAAGAGATATACACACATGAAAATAGAATGATAAGAGGAAAAAGAAAATTGGGGAGAATGAAAAAGAGGATGGGAATAGATAGAATCCAGCTACAGGTTTGTATGAAAATGATAAAAAATATTAACAATAATAAAATGTATCAAACAACCACTGAAAACAATGATAAGAATGAAAAATTGTACAAAGAGCAATGGAGAAAGAACACAAACTAAGAGTGTTAGCAAACTGATCTAATTTAGGACATAGAAGAATGAAACAATAATTTTTGTTTTTACAAAAAATGGAGAACAGGATGGCAGAAAAGGTTCTGCTTGGGAGGTTGGTACCAGTGGAAGAGGGGAGGATCAGAAGAAAGTGTGTTGGAGGGTGAATATGGTGCAAATACTGTGTACACATGTATATAAATGAAGAAAATGAGACTTATTGAAGCTATTCCAGGAATAGGGGGAGGGAAGATAAAGGAGAATGATGGGAGGGTATGAATTTAGCTATGACATATTGTAAGAATTTTTATAAATGCCACAGTGTACCCCAGCACAACAATAATAAAAAAATTTTTTAAATAGGGAGTAAGGATAGAGTAGAGGTGATTAAAATTAAACATTAAAGGTTGGATCTGCTGGCTCATATATGTAAGAACTATATTCTGAAGGTTGAATCAGGTATAGTACAAGTGGCAGGCTAGGCCAGACCATGTGGGGAGATCTTGTCTCTAAGCCTGTGTACAAAAAGTACATTAAAAGATAAAATAACAACAGCAATGACAATCAGAATAATGGGTTAAAAAAACAGGTCAAAGGATATCAAACAAATGAGTTTCTTAATAAATAAGTAACACAAGCAAAATGTAACATGGACTTTGAGCACATGATAAAAGCGAAAGCACACAAGGGAGGTGTGAGGATAGGTAAGACACCTAAAAAATTAGCTAGCATTTGTTGCCCTTAACGCAGAGAAACTAAAGCAGATACCTTAAAAGCAACTGAGCCAATAGGAAAAGGGGACCAGAAACTAGAGAAGAGTTTAGATCAAAAAGAATTAACTGAGAAGGTAACACACATGGACAGGAAATTAATGTGAGTCATCTCCCTGTATAGCTATCCTTATCTCAACCAGCAAAAACCCTTGTTCCTTCCTATTATTGCTTATACTCTCTCTTCAACAAAATTAGAGGTAAGGGCAAAATAGTTTCTGCCCGGTATTGAGGGGGTTGAGGGGAGAGGGAGGGGGTGGGGGCAGGGGGGAGAAATAATCCAAGCATTGTATGCACATATGAATAATAAAACAATTTAAAAAAAAGGAAAATTGTATAAGAAGTAATATAAAAATTACATGTAAACTTTAACCAATCACTTGGTTAAAAAGTCTCTATAAAAAAGTGATGTGTCAAGGAAAAGAAGAAAATGAAAAAATAATAGAAAAGATTAAAATTAAAACAAGAGAATAAAATAATAAAAAGAGGACAGATTTCCTGTCCTGTAAGAATGTCAACAAACTACCCACTGGGTTTTCTTTCTCTGACGGATTCAGCAGCCCTATTCCAAATGGAAATAGCTCGATGGTTTGGTTTCCTATTTTTCTTTGTGGTGTTCACCAAAGGTATGATCTATGGGACAGTCCAGTGGTTGTTACTTGTCAAGAAGGAATGATATAGAATGTCAGATTTCTACCTGCAAGTTCTGATTCTGGAGCCTTCTACTATGTGGTGTTGGAGCTGAGTGTTGGGGGTGGGGCACCAATGCTCCTCAGAGTCTATCCTTGCAGGCTCTGTACTCCTAATCTGCTCTTCCTAGAGCCTTGCCCAGGTGGAAAATGTCTTCCACTCCTCTCTGTGGTTTGAGACAATTTGGCTCCAAAGGACGCTCTCCCCATCTCTGACTCACACCTCTCTCTTACCCAGGCAAGCTTTCCTGGTCAGATCTCAGTGGTGGACAGTTGTCCAAACCTTGCTCAAAAATTAGCTACTGTCAATCTACTGTCACTTCCCACACTCTCTCTCCAGCACATTCTGGATGTCTACTTCATAGAAAATGTTTTTACTTAATAACGGATGTGCCCCAATGTGAAAGACATACCTCATATTTGATAAAAAATCTAAGCAGCTTTCCCACCTAATACAGAGGTAATAGAGGCATCCCATGGTCAACTATGTAATTACATCATATTAGCAACCATAAGAGAAAAAGAAAGGAGTTGAAAAGAACTGGACCTTAAAATACATGCCATGGGACCCATCCTTTTATATGCTTTCTCACAAATGTGTGAGATACGGACATAGATAGTCAGCAGTGTGTTTGCTGGCTCTTAACACCCACCACTGTAAGTTCCACCAGCAATGTTCAAGGACTACTTACTCCTCTAAGACTACCAATTCTGGCATTTTCTAAATGGGAAAATTTCAGTGATACATAGTACAATTCAAATGCTGATTTTTTTCTTTTTGTTTGGTTATTTGTTTGTTTTTTTTATGAGGCAGGGTTTTGATATGTATCCTGAGCTGTGATATATCTCTTCATGAAAGTTGGACTTTTTGTGAGACTGAGTCCAGTCAAATATTCTGGACATACTTTTGCCTTTTTTTACATACTATGTATTTCCTACAATGTATTAGATACTGTTGTCCAGAAATACATATGTTCAATTTCTCATGGCAAACCAATGATAATGAATAAACAAAAGGGAGATAGGAAATATAAAAGAGCCATTATAAGATCACAATCTGAATTGTCCTCTCTACAGGGAGCTGAAGGTGTGCAAGGTTTTCTATGATCCCTAAGTCCACATAGTCTGCAGTCTGGGACCACTGAGTGTGACCACCTGTACAACACTGTATCCTCTCTGTCCCCGGGGTCAGAAGAGCACCTGCTGCCCTGCTTCCTGGTGGGGTTGTGGTGCCATCACACACTCTGTCCTCCAACCAAACAGCAGAGCCAAGAGATTGGAGCACAGAGAGGCCTGGGATGCCAGGCCCGTGGGAGTGCAGAACAGGCAGCTCTTCCAGGACAACACACGTGATCTGGAAGGAGTGGCCTTAACAAGCCAAGCCACAGAGACCAGAGGTATGAAGCAAGAAGGTGGGAGACCAAGACTGATAGTCATGTTAAGAGTGAAATTCAAGGGGCTCTGATGAAGGCAAACTTGGCTGGAGTGGGGTTTGAAGGAGCACCAAAGAGATGAGCTGTGGAGGTGGCCTAAAGCACTGACCAATGGTGAACCCAACAGTGATTTGGATGGGCAATGCCCAAAAGGCAGGAAAGAGCTGCCCACAAAGTTGCACGTGAGTTTTCTGTAGCCGCCACAACAAGGGACCACAAACATTGTAAGTTCATCATCTCACAGTTCTTGAGGTGAGAAGAAGCCTACATGGATCTTACTTGGGCTGTGACCTTTTGGAGGGTTCCTTGCCTGCCCCAGCTTGTAGAGTCCCTGCATCCCTTAGCTCTCTGACCCTCCCTCTCTTGTCAGTCAGTAGTATAGCATCTCCTAGTCTTTCTGTGCCTCAGACCTTCCTGCCTCTCTCTTATGAGGACCCTGGTGTAATGCTGGAGGGGTCCATGGATGACCCAGGATGACCCCAGCTCAGGGTCCTTCACTTGATCCCATCTGCAAAGTCCCCTCCTCCATGTGAGGTAAACAAATGCACTGTTGCAGGATCAGCATGTGGGCACAGTTGGGGAACATTATTTAGTCTGTCACAACTATCACTTGACAAACACATTATGCAAAAAATAAATAACACCCCTCCATTCGTTCAGCCCCTTGTAAGCTGGAGGCAAAAGTTGCTGGTGCTACTGGATGAAAGAGGCAGTCTGCCTAAAGTCAAATGAAAGCAGGTTCTGGAAGTCAGAAAGGAGACTGCTCAGCCTCACCCTCCCAACTTCCACAGGCGTGGATGGCACTGAGTCATTCTGGTCACAGAAATGCATAGGGTGGCTGTGAGGACTGCTGGCATCCTGAGGGACGTGGATGGACCCCAGTCCTGCTTGTCCTGGGTCTGCTACTGAATGCTGGCACTGGTGTCTTGCAGGATGGATTCAGAAAAGGGGGATTTCCAGGTCTCAGGGTTTCCATCTCATTGTTTCTCTAGATGCTTAGGTCAGTGCTGGAAGACAGCAAATAGGGAAGTCCTGAGATGGAGTCCTAGGGGTGAGTGGCATTATTGTAGATAACCAGTTTCCTAGAATCATTTTGTATGTTTTGTCAAAAATCAAATGGCTGTAACTTTATGGTTTTATTTCTGGGTCTTCATTCTGTTCTATTAGTCTATATGTGTGCTTTTGTGCCAGAACCATACTGTTTTTACTCTGGCTCTGTATTTCAGGTCAGATATTGTGATACCTCCAGCATTGCATTTTTGCTCAGGATGACTTTAGCTGTTCAGGGTCTTTTATACTTTGGCATGAATTTTTGGATGGTTTTTCTTTCTTTGAAGAATGACATTGGGATTTTGATGGGAATTGCTGTGAATTTGTTGATTTCTTTCAAAAGCATAGTGATTTTCACAATATTGATTTTGCCAATGGATGCGCATGGGAGGTTGTTCCATCTGGTGTCTTCAGGGTTTTATAGTTTTTGCTGTAGAGAGGTCTTTTGCCTTGTTGGTTGAGTTTATTCCTAGATATTTTATTTTCTTTAAGGCTGTTATGAATGGAATTGTTTTTCTTATTTCTTTCTCAGCCTGTTCGTTGTTAGTGTGTATGAAAGCTACTAATTTTTGCATGTTAATTTTATATTCTGCATGATTGCTAAAAGTGTTTATCAAATAGAATAGTTTTTAGTTGGAGTCTTTATGCTCTTGTAAGCATAAAGTCATATCATGCAAATAGGGATAATTTGACTTATCTCCCTACTTAAATACATTTATTTCTTTCTTTCTCCTTACTGCTCTGGCTAGGAATTTCAGTATTATATTTAATAAGAGTGTAGAGAGTGGACACCCTGGTTTTGTTCTTGACTTTAGAGGAAATGATTTCATATTTTTCCCATTTAGGATGGTGTTGGCTGTAGACTTATTACATATAACTTTCCTACATTGATGTTCATTCCTTCTTTTCTTAGCTTCCTCAGAGCTTTTGTTATGAAGGGATGTTGAATTTTGTCAAAGGCTTTTCCTGCATCTGCATGTATTGAGATGATAATGTGGTTTTTTCCTTTGATTTATGTGCTGTATTATGCTCACTGATTTGCATATGTTGAGGTGTCCTTGGAATGAAACCTACTTGAACATATGGTGTATGATCTTTCTAATGTACTGTTGAATTTGGTTTGTATTTTGTTGAGAATTTTTAGATCTATGTTCAGCATGGAAATTGGTCTATAATTTTCTTTTATTTTTGTTGTGACCTTGTCTGTTTTTAGTATCAGAGAAATACCTGCTTTATAGAATGAGTTTCTTAGTGCTCCTTTACTTTGTGTTTTATGGAACAGTTTGAGGAGCATTGGTGTTAGTTTTGCATAAAGGTCTGGTAGAATTTAGCCTTGAATCCATTCTGTACTGGGCTTTTCTTTGTCGGTTGACTCTTTATTACTGCTTCACTTTCATTGCTAGTTATAGATCTGTTTGGGTGGCTCTTATCCTCTTGGTTCAATTTTGTTATGTCATACAAATCTAGAAATTTATCCATTTTTTTCTAGCTATTCTGGTCTATTAGAATATAGGTTTTTGAAGTAGTCCCTAATGATGCTCTGGATATCACTGGCATTGGTCCTGAGATCCCCTTTCTCAAGGCTATTTCTACTAATTTGAGTCTTCTGTCTCTTTCTTTTGGTTTGGTTAAAGATTTGTCAATCTTGTTTATCATTTCAAAGAAACTTTTTTTGTTTCACTGCAGTTTTGTATTGTTGTCTTAGGCTCCATTTCATTATTTTCTGCCCTATTCTTTTAGTTTTCTGTTGCTCTTTTATTTCTAAGAAGTTGAGATGCATTGTTAGGTTATTTATTTGAAATCTTCTGTTTATTTGGTGGTATTGTCATTTGAACTCTGGGCTTCACACTTGCTAGCAAGCACTATACTGCTTGAGCCACACCACCAGCCCTGATTTTTTAGAATGTCGGTTCTCATAGGTGTAAACTTCTCTTTGCGTTGCCTTTGTTATGTATCTGTTTTTGATAAGTTGTGTTGTGTTTTGATTTTCATTTGATTTTGGGAATTTTTCATTACCTGTCTTATTTCTTCAATGACCCACTGTTGGTTCAAAAGTCTCTATGCATAAGAATGTTTTCTGTCATGTATCTTGTTATTTATTTGTAGCTTTATTTCCTTGTGGTCTGATGAAATACCAGAGGTTATTTCAGTTTTCTTGTATTTGTTATGACTTACATCATTAACTAACGTTTTATTTTGGAAAAAGTTCCATGAAGTGCCCAAAAGAATATGTATTGTGCAGCAGTTGGCAGAATATTTGGTAGATGTCAATTTTAAAGTTTCTGCATTAATTTGTTGTCTGGAAGACCTATCTATCGGTGAGACTTGGGTATTAAAGTCATCCATCATTTTTGTGTAGTGTCTGCCTGAGCTTCGAAATTGGGTGCACTGACATTCATTCAATGTATGTATGTTTACAGTAGCTTAATCATCCTGATAGATTGTTCCTTTTATCATTATAAGTGATACTGGCCCCTCTGTTCACACATCTTACCCAGCTATTAAGATAGCTATTACTTGGGAATTAGGGGAGTCATTAGCTCTTGTGAGGAAGTGACTAAAGCCCATAGGAGTCACCTACTGAACCTGTTTGAAGAAGATGTCGTTTTGAGGTACTTTCTCTAGTCCAGGGATAGTAGAATAAGTGGCTCATGGGGCATAATTGTGGGGCACAACCCCATGCCTTTTGCAACTTAGGATTCTCAGGCTCTTAAGACAGTGTTGGCACACATTAGGATATGCTGAATAAATGCTGTTGCCAGTAGCACACGGAAAAAAGACACACTTCACAAAGTCCAGGATCACTGGGTTCCACTAAGCCAGCTACCTTCTCACTAGCTTTGCAACTCAGGAAACAGTTCCCAGGTGCCACTGAATTATTAAAACAAAAGCATCCTCCCCCAACCAGACAGATGGGGCAGGTGAAAAGCAGCCCCCACTTCCTCTGCTTCCATGGGGATGGTGCCAAAAACTTATAACACCTTCCTCAGTGCACAAGTAGATGCATACATCTATTCCATATGATGTCACTGTACCCACTTAGCAGACCCAGGCCCTGGCAAACCCCAGGACAAGCACATTTCAGAATGAACCTGTCTCCAGCTGCCCATAGGGGACTATGTGATGGGTGGCCATGGGAATAACTGCACAATTCATCTTTACAGGGTGGGAGTGCTTCCACTGAGATGGTGATGGGCCGAATGGGAGAGGGAGAGGGTGACCATATTTTTATTTGTTTGTTTGCAGTACTGGGGTTTGAACTTAGGGTCTCATGCTTGCTAGGTAGGTGCTCTACCACTGAGCAACTCCACCAGTCTGAGGTGACCATGTTTAAGCTACCATTGCTTAGCAAATAGATATATTTTTAAAATAAAAAATCCAGGTTGTAGGTTTATTGCAGGGGGGCCTCTGGGACATAATGGGGGACCAAGTATAGAAGCCAGGATTGCACAGCATGTTGATTCAGAGGACATGGCACAAGGATGTGTATTTCCAGGGGACAGCACTGGCTGTTCATTCTAGGGGCTTCTCCTCAGCTTCTGTGCCCAAAAGTGGGAATACCAAAGGCGTGGTATATATTTTTTCTTTTGTCTTTGTTTTCATTTCCTTTTTTTTCTTTTTTTGTGGTACTGGGTTTTGAGCTCAGAGCTTCACGCTGGGTAGCAGCGTGTTCTATCACTTGTGCCACCCCACCAGCTGTTTTTGCTTTGGTTTTGAGATAGGGTGTCTAGTTTAGCCTTAACAGACTTGGGCATTAATCTTTCTGTTTATACTTCCCACAATCCTGGGATTACAGGCACACTCTACCATACTCACCTTGTTAAAATGGGGGGGTTCTTGAATTGTATTAGTGAGTGAGTACAGGAAGCAGAGAGGGAAAGAAAATGTCAAAGAATGAAAAATACTGAGAGAACCCTGCTATATATGAACACGTCCTGTAAGTTGTTGAATATTAGGAGAGCATGGTTATAGAGAAAGAGTAAGTTATGGGGAGCATTAATATGATTAAAGCATGATATATACAAGCCTGAATACTAAGGTGAACACCCCTTGGAATATAAATACACATTTAAAAAATGAAGGGCAAGAAGTTTCTGTCTGATAGATCATTTCTATCATCCCCAAAATTCAATTGAACAGTGTTTGGTGCAGAATAGGCACTCGCTAATGTTTTAGTTGTCCTGCTCTGTACTTTTTTCCTCCACGGCATGGTTCACATAGACTACCAGGATGATGATTCTAGATTGATTTCAGATTAACTCATTTGACATAGTTCCCATTCTCCAAGTTAACAAGTTCATTTATCAGAACACAGCCTGGAATTAATGCACCTCATTGGTGACCTGCTGAAAAGTATGGAGTTTGAGGCCAGGATGAGGAAAAGCTTGTTTAGCATTTCTTCATGTTTTTAGTGGCCATTTGTACTCCATTTGTTGAATGTATCTGTTTAGTTCATGTGCCCATTTCTTCATTGAGATGATGATTCTTTGGGAGCTTATGTTTTTGGGCTCCCTGCAAATTCTGGTATTAATCCCTTATGAGAGGCATAGCTGGCACTGATTTTTCTCCCATTCTATAGGCTGTCTCTTCATTCTGGGGAATCCTTCCTTTGCTGTGTAAAAGCTTGTTAGTTGTATTTTTAACTGCTTTTTTTTCATTTATTCGTATGTGCATACAATGTTTGGGCCATTTCTCCCCCTACTACCCACCCCCTCCCTTTACCCCCCACCTCCTCACTTCCAGGCAGAAACTGTTCTGCCCTTATCTCTAATTTTGTTGAAGTGAGAGTATAAACAATAATAAAAAAGACAAAGCATTTTTGCTAGTTGAGATAAGGATAGCTATACAGGGAGATTCCTAGCATTGCTTCCATGCACAAATGTGTAACATTCTAAGTTGATTCTTCTTGAACCTTTTCTCTAGTTCCTGATCCCCTTCTCCTATTGACCTCTGTCGCTTTAAAGTTTCTGCATTAGTTCCTCTGCAGTGAGGACCTCAAATACTATTATGTTTTTTGGGTTTCTTACCTATTCCCATACTTCCTGTATGTGCTCTCGCCTTATCATGTGACCAGAGTCCAATCACATTGCTGTATTTGCCCTAGATCTAAAGTCTGCATATGAGGGAGAACATATGATTTTTGGTCTTCTGAGCTTGGTTAACCTCACTCAGGATGATGTTCTCCAGTTACATCCATGTACTCGCAAATTATAAGATTTCATTCTTCTTCATGACTGAGTAGAATTCCAATGTGTATAAATACCACATTTTCTTTATTTACTGCTCACGTGGGAAGTGGGTCTTCCCCCCACCATGGAGTTTTCCTCCCACTGCCACTTTTAAAAGCTTTCCCACTCCTGGTTGCTGGGCATGTGCCACTGCTCCTGCCTTATCCAGCTGGCTTGTGAGGGATTTCCCCTCCCCTTCTTCAGTTCTCAGGGCACCCTGCCCTCTTTGCTATGTGTCTCTTTTGTTGTTATTGCTTATTATTCAGTTTTTTGTTTCCTCTTTTTCCCCAGGGTGGGAGTCGGTCTCTCCAGGGGGCTATGCTGATCTGGCCCAGGGTTGTCTGTGGGAGTGCTGCGTACTGCTTAGCTCACCTTGTGGTCTGCATCTTCCCAAGCCATCTGGGCACTGGCGTAAGGTGGCGGCCAAGGAGCCCTCCTGGTTTCCCTGTTTAACGTGGAGTGGAGATGCTATGCACAGGCTGGAGGTGTGAAGGAGTCACAGTTTTGCCTCTTCTCAGTGGTTTTTCCTGTAAGGTGTATCTCCAGCATCTCACCAAGATTTTACTTTAGGAGGCACGCTTTCTCCTTCCTCCCTCTAGCCGCCATCTTGGAATTTCTTTTTTTGTTTTTAGAAATTTTTTCCTTTATTGTTGTGCTGAGTGGGGTACTTTGTGGCATTTACAAAGGCTCTTACAATGTATCAATTATTTTACTCCACTTCTCTGAGCCCTTCTTTAAAAACCATTCATGGGTCATTTAATATACCTGCTTCAGTAACACACATGTACAGGAAATCAATGCATGTCAACTCCCTGTATAGCTATTCTTTTCTCAACTAGCAAAAACCCTTGGTCCTTTCTATTATTGCTTAGCAAGGTAGCACAATATAAAATCAACATAGAAAAGTCATTAGCATTCTATACACTAATAATGAATAAACTGAAAAAGAATATATGAAAACAATTCCATTTACAATAACCTCAAAAAAAATCAAATATCTAGGTGTAAACTTTACAAAGATGTGAACGACCTCTACAAGGAAAACTATAAACTTCTGAAGAAAGAGATTGAGGAAGACTATAGGATGTAGAGAGATCACCCATGCTCATGGATTGGTAGGATTAACATAGTAAAAATGTCTATACTCCCAAAAGTAATCTACATGTTTAATTAAATTCCCATTAATATTCCAATGACATTCATTAAAGATATTGAAAACTCTACTGTTAAATTTATATGGAAACAGAAGAGGCCACGATTAGCCGAGGGAATACTCAGTCAAAGAACAATGCTGGAAGTATCACAATACCTGACTTCAAACTATATTACAAAGCAATAACAATAAAAACAGCATGGTATTGGCACAAAAACAGACATGAAGACCAGTGGAACAGAATAGAGGACCCAGATATGAAGCCACACAACTCTAACCAACTTGTCTTTGACAAAGGTGCTAAAAATATATAATGGAGAAAAGACAGCCTCTTCAACAAAAGTGTTGGAAAAACTGGTTAGCAGTCTGCAAAAAACTGAAACTAGATCCATGTATATCACCCTATAAAATATTACCTCAAATGGATCAAGGATCTTAATATCAGACCCCAAACTCTAATGTTGATACAGGAAAGAGTAGGAAATACTCTGGTATTAGTAGGTACAGCTAAGAACTTTCTCAGTGGAACCCAGCAGCACAGCAACTAAGAGATAGCATAGACAAATGGGACTTCATAAAACTATAAACCTAAGCTCAACAAAAGAAATGGTCTCTAAACTGAAGAAAACACCCAAAGAGTGGGAGAAAATATTTGCCAGCTACACATCAGACAAAAGACTGATAACCAGAATATACAGGGAACTTAAAAAACTAAATTCTCCCAAAACTAATGAAACAATAAAGAAATGGGCACGTGAACTAAACAGAACTTTCTTAAAAGAAGAAATTCATATGGCCAAAACCCACAAAAATGCTCACCACCTCTAGCAATAAAGGAAATGCAAATTAAAACCACACTAAGATTCCACCTCACCACTGTTAGAATAGCCATCATTAGCAACACCAATAGCAACAGGTGTTGATGAGAATGTGGGGAAAAAGGAACCCTCTTAACTGTTGGTGGAAATGTAAACTAGTACAACCGCTCTGGAAAAAAATTTGGAGGCTACTTAAAAACCTAAACATTTAATCTACCATATGATCCAGCAATACCACTCTTGGTGATATACCCAAAAGACTGTGACACAGGTTACTCCAGAGGCACCTGAACACCCATGTTTATTGCAGCACTATTCACAATAGCTAAGTTATGGAAGCAGCCAAGATGCCCCACTACTGATGAATGGATCAAAATATGTGATATCTATACACAATGGAATTTTATGCAGCCATGAAGAAGACTGAAATGTTATCATTCGCTGGTAAATGGATGGAATTGGAGAACATTATTCTGAGTGAGGTTAGCCTAGCCCAAAAGACCAAAAATGGTATGTTCTCCCTCATATGAGGACATTAGATCAATGGCAAATACAACAAGGAGATTGGACTTTGATCACAAGATAAAAGCGAGAGCACACAAGGGAGATACGAGGATAGGTAAGACACCTAAAAAACTAGATAGCATTTGTTGCCGTCAACGCAGAGAAACTAAAGCAGATACCTTAAAAGCAACTGAGGCCAATAGGAGAAGGGGACCAGGGACTAGAGAAAAGGTTAGATCAAGAAGAATGCACAGGAAATCAATGTGAGTCAACTCCCTGTATCTCAACTCCTTATCTCAACTAGCAAAAACCCTTGTTCCTTCCTATTATTGCTTATACTCTGTCTTCAACAAAATTAGAGATAACGGCAAAATAGATTCTGCCGGGTATTGAGCCTGTGGGGGGTAAAGGGAGGGGGTGAGGTGGTGGTAAGGGAGGGGGAGGGGGAAGGAGGAAGAAATGACCGAAACATTGTATGCACATATGAATTAAAAATATAAAAAGGAAAAACCAAAGAACTATTAGTCAAAAACCTCAAGACCTGTGAAAAGAAAATGAAAGAACTCACAAACTCCATCAAAAGACCAAACCTGAGAATTATGGGCATTGAAGAAGGAAAACAGGTGCAAGCAAAGGGAATGTACAATATTTTCAACAAAATAATAACAGAAAATTTCCCAAATCTAGAGAAATCTATTCCCATACAGATGCAAGAGGCCTTCAGAAGCCAGACAGACCAGATCAAAATAGGACTATCCCACTGCATATCATCATGAAAACAAGTTCAGAAACTAGGGAAAGAATATTGAAGGTTGTAAGAGAGAAAAAACAAATATACAAAGGTAAACCCATCAAAATCACAGCAGACTTCTCAACGGAAACGTTAAAAGTAAAAAGGGCAGGTAGCACCAAACTACAGGAAAAGAAAAAGCAAGAAAGAGAAAACCTCAACTTAGGTACACACAATCAAATCTTCAAACAACTAACAGACTAAATGACAGGAATCCCACATACCTATCAGTACTAACACTTAATATTAATGGACTTAATTCCCCTATCAAAAGGAATCGTTTGATGAAATGGATTAAAATGGAAGATCCAACAAATTTGTTGCTTACAGGAGACCCATCTCACCGACAGAAATAAGCATAGGCTTAGGATGAAAGCCTGGAAGAAGATTTACCAACCCAATGGCCCACCAAAATAGGCAGGAGTAGCAATACTTATCTCTGACAAAGTAGACTTCAAACCTACATTGATCAAATGAGATAAAGAAATACATTCCATACTAATAAAAGAGGAAATAGACCAAAAGGATATAACAATTATCAACCTATATGCACCAAGTGTCAACACACCCTGAAAGACCTAAAAGCATATATTAACTCCAACACAGTGGTTGTGGGAGACTTCAACACCCCATTATCATCAATAGCTAGGTCATCCAAACAAAAAATCAATAAAGAAATCCTAGATCTAAAATATACCATACTTCAAATAGACCTACTTGATGTCTATAGAACATTTCATCCAACTTCTACACAATATACATTCTTCTCAGCAGCCCATGAAACCTTCTCCAAAATACTTCATATCCTAGGGCACAAATCAAGCCTCAGCAAATATAACAAAATAGAAATTATACCATGCATTCTATCTGATCACAATGCAATGAAACTAGAACTGAACAACAAAAGTAAAGACAAAAAGCATGCAAACAGCTGGAAACTGAATAACTCATTACTTAATGAACAATGGGTCATTGATGAAATAAAAGAGAAAATATAAAAGTTCCTGAAGTCAATGAAAATGAAAACACAACCTACCGGAGCCTATGGGACACAGCAAAGGCAGTCCTGAGAGGAAAGTTTATAGCCATGAGTGCATATATATAAAAGACGGAAAGATCCCAAATCAGTTACCTAATGATACATCTCAAACTCCTAGAAAAACAAGAACAAGCAAATCCCAAAGCAAATAGGAGAGAAATAATAAAAATAGAGCTGAAATCAATGAAATAGAAACCAAAAAAGCCATACAAAGAATTAATGAAAGAAAAAGTTGGTTCTTTGAAAAAATAAACAGGATCAACAGTCCCCTGGCAAACCTGACTAAAGTGAGGAGAGAAAAGACCCAAATTAGTAGAATCAGGAATGCAAAAGGGGAGATAACAACAAACACCATGGAAGTCCAGGAAATCATCAGAGACTACATTGAGAATCTATATTCAAATAAATTCGAAAAATCTTAAAGAAATGGATAGATTTCTAGATACATATGATCATCCAAAACTGAACCAAGAGGAAATTAATCACCTGAATAGATCTATAACACAAAATGAAATTGAAGCAAAAATCAAGAGTCTCCCCAAAAAGAAAAGTTCAGGACCTGATGGATTCTCTGCTGAATTCTATCAGACCTTTCAAGAAGAAATGATACCAACCCTCCTTAAACTGTTCCACAAAATAGAAAGGGAAGGAGAACTGCCTAACATATTTTATGAAGCCAGTTTTACACTTATCCCAAAACCAGGCAAAGACACCTCCAAAAAGGAGAACTATAGGCCAATCTCCTTAATGAACCTTGATGCAAAAATCCTCAACAAAATAATGGCAAACCGAATTCAACAACACATCAAAAAGATTGTTCACCACGACAAGTAGGCTACATCCTAGGAATGCAGGGGTGGTTAAACATATGAAAATCAATAAATGTAATAAACCACATTAACAGAAGCAAAGACAAAATCCACTTGATCATCTCAATAGATAAAGAAAAAGCCTTTGATAAAATCCAACACCATTTCATGATAAAAGCTCTAAGAAAACTAGGAATAGAAGGAAAGTACCTCAACATTATAAAAGCTATATATGACAAACCTACAGCCAGCATTATACTTAATGGAGAAAAACAGAAACCATTTCCTCTAAAATCAGGAACTAGACAAGGATGCCCACTATCTCCACTCCTATTCAACATAGTACTAGAATTCCTAGCCAGAGCAATTAGGCAAGAAGAAGGAATAAAAAGAATGCAAATAGGTAATGAAACTGTCAAAATATCCCTATTTCCAGACGACATAATCCTATACCTTAAAAACCCAAAAAACTACTCAGAAGTTCCTAGACACCATCTATAGCTACAGCAAGGTAGCAGGATATAAAATCAACATAGAAAAATCATTAGCATTTCTATACACTAATAATGAACAAACTGAGAAAGAATATATGAAAACAATTCCATTTACAATAGCCTCAAAAAATCAAATACCTAGGTGTAAACCTAACAAAGGATGTGAACGACCTCCTCAAGGAAAACTATAAACTTCTGAAGAAAGAGATTGAGGATGACTATTGAAAGTGGAGAGATCTCCCATGAAAATGAATTGGTAGAATCAACAGAGTAAAAATGTCTATACTCCCAAAAGTAATCTACATGTTCAATGCAATTCCCATCAAAATCCAATGGCATTCATTAAAGATATTGAAAAATCTGTGAAATTTATATGGAAACGCAAGAGGTCATGAATAGCCAAGGCAATATTCAATCAAAAGAACAATGCTGGAGGTATCACGATTCCCGACTTCAAACTGTATTACAAAGCAATAACAATAAAAACAGCATGGTACTGGCACAAAAACAGACATGAAGACCACTGCAACAGAATAGAGGACCCAGATATGGAGCCACAAAACTATAACCAACTTGTCTTTGACAAAGGAGCTAAAAATTTACGATGGAGAAATAGCAGCCTCTTCAACAAAAACTGCTGGGAAAACTGGTTAGCAGTCTGCAAAAAACTGAAACTAGATCCATGTATATCACCCTATACCAATATTTACTCAAAATGGATCAAGGGTCTTAATATCAGACCCCAAACTCTAACGTTGATACAGGAAAGAGTAGGAAATATTCTGGAGTTAGTAGGTATAGGTAAGAACTTTCTCAATGAAACCCCAGCAGCACAGCAACTAAGAGGTAGCATAGATAAATGGGACCTCATAAAACTAAAAAGCTTCTTCTCATCAAAAGAAATGGTCTCTAAACTGAAGAGAACACCCACAGAGTGGGAGAAAATATTTGCCAGCTACACTACAGACAAAGGACCGATACCAGAATATATAGGGAACTTAAAAAACTAAATTCTCCCAAAACTAATGAACCAATAAAGAAATGGACAAGTGAACTAAACAGACCTTTCTCAAAAGAAGAAATTCAAATGGCCAAAAAAACACATGAAAAAATGCTCACCATCTCTAGCAATAAAGGAAATGCAAATTAAAACCACACTAAGATTCCACCTCATCCCTGTTATAATAGCCATCATTAGCAACATCATGAACAACAGGTGTTGGCGAGGATGCGGGGGAAAAAGGAACCCTCTTACACTTTTGGTGGGAATGTAAACTAGTACAACCACTCTGGAAAAAAATTTGGAGGCTACTGAAAAAGCTAAACATTGATGTACCATTTGATCCAGCAATACCACTCTTGGGGATATACCCAAAAGACTGTGACACAGGTTACTCCAGAGGCACCTGCACACCCATGTTTATTGCGGCACTATTCACAATAGCCAAGTTATGGAAGCAGCCAAGATGCCCCACTACTGACGAATAGATGAAGAAAATGTGGTATTTATACACAATCGAATTTTATGCAGCCATGAAGAAGAATGAAATATTATCATTCGCTGGTAAATGGATGGAATTGGAGAACATCATTCTGAGTGAGGTTAGCCTGGTCCAAAGAACAAAAATCATATGTTTTCCCTCATATGTGGACATTAGATCAAGGGCAAACACAGCAAGGGGATTGGACATTGAGCACATGATAAAAGCGAGAGCACACAAGGGAGATACGAGGATAGGTAAGACACCTAAAAAACTAGCTAGCATTTGTTGCCCTCAATGCAGAGAAACTAAAGCAAATACCTTAAAAGCAACTGAGGCCAATAGGAGAAGGGGACCAGAACTAGAGAAAAGGTTAAATCAAGAAAAATTAACCTAGAAGGTAACACACATGCACAGGAAATCAATGTGAGTCAACTCCCTGTATAGCTATCCTTATCTCAAGTAGCAGAAACCCTTGGTCCTTCCTATTTTTGCTTATACTCTCTCTACAACAAAATTAGAGATAAGGGCAAAATAGTTTCTGCTGGTATCGAGGGTTTGGGGGGAGAGGGAAAGGGTGGGGAGGTGAAGGAGGGGGTGCGGGGAGGGGGGAGAAATTACCCAAACATTGTATGCACATATGAATAAAAATAAATAAATAAATTTTTTAAAAACCAAAAAAAGAAAAACAGAAAAGTTGAAAAAAAGTAAGAAAAATGACAACATTTTGATTAGATAAACAATCAAAACTTGAAGATGAAAAAATTTAAATGTCAGTGCTTCTTCCTTATTGAGAAGAGTGAATGTTTTCTATGCTCTCTCAGTACACTGGATGCTTCTCCATCAATGTCTGCTCCGCATGTTTTTCTCTGCAGCTCTTCTGTTGTATTTAATCATGTGGCAGCTCAGGGCAATCAGTCATGTGCAGCTCTTTGCTGTAGTATTACCTGGAAGTGTCCACTGGATAAGGGTAGCTCATAGATCAAGGTGGTGCAGTTGAAGGCATGTGAGTTAGGAGATGGGGCTTAGTTTTGGGCTCTTTCAGCATAGGTAGTATGTTAGAAAGTGATCTATTATCTTCTCTTCTGATTGCTTTGTCTTTCTGGACATGTTTAGAATGGTCTGTCTTACTATTATTTCTTATATCTTCAAACTATATACTTTTGCCTTTTCCCAAGTTGCATCATCTTTTTTCATTTATCCTTTACCTCTTCTTGCTATTACTAAATTATTAGTACCTGTACCTATACTTTAAAAAAATTAAAGTCCTAACTTATCCTAAAGTATCCTAGCCTTTTCTCTTAAAATGTTATTGAAGGAGAAGTTGACATTTGCAATGATTTTTTTACTGCCTTTAGGTATCTGGTTTGGTTTTGAATTGTATTTCTGTATGCTTTCTCTCCTATGAATAGAAAGGAAAGAACTATGGAACCTAACAAATGGTAAAGTACCATCTAGAAACTCAAATCTAAAATGAAAACAGGGAAAGATGCTTCTTCCAAATCTCTTAACACATCAATTACCAGTACAGTACTAAAAAAACCTGAATTTCCAGTCAAGTAATCAAAATGTTAGTAGGTTTCTTGGTAGTACTGTGGTTTAAACTTGTGGCCTTGTGCTTTCTAGGCAGACACTCTTCCACTTGAGCCCAGCTGTACCTCTTTTTCTTCCAGTTATTTTTTTGAATAGGCTCTTGCATTTATTCCATGGGCTTGCATGGACTGTGATCCTGTTCATACATTCTGCATAGTTGGAATGACAGGTGCATGCCAACATGCCCAGCATTTATTGTTGAGTTGGGAGTCTTGTTTAACATTTTGTGGATGTTGGTTTCAAGGTATAATCTTGCAATGTCTGCCTCCCAAGTAGGTAGGAATGCAAACATGAGATTGTAATCTCAAGAGATTACTTTTAAAAAGATGAGTAACATTTGCAACAGATAAATACTAAAAGGAAATCAATTCAAGACCTAGAAAGGAAAGTCACCAACCTGATAAGAAACTTAGAAAAAATATTGGGAGTCTGAAAAAAGGAAACTGAAATGACGGAATTGAAAAATTCAATAAAGCAATTAAAAAACACAGTAAAGTGAACCACTAGCAGATTGGATCAAGAATAAACATTATAAGGCATTGTGGATAAGCATGAAGTTATGTTTCACTCAGATCACAATAAAGGAAAAAATAAACAAACATAATCACAAATTTCAAGAGACTAAACTTAAGAATCTATGAGATAGTGGTAAAAGCTGAGATACAAACTGATGGCATTCAGACAACATTCAATGTAAGTATAGCAGAAAATAAACAAAAGTGGAGGCATCCTATTCAAGAGGATTTTATTCTTTTTAAAAAATTCATTAGCATACATTTATATTACTAAGTGGATTCATTATAATATTTTCATAAATGTATATAATGTACTTGATCAAATTTACCCTGTGTATTATTGCTTTTTATTAACCTTTCTCCCTTCTCTCCCTTATCAGTTTTTAGTGGGTTTCATCAAGCTATTTTCATACATGTATACATAATGTACTTCTATCATACTGATCTTCAATCCTTTTCAGGCTTTTAGAATTACAAATAGACTTTACCAGGAAATAATTCCTCTTAACCACAGTACTGATAAAGTGCCAAAATGAGAGAACAAAAAAACAGAAAGTCACAAAAATAAAGTACCTATTACCCTATGTGGGCAAACATATAAGTTCAGGACTGCAAATATTAAGGTAGATGCTGCTTACCTGTTCATAATTTTCATTCAAATATAGCAAAAAGCATTCTCGGCCATTTGTGGAAATCCCATTATTGGGGATATATAAATAGGAAATGAAACCATATATCAGAAAGATTTCAGCACACCAAGGTATATGGCAGCACTATTCAAAATAGTCATGATTATGGGATCAAGTGAGCTATCCATAGACAGATAAATGAATAAGGAAAAGGTGATGAACATGCACAGTAGAATGTATTCAGCCATGGGAATTAAAATCTTGTCATATGTGGCAGCATAGATGGAAATGGAGGACATTATCTCCATTGAAATAATAATTGATTTCTGTCCTAACATTTTTCATTTCTTTCTGCCTACAAAGCTTTGATTTGTTTTATCATTGATTTTCTAGATGCTTGTTTAGGATATTTGTTTTAGATTTCTCTACTTTTCATGTAGGCACTCATATCTTTGTACATTCCAGGAGCACCTGGAATCAATCAAGAATTGATCCCTTTGTTGGTATGAAATGACTTAGTTTCTCTATAATAACTGATTTTAGTTTCAAGCAGTATTATGATAAGTCACGCAAAGTGGAGGTCACATATGAGAGAGGGAGGGCAAAAGAAGGAAGTTAAGAAGGTGAATATGGTTGATGTGTTTCCGATACAGGAATGAATATAGAATTTTTAAATCTTTTGAAATCACTATATGGTAAAAAGAAGAAAAATAGAGAGGATGAACAATTTGGGTTATAATACATGTATACATCAAAATGTCACAAGAAATCTCCTTGTGTAGCTGCTTAAACAAATAAAAATATCTTTTTTCAAACAAAAATGAAGAACAGGAGGGCAGACCATGTCCTGTCTGGAGTATTGATACCAGTATCTTGTTTGACTTCATTCAGGTGCTTATATATGTATTCTTAAATTTGCATGATCATTTTTGTCATTATTCTTTTGAGTTCATTGTTTGAAATTTCAACCAGTTCATAATCTTTCAAGTCCTTTGTTGTGGAATTGTTGATTTTGTAGGAGACATGTTGCCTTGTTTTTTTCATATTACTTGACTTCTTCATTAGGATTTATGCATCTGAGTCTAGAACTTTTGTGGGAGATTTTAATCTCTGGTGTCCTTTTGGTTGTAGTTTTTACAGTGTTTAGGCAGAAGTAGGTAGTGGATGTGTTTTCATGTATTTTCTCTTCACTAGATTTCAGGGTGTGATTTAGTAGTCCAACAATAGACCACAGTTCTGAAGACACTGGATCCAGTCCCTTCTCCACTTAGTGAAAGGAAACTCAGCTGCAGAAGCATACACAGTTGATAGAGACCATGAGAGCACAGCAATTCCTAATGAAGAACAATAACCACCACTGTTCTAATGTCTTTAGAAAAAAAAGAAGCAAATAAGAAACTTTGTGCACTAGGAAGATTAATAAGGGTGGTAATTAGAACATAGGAGGGATAATACTCAGGAATATTACAAGACATATGGTGTTGTAAACCTTCCCTGGAAGGGAAGGAAGCTAAGATTAATAGAGGGAGTTAATGAGAAAGCATAATGAGATAGCAAGAAAAGATGTAGCTAATGGTGTATTCATAAAGAAATGAGGAAGATAAACAATGAAAAATGATATGGCAATATAACTGTCTTCTAAAAAAGGTGAAAAAGAAGTGTTGTGGATGTGTAAATAGTGAGTGAAGAAATGTGACAGAGTAAATCACTATAATTTTAGATGGGAAGAAGGTAGAAATGTGGGAGAACAACAGGAGAGGGAAAAAGAAGATATGGGTAAAGACAGAATATTGGCAGGTGGGCATTTTGGTTCCCATATAATGCCCATAAAAATGGGGAAACATAAGGCAGAACTAAAAGCAATGTAAGAAAGAGCACAAAAATACTCGTCAAACTAACAAGAAATACAAAAGAGATAGTGAGAAAAAGTCAATATATTATTCATTACTCTCCATGACATTAAAAAAAAAACTCAATCAGGGGCAGCCTGATTGGAGACTTAGCTCAGTGGGAGCATGTCTGCTCACAGCACGGAGTTTATTACAATCTCCCATGATAGTGTTTGGCTCTCCAAACCCTATTCCCTATTCATTCCCCACTTAACATGTAGCATCCTGTTTCCCAGGCACCCACCACCTCACACTCTTGTTCTCTAGATAGGTGCCTTTGGTTCCCCAGTCACATGCTGATGTGTTATGTTCTGGGTTGCTGGCATTCTCCTGGTCATGTTGCAGCACAGGTCCATGTCACAAAGATTTTCTAGATGGAGCTGTGACCACTAGCAAGGCTATTCTAGTTCTCATGAATCTATCTTTTGTCTTGTGGTTTCTGTGAAGCATTTGATGTGGTCTGTTCAGTTTCCGCTGCAGACTGGCTTGGTTAGACCAGTAATCTCCACTGCTTGCAACTTCCCTTACCCCACTGTATCCTTTTTGCCTTCAAGATCTATGTGGCCTTCACCACATGGTCTGCTGACCTACCCCGACTAAACCTGTAGGTTAGCTCATGGGATGCTGATGAAATCAATTTCTTGACCCCCAGCACTGACTTTCTCAGCAGTTCTACAGGGAGTTTGGTTTGAGAGTAAATGTTCATTAAGGTGTATCTGTAAGGAGAGATTCTGGGTGATGTCACTCAGCTGCTATCTTGCTCAGGACCTTTAAACTTCAATTTTGAAATAATAGGCTCATAGGAATTTATTAATTATTTATGTTATTAATATATATCAGTAAACAATTTGAGACAATTTGAGGATCCACCTTTGAATGTGTAAGTGTACATGTACATGTACCAGTAAAATATGCTAGTAATTATTTACTTACAAAGGATATTTTGTGGAATGTTAAAGTTTTTGCATTGGAATATTAATTTGTTTTTCAGAGTAGATGCCTAATATTTTCCTACTATGTTGTGAGAAAAAAAATTACAAAATGCTTCATCCAATCTCTATCTCCTACATTCCTAAGACTTAAATCCAAACCTAGCAGAGCAAAGCAATAAGGGGTTCTTTGTTTGATTCTTCTTTGTTTGCATAATGATAGTGTGGGCCAGTTTATGGGGCCAAGAATTTTTCCTTCTGGAAAATATTCAGAAGCTACAATACTGTGCTTTATTGCCTGGGTAAATACAAGTGAATACAAGGTCAAAGACATTGTTATAGATTGGTAAGCCAGACATGTGTATTGCTGTCATCTCTGGCCATTATTTCCCTGTAAATTTGTTCCTTCTTTCCAACATGAATTCAGATCAGCTTTGCTCCTGATCAGCACTCTGTATTTATTGCCTTTACCATCCTTGTTCTTCCATCACAATTCTTCCCATTCATTATAATTATGTGCCCAGTTCAAGCTCGTTTGTGTTCCTGAAATCATTTTCTGTTATTCTGCACACATAGTTTTCTTTATGTCTGAATACATTTGTCCATTCCCTGTTGGCATACAATTTGGCACTCGATTTCTTAGTTTTTTTCTGTCAGTTTTTCTATATTAACTCATCCAAAAATGTTAAAAGTTTAGATGGCCATGGGAGGATTTGAAGATTGAGAGAAACTCAATCTCTAGGAGCCAAAGAAATAATGAAATTATTACTCATTTCTGTTTTCTCCATAGAAGTGATTTGAGAACTATAACATGTCAGCAACACTGGGCTTTCAAGTACCTTTGACTTGTTCACAGAATGGTAGTACTTGGGTGGTTGGTTTTATTGTGGTTGCTCAGGCATGTTTCCATGTGTGCTCTAGCTGAGATGGAAGCTGCTGTCTTTTCTGAACTAGCCTCGGGAATCAGATGAAGTTAGTTCTGTCACTTCATATTCATTTCAATGGACTTTCCAAATGATGCAGTTTAAAGCATAGAAATAGACTACCCTATGTGATGTGATGTGGTGACATTCTAAATAATATTTTGAGATGGGGAATATCATTGTGGTAATCATTTAGACATGTCATGTTATAAGAATCTTGTGACTGTTCATTGTTTGAGTGTGACTACTAACCACACAATCATTTACTCATGTATTTCCTCAATTGGTCAGTAAGTGTCTGCCTTTGATACAGTACTAGTACCTGGCTGTATGTTGATAAATGCACTATCTAAGGTATGGCTATTGTCTAATAATAGGATGCAAGAATCATGAATTAGTAATGTATAAAATATCAATTCAGGTTGGGATAAGAGCTGTAAGAACACAACACAACACACACACACACACACACACACACACACACACACACGTG